>NW_020194005.1:1575000-1882500 GCF_002251995.1 Wickerhamiella sorbophila
TAATCTCAAGCCCTTCCATTTCAACAATTTCACGTACTTTTTCACTCTCTTTTCAAAGTTCTTTTCATCTTTCCTTCACAGTACTTGTTCGCTATCGGTCTCTCGCCAATATTTAGCTTTAGATGGAATTTACCACCCACTTTGAGCTGCATTCCCAAACAACTCGACTCGTCGAAAACATTCTACATAGATATGCTACCTTCGCATCACGGGATTCTCACCCTCCATGATGTCCTGTTCCAAGGAACTTGAGCAAAGACACATCCAGAATTGCTTTCTTCAAATTACAACTCGGCCTGTTGGCAGATTTCAAATTTGAGCTATTGCCGCTTCACTCGCCGCTACTAAGGCAATCCCTGTTGGTTTCTTTTCCTCCGCTTATTGATATGCTTAAGTTCAGCGGGTAATCTTGCTTGATACGAGGTCAAAAATATAGAAAAGCACATTGTGTCTAACATGTACTCTATCATCTTTTTCAAGGCTGGCTACAGCCCCAACACATAAATTGCTTTATGAAGATGAAATGACGCTCGCACAAGTATACCTCCCGGAATACCAGAAGGTGCAATGTGCGTTCAAAAACTCAATGATTCACGTCTGCAATTCACACTAACTATCGCGCTTTGCTGCGTTCTTCATCGATGCGAGAACCAAGAGATCCGTTGTTGAAACTTTTGATTTCGTTTTTCAGATATAATAGGTAAAATAGTTTTTGTTACATTGGCCTTTCGGCCAAGCAATTTAGTTGTTTCACAGGTGTAATATGAATCTCAATAATGATCCTTCCGCAGGTTCACCTACGGAAACCTTGTTACGACTTGTACTTCCTCTAAATGACCAAGTTTGTCCAGCTTCTGCGACTTCGTTGCGGTTGCCCACAAGTGAATTCGCATCCGGAGGCCTCACTAAGCCATTCAATCGGTAGTAACGACGGGCGGTGTGTACAAAGGGCAGGGACGTAATCAACGCAAGCTGATGACTTGCGCTTACTAGGAATTCCTCGTTCAAGAGCAAAAATTGCAAAGCTCTATCCCCAGCACGACGCAGTTTAACAAGATTACCCAATCCTCTCGGACAAGGTTATGTACTCGCTGGCTGCGTCAGTGTAGCGCGCGTGCGGCCCAGAACGTCTAAGGGCATCACAGACCTGTTATTGCCTCGAACTTCCATCGAATTGTCTCCGATAGTCCCTCTAAGAAGCTGATACTCAACAAATTGTTGACCCAGCTATTTAGTAGGTCAAGGTCTCGTTCGTTATCGCAATTAAGCAGACAAATCACTCCACCAACTAAGAACGGCCATGCACCACCACCCACAAAATCAAGAAAGAGCTCTCAATCTGTCAATCCTTATTGTGTCTGGACCTGGTGAGTTTCCCCGTGTTGAGTCAAATTAAGCCGCAGGCTCCACTCCTGGTGGTGCCCTTCCGTCAATTCCTTTAAGTTTCAGCCTTGCGACCATACTCCCCCCAGAACCTAAAAACTTTGATTTCTCACGAGGTGCCGAATGAGCTAAAATAACTACCCATCCGATCCCTAGTCGGCATAGTTTACGGTTAAGACTACGACGGTATCTAATCGTCTTCGATCCCCTAACTTTCGTTCTTGATTAATGAAAACATCCTTGGCAAATGCTTTCGCAATAGTTAGTCTTCAATAAATCCAAGAATTTCACCTCTGACTATTGAATACTGATGCCCCCGACTGTCCCTATTAATCATTACGACGGTCCTAGAAACCAACAAAATAGAACCATACGTCCTATTCTATTATTCCATGCTAATATATTCGAGCGAAACGCCTGCTTTGAACACTCTAATTTTCTCACAGTAAATGGCCTGACCTTTCTGCCACGCGGTTAAACGCAACAGACGTCCAGGCAAAAAGAATCAAGAGTTCCAGTACGCACCGTGAGGTGGACCAGACTCCCAATCCCAAGTTTCAACTACGAGCTTTTTAACTGCAACAACTTTAATATACGCTATTGGAGCTGGAATTACCGCGGCTGCTGGCACCAGACTTGCCCTCCAATTGTTCCTCGATAAGTGGTTTAAATTGTTCTCATTCCAATTACAAGACCAAAGGCCCTGTATCGTTATTTATTGTCACTACCTCCCCGTGTCAGGATTGGGTAATTTGCGCGCCTGCTGCCTTCCTTGGATGTGGTAGCCGTTTCTCAGGCTCCCTCTCCGGAATCGAACCCTAATTCCCCGTTACCCGTTGATACCATGGTAGGCCTCTATCCTACCATCGACAGTTGATAGGGCAGAAATTTGAATGAACCAGCGCCAGCACAAAGGCAATGCGCTTCGAGAAGTTATCATGAATCACCAAAAAGTCCGAAGACATTGGTTTTTTATCTAATAAATACATCCCAGACGGGATTTTACGCATGTATTAGCTCTAGAATTACCACGGTTATCCATGTAGTAATGCACTATCAAATAAACGATAACTGATTTAATGAGCCATTCGCAGTTTCACTGTATAGATTGCTTATACTTAGACATGCATGGCTTAATCTTTGAGACAAGCATATGACTACTGGCAGGATCAACCAGATAACTATCTTCAACAGTCAAGAGACTGCCTAGTTTCCGAAGAAACATAGTTTTTCAAAGTTCGTGTTTCCACCCAGTCTCTGCATTGTCAGTTGTTACACTGTCAACACATCAACTGCATCCAATTGCCTTTTTGAGTTCCTCAGTTATAGTCCGCTAAGCAAAGCTTAGCATCAATAACTTGAGAGGAGGTTTCTGTCTACAAATCACGACTAAAGTCGGCTATCTGTAGCAGCATGCCCCCGAGTGTTTTCCTGTAAATTCTTGCCATCGGCTAGTAATCCACAGAACCCATCAGTGCTTTACATAGCGCAGTGCTTGTAAAGACCCTTCAGGTTAACACCTTTGTAAGGTTGTGCTTGAGATTTCGTCGTTAAACGAATCAACTCTTTTCACAACCAAACTAGGCTGCGTTTGAAAAGAAACCAGACTGACCGTTTCCGATTTCATCTTTTGCTTTTTCAAGCTTTTATTTTCTTTTCATGAAGGTCATTTTGGCATTATTCAAGTCAAACTTGGGTAATCTGTACATATAGCGCTAAATATTATGCACAGAGCCTTGGTTGCATAAAAGTTTTCACCAGGCACAGTCGAGGGAAAGGGCGTGCCTTATGCCTTAGGTGCATACTGGAAAAGCTTCGAAACGCCAGCACCATCCATCTTAGGGGCGTACTTGAAAAAGCTCTGAACGTTCATTATCAAAAATCTATCCCGTTAGTTTTTCAACATTAAACCGGCCAAGGTACCCATTAGTGTTCATCAAACAAGAAATATAAAAAATTAACTGCAGCACCTTCTGTTCTCACATGGTCTCCCACTGTAATACTTGGTAAGGCTCTCAGATGGTTCAATAGGACTGATCGGACGGGAAGTCTTGCTTTCATCTGGATATGGCCGCAGCCAAAAGTTTATTTTACTCTGAATAGTTACAGCAAAGATGTTGAACAAAGTTACGACGATGTCATGACATTCCATGCTTGGTTCTGTATTCGTGATCTTACGCTGTGCAGGTTGAATCGATTGATACTAGTTCTGCCCAACAGATATGGTGAGCGCACATAATGCTGTTATTTAGGCTTTACCGAGATGCTACCCTAGTCCTGAGCTAATTATATTTTGGTGAATTGCAATTTCTATTCTTTGTGACTTGGCCTGTTACCTCTGATCAACCGTCGCTGCGAATAAGCACTGCCAACCTATTTCCCAAAGCGGTAAACTACTTAAGGGCCTTACCTAACTAAGCTAGCATCCCACGCCACAGGCTAAGACCACAATGATTCGATCAAAACTATCAAGCTGGCGCGAATATTTAACGCCGGTCAGCCATAAATCTTCTTTTCAAAAGACCGGTCAAATAACACCGGAAGAATTTGTGGCTGCCGGTGACTATCTTGTGTATAAGTTTCCAACTTGGTCCTGGGGAAGCGCATCCCCTTCAAAGCAACGAGATTTTTTGCCGGCAAACAAGCAATATCTTGTTACCAAACATGTACCATGTCGACAGAGAGCCAATGGAGTTGGTGGCGGGTTGCAATTGAACAAGGAGTTCGAGGTCGAGGACGACTGGATGGTGAGCGCAGAGGTTGACTCACCTGTCTTGCATTCTTCAGATGTTGAAGAGGGTGCAATTGGTGACGCCGATCTTGCGGACCTTGAAGAGGCTGACCTGGAGGAGGCTGATTTGGAGGGTGGTGAACCAGTGCCCACGGGAGACCACAAGACGACTTCGGAGGATCGCACTTACAATGTGTTCATAACCTATTCGACCTCGTACCGCGTGCCGAAAATTTATTTATCTGGATTTGATGACAATGGTGCGCCACTGCCGCCAAAGTTAATGTTTGAAGATATTCTGGGAGACTACAAAGACAAGACTGTCACCATTGAACCGGCTCCCTTTCTAGACGATCTTACTCTTATTTCCATTCATCCTTGCAGACATGCGGGTGTTATGCGCATGTTGCTCGATAAAGCCGAGGCCAAAGCTCTTACAGAAAAAAATCAGAAACAAGACGATGACTGGGAGGAGTTCCCAGCCGGGATCCGGGTCGATCAGTATTTGATTATTTTCCTCAAGTTTATCGCTAGTGTGACTCCAACGATTGAGCATGATTTCACCATGACGGCGCTCTAGCTAATGACATTATTATTATAGTACTACTATCTCGCAGAAATCTAGAAAGTAACCTCAGATATATCTCGGAACTCGTCTCCGTCTGCAGGACACACCTGGACACCGGTTTTGAAGTAGCCATGGTCCAGCCAAGTCTGCATTTCCATGGCTGTGAACGGCCCGTGGACCTCTTCTTGTCCGGGCCACTTGAACTTCCAGTTGTCAGCCACCCGTTTTCGTTTGAAGTTTCGGCCAAATTTCGACTGAAACAGCCGCGCAAGTTCTTCTCGCTCTAAGTCGTATATGTTAGGAATCGAGGAGAGCAATGCGTTACAAGCGATAGTGATTCCTTCGACTCTGGTTCCATCTTCAGAACTCTCTATGACCTCCATGGCAGTTTCGGCAGGATTCAAAAGAGGCCCCAATCGTTCTAAAGCTTGTTCTTCTGATAAGGTGCTCTTACAGGCAAGTTCTTCCTGAAATGATTTAGCGGTTCGAGCACGTCGAATTGTCGCTTTATCGACATTATCGAGCCAGCTATCGAACGCATCTCCTTTTTCTGTGCGTACAAAAGCACCGTCCTGGAAATTGCCTTCTTCTCTTTCGTCATCCAGGTTGAATGGCTCGATATCCTCTGATCCGCTAGACGTATCTGGCGGCTCTCCATCATGCTCTCCATCCACAGCCTCAATTTGACCAGCGTTTTCTACTTGACCGCTTTCGGTCTCGCTTTCGCTATCGGTTTGTTCTTGGAGACCCCCCAGCTCATATTTTCGTAAAGAGCTCTCGACCTCTTCATCATCGTCCATGGGATGAAAGGTTTGTCATATGAATGAAGATATTTTGGACTCGGTGCTAGATTTCGAAAAAGAGTGTTACGACAGTGGTTTCGAGGAAGGCGCGGAGGCAGGCAAAAAGCAAGGGCATTTGGAAGGACGTGAGCTAGGCATACAGACTGGATTCCAGCGCTACAGGTCACTAGGCATTATGCAAGGTCGCATATCGATCTGGAAGGCCCAAAAAGATGATAAACTGCAATCCCAGCTGAAACAAGTGGAACAGTACTCACAATGTCCCAGTTTCGAGAATGATCCAAAGGTAGCGGACAAAATCAGTCTGAATATTAAGATGGTAAAGACTAAACTAAGACTGCTTGCCGCGAACACGCAGAGCCCTCCTGTTGAATTGCATGACGACAAACTCGTTTTCCAAAAAAATGATGCATCTATCGAGGACCTCTAAATTATAAGATATTCATCAACAAGCTCATGGCTGTAGTGCATATTACCAGAAATAGCAGAAATGAGGTGTAAGTTATAAGCTGCTTCCCTGGACAAATCGTACTCCTCGTCAATATCGTAGCCAAGAACATGTTCATAGAATGGAATTGCGAGTGTAAACAAGCCCAATCCATGGAAAAACCTACCCATGTTATAATCGGCTTCCTGCTTTTGGGCATCATTTTTTTGTCGGGTAGCACGATAGTCCTGCATGTAGCTCAGTCCTTGTAGAATTTGTAAATGGCGATTGGTTGTGACTCTTTGAATAGCTCTTTGAACATAGACAATACCAAGCGTCAAAAGGACAACAGGATCTTGTGGCAAGTGCTCCAACGCGCGCATCAGGTATGTCAGGGCCGGGACATACGAGGGGCCCATCAGCATGATATGAGAATACAAAACAAACAGAAGAGGGTTTTCTTTTTGAATATCTGCACGACTATCACTGTCAACACGTGCAGCTCCTGAGATGCGCCGATTCTGAGCTACAGAGTCAAGAGCCTTGATCTGACGGAGGAAAAACTTTTGGTTGTTTGATGAGCCAAAACTTTTCATTGCACGCTTCCCTGATGACAATAGTGCTCCATAAAGCCTGATGATATCGTTGTGAAATTGTCGATCCATGTACATGTGGCGAAGTGTGTCTGAGATGGTGCTAGTATCACCAACTTGCCAAGCACACGACAATAATACCAGATTCATAGTTTGATCTCGCTGAATGTCGACATGAAAAATATTAGATGCACCTGCCGTCTTGACGAGTTCATATGCACTTTCTGCAGATTTGTACTTGGCCATTGCCAACGCGCATCGCATAAACAGCGTGAACCAGAATTCAAACGGGCGTCCTCGAAACTTGAATCCTCTGATGATTGCTGCCGGTGTTTGGCTTGGCAACCTGCCTTCATCATCGTCGTCATCTCCTGCAACGGCGTCTTCACGGGCAACGTCACTGAGTGCTGCAACACGATCCTCGATAGATTCCTTTCGAATGCCGTGAACGAATATTTTGTTGCGGTCGGAGGGGAAAAACTTGCGGTTGGAAACAAACATCTGAATGAGAACTGATGCACTTCTAATCCATTCTAGTGCAGCCACAATGTTGCCGTTTTCCAAACCTGTTCTGAATCTCTCGAGAAGCTCATAGTTGGTGTCAGCCCGTTGCTGGGCAGTTCGCTCGAGTTCTGCTCTTTCAGCCGCCGATAATCTAGTACCAGGTTGTGCTGGCCGCACTGGTGTACTAATAAGTGGAGTTGAGGAGCGAGAATCAATGTCACCGCTCTGTTCCTCAACTCGGGCTTGAGCTTCCTCATGACGAATTCTCATAACTTGTTCCACCATAAGCTTAGCAGCCGCCGGTCTTGATGATGCCTGATAAATTTCTCCAAGTGCTACAAGTGCCTCGACATTGCGGTCATCCTTAGATATCACATGCTTGTAAAGGTTTTCTGCTTTCTTGACGTCGCCGAGCTCCATGTAACACTTGGCCACGTTGATAGTCATGTTCAAATACTCTTCTTGCGTTTCGTATTCGATATCAGTCAAACTCATATAAATATCCAGTGCCTCTCTGAAAAGCTTCGCCTGAAACAGAGCATTACCCGCCCGAGAATACAAATCACTGAAATCGGCGACCGGTGTACAGGCTTTCAAAAACCTGAGGTGTATCAAGGCGTCTTCCAGAGCCGTTGGTTCTTCTTTTGTTTGTTTGACTCTGCAAACCAATAGCCAAACACGGATATCAATTGGTAATTCGTATTTCGCGGGCGGTCCCAGTGTTAGCTTTTCAGACGACCCGTCCACCTCTAGGTTGAACCTTCGTTCGTCGAATTCCGAGTCGTCATCAGCTTTCTCCCAGAATGTTTCATCACAGCGACCTAAAATCCATCTTGATCCTGTTTTCAAAGTATCAACGGCTTTTTTGTACAGTTCTTGCTCGAATAACAGCTCGCCCAGCACATTCAGGTTTTGCCAGTTTAGCAAAACATCCGGCTCTCCGTGACTCTCGGGGTTCAATGAGCTTCTATAAAGACTCATATATTGTTCGGTGGCTTCTCCAATTTTGCCAAGCTGCTTGAGAGCTCTACCGATATCTAGCATGACTTTGGTTTTGGCATCCTCAGACAAGGATGGAAAGAACTTGTCACGAATTCGGAAAAGTAGGTTGAGTGAGCGACCCGGTTGGTTCATTTCCATGTTAACTTGAGCTCGTATCAACAAAAGGGTCCAATCGTCGCGTGCAATTCTCGATGCATTTTGGTAAAATACGGCGGCCTGATTTAGAAGCCCCAATTCGTACGATCTGTCGGCAACCTCAACCCAATCTTCTTTGCTCTTTTTGTTAAGATGGGCAGCCATAGTTTTAGCAAGCAAGGCCTTTTGGGGGTCATGAAGATCGTCGTAAATCGCCGATAGCAAATTATAGGCGATTCGGGCATTCGGGTTTGCAGCAATGACTTCCTCGACCATTTGGATTGCAGCCTGGTGGTTTCCAAGCGAAAATGCATGCTGTGCTTTTCCAAAAAGCTCCTGAACTTCGGGCTCTAGTGGCTCATCTTGGGCTTCACCGCGCTTTCTGCGTTTGGGCTTGAGCGCGTCGTCGATTTGCCAGTCGTCGGAGTCGTGGTATTCGTCTTCACTTTCGTTGTCAGTGAACATATGACGCAAATCGTCTTCGCCATCCTCCTCCATGTAACTCATTGGCGTCTATTCTGTGCAATTGACACAAAAATCACAAATCGAGAGAAAAGAGCACGGGGCTTTCGATGATAGTAAGCAAGTTCGAATCCCAAGGACCGAGATGTATTTTGAGGAGATGCAAAACCAAATTAATTGATGGCTTGTACTGTGTTTTAAGGCAAAGGCGTTAATTTCACTATTTTCTGTAAAATGATCTGGTTTTAATCCACCTCGAGTCAACTTTAAGAGCTTACAAATTCAGCCATGAAAGGTTGACTTGTTGACAACCAGACCAGATTGCCATCGACGGCTCAATTGAAAGGCAGCGAAAATGTGGTCGTTCCAATCCCAGAACGACAAGTTCCAGCAGTACTACCGGTGCTACCCGGTATCTGCCATGAAAGGTGATAAGAAAGCAGCGAACTTTGGTGGCAAAATCTATATACCACAGTCGGCACTGCACAAGTTGACTACGCTGCACATCTCGTATCCCATGTTATTTGAGATCCGCAATGAAGAATCACACGGCTGCACACATGCAGGTGTTTTGGAATTCACAGCAGAGGAAGGGCGGGTCTATTTACCGGAATGGATGTTGGCCAATCTCAAGATTAAGGCTGGCGGGTTGGTTCGGATCTCCTCGGTCAGTCTGGAGCTGGGCACGTTTGTCAAAATCCAGCCTCAATCGGTAGATTTCCTTGATATTAGCGACCCCAAGTCGGTTCTAGAAACGTCCTTGAGAAACTTTACCACTCTCACGGTCGACGATGTCTTCCAAATTCTGTACAACAACAAAGTTTATGATATCAAGGTACTGGAAGTCAAGCCTGAAACTAGAAGCAAGAGTATTTGCGTTGTTGAGACTGATCTTGAGGTTGATTTTGCTGCTCCTGTGGGCTATGTGGAGCCCAGTGGCGACAAACCAAGCGCCCCGCCAAAGCTCGCCGGCCATATGGCGGAAGCAATTGGATATAATAACCTTGCTGGTGCTCAGAGTGTCAAAGCTGGCGGACACAGTCTGAGGGAAAGCAAAGCGTCAAGTACGGAACCCACTCCCGTTACTCCTCCTGTCGTGGACTCATCGATTTACCAAAATAGAGACGCACCTGCCTTGGAGCTGGCCTCCAACCAGCTGTTTTTTGGATTCCCGCTCGTGCCATTAGAAGACGAAGAAGAGGCTGGAGAAAGCATCTTCAAGGGTGAAGGGTTCACTCTTCGCAAAAGCAAAAAAAGAAAAGATATTTCCTAGTACGTTCGAGCTCGGCGGTCGATCCGTTTTCGCGTGTATAATAAATAATCTGCCAAACCCAAGTCTGATGGCGGCGACCCGCCCAATCGAGCAGATAGGTCTGTATTTAGGTCGATAAACTCCCTTGCATTCTCAATTGTACTGAACGTAACAAGTGCGGACGAGCCGATATGAAGAACCTGGTCCACGCCTGGATCAGACTTGCGGGGAAGACGGGCTTCGTCACCCGCCCGCAATTTGATTTTGGCGGTGCGGTACTGCTCCTGCATTGTCAGCTTTTGCCGTAACCCATCGAGTCTTCTGCGTAGCCTGAATCCTTCCATCTGCAGATGGGAAAGGCTGGAAAAACTGGACTGCGCCAAGGGCTCAGCCTGTGCTTCTTTTCTCAGCAGGTCTTCGCGCTTTCTTCGTACGTCCTCGCTCTGCTCGCTAGTTCTGGTTCCTTTAGGGCCTGTCTGCCGCAAATGAATGCGTAATTGAGCCTTGGAAGCCGGGTCTAGCAGAACTTCGAGCGCGCGGGTCAACAGATGGAACTGTTCTCGAGCGTCTGCGCTCCCATTCTTATCGGGATGATACTTGAGCGCCATACGACGGTACGCCCTTCGCACTTCTGCATCACTAGCGTCCTGAGAAATGCCTAGTACCTCGTACCAATCGATCACATTGCTCATTTAAGCTGACAGATGCAAAACTATTTTGGAATGCATAAAAGGCTACAAGTCCAGTATATATTTTATTTTGGGTTGGCTTTAGAGCAGAAGCCACATAAAGACAAACTGGCAGACGAAGCTGTAAATAAAAAGGAATTGAATACGTTTTTGCCGCATTCCCGAATTGACAGTCGATGTTGAGTTGGAGGACTCTGGCAGCAAGACGTATCTCAGCGAACGCAACATGAAAAATGCCGTGGCGGCACCGGTGTATGTGAATGTGGTCCATTTTACAAGCGAGCTGCTGGTGGCGGCCGCTAAAGTGACGAGGGTGATGGCGATGAACTTGTAGCCCGAGTAGGCAATTAAATCAAGCAAGCTGGAGGAAGCAGCCAGGAGGTAGGAGAACAATTTCAAGAAGCTGATCTCAACGACCATCAACGCCAAGGATTTCGACGTGACAATGCCCAGCAATTGCGGGTGAAACTGTCCCAACAACCCCTGAATGATGCTGAACACAACCATGTAGGTTGTGAAAGCCATGATCGGAATGTACATGTCCGGGGCATTGAGATCTTCGCGAGGCGTCGCGTAGGTATCCTGCCCTGTGCTGTCGCTTCGCACGATCTGGCGGCTCCACGGTTTGTGTCGCCATGGGAACATAACGAGAAGCAGTTTCCGGAAAACATAGAAATTAGAAACCTGGAAATAATAAGAAAATGCCCCCGCGTCCATGTATTTGCCCATATTACGTCCAATGTACTCCTGGCCATAGTTCAGAGCATTACGGCCAACTTCGAACCCCAACTGGGCATTCGGATCACTGAGAATACTGTTCAGTGCCGTGGGCACGTTCGGAATCACATTAGGCATACCCTGAGGTTGAATGGTGCTCGGTTGTGCTTGCGGCGCTGTTTGTTGTACCCCCTGAGGAGGCGCGTATGGATTTCGATAAGCTTGGGGCTGGCGGGAGGTACCACCCGATTGAGCAGCACCCGCAGGGTTGCCATATCCACCCTGCTGGAAATGTACTGGGTGCTGCGGTACCGGATGGTGGAGGGGAGGCGAACTCGCGGAGGGGTACTGCATGACGAAGGGCTCTAGCTGGCAGTTCCTGACCTGGCGTTCTTGGTTTTAGAAGGCTGACTAAACAGCGTTCTAAGGTACCCGAATACCCCCCTGGCCTCGCGCAGGGGTGTTGGGCTGCTTCGACCTTAATTGAGATTAATTACGAAAAATCAAACACGACCCCACGATCCATCGAGACGCGTCGCAATGGCCCACTACCGACGCAACGATGCGCCGACTAATCTGGCTATTGATGCGACCTCACAAATACGAAGAGAGCATGCGGTTGCTCTCACGGACACAATCGATGCCAGCATGGGCTTTGAACGCTTTGACTCGGGGCCGCCGCGGGTAGGCTGGCTGGTCAATTTTCAGGCCACCTCGCAAAGCGATCCCAATATTCCGAATGGCAAGGCTGCTGTGGATTTTTATTTTATTGACGACGAGGGCGGCTGCTTCAAGTCGACCATTCGCTATGACCCTTATTTCCTGGTGAAGTGCAGCCCGGGAAAAGAAGCCGACGTGGAGGAGTATATCCGCAAGAATTTGGAAGGAGTTGTTAAGGAGACCAGGCGTGTCATTAAAGATGACCTGTCGCTACCCAACCACCTGATCGGCCGCAAACAGTCCTTGATTGAGGTCCGCTTTTGGAACGTAACGAACCTGTTAGCAGCTCGCAAAACTCTGGCGCCATTTGCCGAAGCAAATCAGAAGAAACTGGCACAGTACGCCGACTATGGTGCGGATTATGCTCAATCTGCGCTCAATAAGAGCTTTTCGGCAAAATCAGATGCCTCTGATTACATTCTAGACATAAGAGAGTACGATGTGCCCTACCACGTCCGCGTCTCCATTGACCTAGATGTTCGCGTCGGTAAATGGTATACGGTAACAGCTGTGGAAGGAGTGGTTTCTTTGACTGAATTCGCCCGTATCGAACGTGCGGACCCCGTTGTCTTGGCTTTCGACATCGAAACAACCAAACAACCTTTGAAATTCCCAGACGCCGCTATTGACTGCGTCATGATGATCTCGTACATGATAAATGGTGAGGGCTACCTGATCACAAATCGCGAAGTAGTGTCCAAGGATATCGACGATTTCGAATACACCCCCAAGCCCGAGTTCAAAGGCGAATTCACTATTTTCAATGAAGCAAACGAGCGTGATCTCCTGACAAGATTTTTTGACCACATCAAAGAAGAGAAGCCAACCGTCATTGTTACGTTCAATGGTGATTTCTTTGATTGGCCGTTTGTCGATGCTCGTGCAAACGTTCATGGCATTAATATGTATGAGGAGATTGGGTTCAGGAAAGATATGGAGGACGAATACAAATCTGCTCACTGCGCGCACATGGACGCTTTCCGCTGGGTAAAACGTGATTCATATCTCCCGCAAGGTTCCCAGGGCTTGAAAGCTGTCACTTCAGCCAAGCTAGGTTACAACCCGCTTGAACTGGACCCAGAAAAAATGACCCCCTACGCCAGTGAGAAACCCCAGGTCCTCGCTGAGTACTCTGTTTCAGATGCCGTCGCAACTTACTACCTCTATATGAAGTATGTGCATCCTTTCATCTTTTCTTTATGCAACATCATTCCCCTCAAACCAGATGAGGTTTTACGAAAAGGTACAGGTACCCTTTGTGAAATGCTGCTAATGGTCCAAGCGTATCAGAAAGGTATTCTTTTACCCCATAAGCATCAAGACCCGCTAGAACGATTCTACAATGGTCATTTAGTTGAATCTGAAACATATGTTGGCGGCCATGTGGAGTCCTTAGAAGCTGGTGTGTTTCGCAATGACATTCCAACTCATTTCTCTGTTGATCAGAATGCAATTGAACAGCTGCTTCAAGAACTTGACGAAGCCTTGAAGTTCACCATCCAAGTCGAGGCAAAAATGGATCTCCAAAAGGTTACAAACTACGACGAAATCAAGCAGCAAATCACTGAGAAACTCATCAGTTTAAAAGAAGCTCCTTCGCGCACCGAGACCCCTTTGATTTACCATGTGGATGTCGCCTCAATGTATCCCAACATCATGACGACAAACCGTCTTCAGCCTGATTCAATGGTCTCAGAGCGTGATTGTGCAATGTGCGATTTCAATCGTCCTGGTAAGGACTGTGATCGTCGTCTTCCGTGGGCTTGGCGTGGTGAGTTCTATCCTGCCGAGAAAAGTGAGTATCTAATGATTCGCAAGACTTTAGAGCAGGAAACTTTCCCAAGGCCGAATCGAGATCGAAACGGTAAAAAGACCTTCCGAACATTTGATGAGCTTCCGCCCTTTGAGCAAGCCCAACTGATCAAGAAGCGTGTTAGTGATTATTCACGCAAGGTGTACCACAAAATCAAACAGACGGAAACAGTGGAGCGCGAGGCTATCATTTGCCAGCGCGAGAACCCTTTCTACGTAAACACCGTCCGTGATTTTAGAGACCGCCGTTATGAGTTCAAAGGTCTGCAGAAAGTGTGGAAGCGAAAGCTTGATGAGGTACCAAAATCCGATATCCCAAGTGTCGAAGAGGCTAAGAAAATGATTGTGCTCTACGATTCCTTGCAGCTTGCGCATAAGGTTATTTTGAACTCGTTCTATGGCTACGTCATGCGCAAAGGATCACGCTGGTACTCGATGGAAATGGCAGGTGTGACTTGCTTGACTGGCGCTACGATTATCCAGCTAGCGCGTTCCCGTGTCGAACAGCTTGGTCGTCCTTTGGAGTTGGATACAGATGGTATCTGGTGTATTTTACCATCCTCTTTCCCCGGTGATTTTATGTTTACATTCTCAGATGGCAAAAAACTTCCAATTGCTTATCCTTGTGTAATGTTGAACCACCTTGTTCATGCAAAGTTCACAAACCACCAATACCAGATTTTGGTGGACCCGGGTACTTTCCAGTACGAGACAATCAGTGACAATTCTATTTACTTCGAAGTCGATGGCCCCTACAAAGCGATGGTTTTACCCACTTCGACAGAGGAGGGCAAGAATCTGAAAAAAAGATATGCCGTTTTCAACATGGACGGCTCACTTGCCGAGCTCAAGGGTTTCGAATTGAAAAGACGTGGTGAACTTCGAATCATCAAGGCTTTCCAATCCCAAATTTTCAAAGAATTCCTGGAGGGCGTTTCTCTAGAAGAGTGCTATGGTGCAGTTGCAAAAGTTGCCAATGCTTGGCTCGACGTGCTTGATACACGAGGAAAGCACCTCGAGGACGCTGATCTTATGGATCTCATTTCAGAAAATAAGGTAATGAGCAAATCACTGAAAGATTATGCTGGTCAAAAATCAACTTCCATCTGTACCGCACGCCGTTTAGCAGAGTTCTTGGGCTCCCAGATGATCAAGGATAGCGGCCTAGCCTGTCACTATGTCATTTCCAAGTTACCATATGGTGCTCCTGTTACCGATCGGGCTATTCCTGTTGAAGTCTTCTCGGCGGAATATGAGGTCAAGCGCAAGTTCTTACGCGCCTGGTTGAAATCCCCGGGTCTTGAGAACTTCGATCCCCGGGAAATTATAGATTGGGACTACTACCGTGCACGTCTGGCTTCTACAATCCAAAAAATCATCACTATTCCCGCTGCTCTTCAAAGTGTTTCGAACCCTGTCCCACGTGTGGCCCACCCAGACTGGTTGAACAAGCGTGTTGCCGCTATGAACGATCGATTCAAACAGAAGAAGATCACTGGTTTTTTCACCATGCCATCAGAAAAGTCTGAGCTTTTGAAACCTAAGCAAACCCTTGTTGACATTGAAGATGTGCTTTCGACCGGTCTAGGTGTTGAAGTTAACGGACAAAAGCGAGCGGTAGTGCACAAACGTAAAGCTGGAGAAGATGATTCGGTTGGTGCTGATGACCTCGCTGTATTGGAGATTTCGAACGATACAGTCGCACCTGACCCTGAGGACGACTACTCTGCTTGGCTGCGTTATCAAAAAGTCATTTGGCAGAAGAAATATGAGCAAAGAGAAACTCGCCGAAAGCTCTTTGGCGACAAGGTTTCCTTACGCTATAACAGAGGTGTTACGGGAATGCTGCGAAATCAGGCCGAACAAGCATTTTCCGGGCGCTCTTGGCATATTGTTCAGGTGACGGCATCCCCAGGAAAACTTGGCCAAGTCCAAGCTTTTATCTGGGTGAATAGTCGTATCCAAAAGATCAAAATTAATGTTCCACGGCGATTTTTTGTGCAGTTCACTGATGTCCCCAATTTGACACTTCCTAGTGGCATCACTATGGAAAAAAGTTCAAAATCACTCCCGCATGGCGTCTCGAACGACAATCTCTATGAAGTCGTGATGTCCGAGGAAGCATATCAAGATGAGTTAGCCAGGGGAGGTGGTTTGTTGAAACAACAAACAGTCAAGGGCGTTTATGAAACTCAGCTTGAGCCCCGAGACCGCGTCTTGTTAGAAATCGGAACTTTATGTTCCCTGGACAGCTCTCGTCCCGGCATTTTGGGTAAAGGTTTAGAGTCCGGCTTCGAACTGGAGTGGCTCAGACCTTACCGCCCACGGAAAGGTGCAGAGCATGAGCCTATTCCCTACCTGAAGAGTACGAATCTCGGCTATATCTTCTTGCAACACTATGAGATCTCTAATCAGGTGTTTATTGCTGTTACCACGAGCTGGTCTTCTAAGGCTTATTTGGTGCATTACTCTGCAAGTAATGTGAACGCAAATGAGCCTCTTCGTGTGGGGGCTATGTACGGCGACAGCTTCACCTCTCTACAGTCGTCAGATGTGAGCCAACCTTACTTCAACTTCCAAGAAAATTTGGAGTTTGATACCATTAACTGCTCAAGTCTCTCGAAGGTCTATACACACACAAACAACATCTTATCAGATATTTTGGCAGAGCGGGGCACGCATGCGGTCTTGACATTACAGTCGGCGCGCATTGAGCGACTGTACAATCGGATAAGGGCAATCGATGACTTTGCTAGTTTCGAAATCAAATCCCGTGACGGTGTCCTTCCGTCGGTTGGTTGGCAGCCTGCATTATCCAAACGCATAGTAAAGTCTTACTTCCGTCTCCAGTACTGGATCGAGCAACTTCACAGCAAAGCTATTTTCAGCAATATCCCAATTGGAAATCTCAACAGTGGAGACAGCAATGATCTTATCGATATCTTGTTCGCCCGAAAGCTGCTTAATGACAATGTCGTTCTCTGGTGGTCCAACAGACCACTTCCTGACCTGGGAGGTGGAGAAGCTGGTAATGTACTAGCTAATAATGAAGAGACTGTGATCCCCTCGTTCAACAATCCTGGTTTCTACGGCAAGGTCTGCATTGATATTGACGTCTCTAATCTGTCTG
The DNA here is from genome assembly GCF_002251995.1 of Wickerhamiella sorbophila. Classification (NCBI taxonomy): domain Eukaryota; kingdom Fungi; phylum Ascomycota; class Dipodascomycetes; order Dipodascales; family Trichomonascaceae; genus Wickerhamiella; species Wickerhamiella sorbophila. The sequence continues at coordinate 1,591,929 of NW_020194005.1, forward strand.
TGAACAGTATTCTCACCGCCGTTCTCTTCAACGCAGCTGATGGTTTGGACTTTAGCGAAAACAATTCTCTGTTTGGTCAGAATAAGTTATCCGCTTCTGCTCTCTCTGCGTTGAGCAGTCTTGTAAAAGAGTGGTGGTCTACAGCAGCTAAGGGTGACGTTGTTGCAGATAATCTTATTCAACACTTTATTACATGGGTGTCGTCTCCACAATCCAAGATGTACGACCCTCCATTGCTGTACTACGTGCAGAACTTGAGTCGCAAGGCGCTTCTTCAACTAATAGGTGAGCTTCACAATTTTGGTGCTCGGGTTGTGTTTGCCGATATGAACCGACTACTGGTGGTCACATCGAATGCACATGCGGTGAACACGCTCGCATTTGGATCTTTTGTGATCAAATCGATCAAGTCGAATCCGCTGTTCACCTATCTGGATGTTAGCATCCGTGAATACTGGGACTATTTGATGTGGCTAGATAATGCAAACTATTGTGGCCGCGTGTGCAAACCCAGTTTGAGTGAGACTCCAGAGCTATCACATGTCAGTGATTGGAACATTGCGCACTATTTGCCTAAAATTCTTGAGCAAGAATTCCAAGAATGGATCTTCCAGCTGATGCAGCATGTTGGCGAAGCCAAAGACTTGTTCCACAAAGATGAGACCCGTGCAACGCAGATTGCGGGTACTGTGAAGGAGAATGCAGAGGAGAGTTTTACGACTGGCATTCTAAAGGCCCTCGAGGCGCCTCTTGTTAATCGCATGAAGCATCTCAATCGCAGGTACATTGATGGTCGAGCAATTGCTGATGTTTCGAAAGAGTTCGAATTCCCAAAACTTGCGGGTAGCGTCGCCAACCTTAAGAACCCTATCTTGGAGCTTATCAAGTATATTTGTGCTGTGTATGGACTTGGGTCGTCAAACGAACCTGAATATTTGCAGCTCCGTCGCAAGCTGCTCGAAGTAGTTCGAGTTGGTGAGTTCGATCCTGATGCACAATTTAGGAATCCCTCCGCTGATCTAGTGCTGAATGGAATTGTATGTCACAATTGTGGATATACAGAGAGTATCAACATCTGTCGGCCTGAATTGGAGCACGAATTTGGCTGGTCATGCAGCTTATGCAGAGCCTCTCTTGATCGCGTTTTCCTCGAAGAAAAACTGGTTGAGCTGGTGGTTAAAGCGGTGTGTCTCTACCAGATCCAAGACTTGAAGTGTTCTAAATGCAGCCGTATCCGTGCGGACGATATGGCCTACTATTGCGAATGCTCTGGTGCGTTTGTTGGGACCATACCTATTTCGACTCTGCGGAAGGATCTAGCAGTCTACAACCACGTTTCAGAGTTTTTCGACTTGAAGCTTCTTCAGAGTGTGCTTTCTGGACTTAATTGAGTATTTTTTTATTAATTGTATTAGCATAATTTAACATTGGCATCTACTTTCCCCACACTTACTCATACAACCATGACTTGGCTCAAGACGGTGCCTAAAACCGCCACCTTCACCAAGTATATGCCTCCAGATCCCTCTGTGCCGACAATTGAGTCCGCAGAAGAGGCCAAAGATCAGCTGCAAAGAAAGGCGCGTCTTGTAAACGGTGCATTCACTTGGGTTAAACCCGCGAAGCGGGATGTGTACAACCTGCGATGGGTGTTTCCGGCAGCCCTGGAAACACTAGATATTCCCGTATCCGATACGCAGGAGAAGCTTTTCGTGGATACGTTTGCTGGGCAGCATGTATTCACCTCTCCGGAGCTCTATCCTTGGGCGCAGAATTATGCGGGGTACCAGTTTGGAAACTGGGCAGGTCAGCTTGGCGATGGCCGGGCGATTTCGCTATTCGAAGTGCGGAATCCAAATTCAGGTATCCGTTACGAAATTCAACTCAAAGGAGCTGGGCTGACACCGTATTCTCGCTTCGCCGACGGGCTCGCAGTTCTTCGATCTAGTATTCGCGAGGCACTAGCGTCGGAGAGTTTGCACGCTCTAGGTATTCCGACGACACGTGTTTTGGCGTTAACAGATCTCCCAGAAACCAAAGCTCGCAGAGAACGTACAGAAACGTGCGCAATTGTTACCCGCTTCGCTGAGAGCTGGGTCCGAATTGGTACGTTTGATCTCTACCACAGCCGCAACGATCGTGAGAATGTCCGCCAGCTTGCAGATTACTGCATTGATCAGGTTCTGTCGCTAGACACGAGCGGTGCAACGGCAGATCAGAACCGTTATTATCATCTGTTCAAAGAGATCACGACAAGGAACTGCAAGATGATAGCCCAGTGCCAAGCCTATGGGTTTTTGAATGGTGTTTTGAACACGGACAACACCTCGGTACTCGGTTTGAGTATGGACTACGGTCCTTTTGCTTTTATGGACAATTTTGATTTTTCGTTTACTCCAAACCACGACGACGGTGAGCTTCGCTACAGTTACCGGAACACTCCAACCATGATCTGGTGGAACTGTGTGCGTTTGGGTGAAGCCCTGGGAGAGCTCATGGGTGCTAGCGACGTTGATGATGCTGGTTTTATCGAGAACGGTACTACTGATAAAGCAGCGCGTCGGGCTGTTGCGGAAAGGGCTACTAAACTTATTATGGATATGGGGGAAGAGTACCAGGCCCTTTATGAGTCTGAGTTTACATCAGTTATGTGCAGACGGCTTGGTCTCTTGACGGTCGAAAAGGACGACTATGACGAGCTAATTTCACCTTTGCTTGAGATGATGGAAAAGTCCGAGGTGGAATACAACGGCTTTTTCCGAAAGCTCGGAAGCGTAGCCTTTTTCAATGGCTCTCTGACGTCCGGCTCTGTTTTCTTGCCCAAGAATCGAGCCCAGCTCCCGAATTTGTCCGTTGAAGACGCTACGAGTGCTATTGATGATTGGCTGGTACTCTATGCTGCCCGCCTCGAGACTGAAAAGAACACTGATGATGCCGACAGAAAATCGCGCACGAGCAAGGTGAATCCCAATTTCGTTTTGAAAAATTGGGTGCTCCAAGACATAATTTCCAAGGCCCAAGCAGGCGACTGGGCGCCGTTCAATGCCGTGGCGAAAATGACGGTTTCCCCGTTCGAGTCCTCCTGGGACGTTGGCTACGAAAACTATCTCGATGAAACTCCTACAGATTCTAGGGGTATTACGTGCTCATGTAGCTCTTAGCGTGATCCTGTATAAGTTCGGGGAAATTACATAACCATTGATCCGTTACACTTAACAAGACATGATTCCAACGTTACATACGATCAAAGACGTTTATGCTGATGCATCAGCGCATGAGGCTCGGTACGCGGGTATTTTGAACAAATTCCAATCCCTGTACGGCCGCAAGCCAGAGTTTGTAACTCGGGCTCCCGGCCGAGTCAACATCATCGGAGATCACATCGATTACAGCTACTACTCGGTTCTTCCCATGGCTATTGAAAACGATTTCGTCATTGCCGTCGCTACCACTGATGACCACAAAGTTTCGTTGGCCAATTTGGACCCGCGTTTCTCCGGATGCACCTTCGAGATGCCTCAACACGGCGACGTGGAGATCGACGCAGTCAATATGGTGTGGTCGAACTACTTCAAGTGTGGTGTGGTGGTGGCTAACCGTTACATGAGGGAAAAGACACCGGGATTCCGTCCAAAGGGGATGCAAATCGTGGTGCACGGCAACGTGCCAGCCGGAGGTGGGCTTAGCTCGAGTGCTGCGTTTGTTGTCTCGGCAACCCTGGCAGTGCTCCGCTCGAACGGATATGACAAAGTTGACAAAAAGCTTTTGGTCAAACTGTCTACTACCTGTGAGCAGCTTATTGGCGTCAACTCGGGTGGAATGGACCAGTCCGCCTCGGTGTTTGGTGAAAAGGACCACGCCTTGTTTGTATCTTTCCGCCCAGAGCTGGACGTCAAGCCCATGCAGTTCGCTCAAACCACTCCATTTGTTCTTATTATCGCCAACTCGCTTCTCGAGGTGCACAAGCACGATTCTGCTCCAGAATGCTATAATCTACGTGTTGTAGAGGTCACCCTGGCAGCGAAATTGCTCGAAAAAAGACTGGGGATCACTATTCCGCAGGACGGTCTCCTGTCTGCAGGGACCCTGAGAGGCGTTATGGAGTGCTTCAGTGGCAAAGAGGCTTCCATTGCAAATTTGAAGGCGATGTTGCCTCAGGTGGAAAAATACCTTGACCCCGAAGGATACACCAGTGCACGAATTGCTAGTGAACTGGGCATCTCAGAGAGCGAGCTGGAGGCAAAATATTTCACGGAGTTCCCTGTCCGTTTCAGCAAGCTCAAGCTATACCAGCGCGCCAAGCATGTTTATGAAGAGGCCCTGAGGGTTCTTGAGTTTGTATCTATCATGGGTGATAACTCCCCCGATACCCTGCAAAAGCTTGGTGAGTATATGAATGCCTCCCACAAGTCATCCCAAACTCTTTTCGACAACTCGCATGAAGCAGTTGATGAGATTGTCGAGATTGCCAGAAGCGCAGGCTCTCTGGGCTCGCGGGTCACTGGCGCTGGATGGGGCGGCTGCACCGTGCACCTTGTGCCCAGCAACAAGGCAGAAGCCGTCAAGAAGGCCCTGCGCGAACAATACTATGCCAAGCGTTATCCCAACGCGCCCGAAGATGCTCTCATTGAGAGTGTGGCTGGTTCCGGCACCGTGTTACTTGAATTCTAAGTACATAACTAGCAGTGATCTGCATACTGATCATATGCCCATGCAGAAGACTGGACATCGTAGCAGAGCCAGTGAGAAAAATCGGTTCTCGGTGTTCTCGAACCTGTGGAATGGTGGACGATATATATTGAATATTTAAGAACCCTTAGACGCCCACTTGCCAATAATTCAACCTTACCTGGCGATGGTTAGTAACCCATAAATCACTAATGGCTAGGGAGAGCTACTATGAGAAGCTTGGTGGTTTGATAGAGCAGCGGGACGGGAAAAAGGTTGCCAATCTTCTGAATGTTGCAAATGGTCAGGCTATTGATTATTTCAAAGGCAATTCCAACTACCATAACGATGCCGCAAGGTATCTTCCGAAAGAGTGGAAGGAAATTGGTGTTTCCTTCGGTACATGTCTGAAATCCATGCTGAAAAGTGACTACGAAGACTTTTTTCGGGCTTATGAGAAGTTTATTACTGCTTTAAATCGCACAGCAAACAGTGAAGGCCTGTGGATCATCCCAGTTCTCAAAAAGTCGGCTGTGACTATTACCAAAATGACGGCTGTATGCAGCGATAATAGCGCGAAACTCAAGGAATACCTAGAACTCGCGTCAAGGTGTATCAATGGCACTTTCAAGATCTGTTTGAACGATCGCCAGTCGGACGATATGACCAGTACTAAGAAGATCGCTGCGTACTTTTTTGCCGGCATGATGCTGCGGGTTTACTTCCGACTAAAGGCATATTCGCTGGCCAAAGGTATCACAAAGGCTATCACTGCGGTGGGCCATACTATTCCTCCCCTCGATTCCTCGCCAATTGCCGATCAAGTCGTGTACACTTACTACATTGGGGTTTTAGATTTTATGAGCCAGGCCTACTTTCCGGCCGAAAAGAAGCTGAGCAACTGTCTCTCATTGATTCCCTTGTCAGCGAAAAAGTCCCGGGAAACTGTTCTGCTTTATCTTATTCCAGCAAAACAACTCGCCAACATCGTACCCATCCCGGAGTTGTGGAGCGAGTTTCCCGCTCTAGAGAAAGTCTACAAGCCTCTTCTAGATGCGCTCAAACTAGGAAAGCTCGGTATCTATCACAAACTGCTTGAGGAGCATCAGAACTTTCTTGTGACTCGACATCTGTACTTTGCATTTACCAGGCTATCACAAGCATGCTCACTTCATTTAATATTCAAGACTTGGCTTGCCTTGGGCAAGGGAAATCGTTTGAAGGTTGAGGACTTGGCTGCTGCCTACCATTTGGAGAGCTACTTTGATGATGTATTCAAGACCCCAGAAGAGCAGGCTAATGCAGTAGAGTTGCAGGTCGCAGAGATGATTTCTGAGGGTAAAATGCGTGGCTACATTAGCCATTCAATGCGAACAGTTGTTTTGAGCAATCGAAATCCTTTCCCCACGCTCGTCAAGCCCGCGCCAGCATCATGAAAAAAAAAAAAAAAAACTTATCTATTTAGGTCTGTACAATTACTCCGATGTCAAGAACTCACAGCTCTCTTCGAATTTGGCGAGAACTGTTTCGTAAATGCCGTCAGAATTTTCAGAATTTACGATTTTACCCATCTTTCTTCTCCGCGGCCGCTTGGCATTTGCCGGGCCATCGAAATATTTATTGGTGGGGGACACGAAAATAAGAGAAGTTTTGTAGAACCAAGAGGCAATATAGTCCTCAACGGTAGTTCCTAGTGGAACCAGGGGGATGTCTCCGGCAAAGCAAACAATGCCCGTACAGATATCGCGAATATTTCTGTGTCCGGCAAGAAAAACGACGCTAGCGTATGCCTGGCCAATTCCGACCAGTAGAAGATCATTTGCGGCGAAATGTTTGATATTGTCATCCCAAAGTGTCTCAATAAGATCTTTGTAGCTATCGTCAGGCCGGTTTGACCGGCGGGGGACCATGATGTCCAAAACACCATAGCCACCTTTTATCGCCCAGTCGATGAACTTTTGTGAACCATCGACTACCGTTGACTCATTGGTGTGTATGAGACCGGTGATAGCACTGCGGTGTGCATAAACGTCTGAAGGGTCGTGGAGAATTACCAGGACCTTTTCTGCACTGTAGATCCGCGGGGTTGCCAATACTTGGTCAGGGCCGAGTTCCACCCGCTTGCTTTCTCGCAAAAGCGGAAGTGGGGTAAGCGAATACGCTCTAGCAAGAGCACGTGCTTGGTAACCACGAATAACGTCGGAAAGCGTGGCCAGACCTTCCTGAACACTGTCTTCCTTGGTGAAGGCCTCGCGGCTAGACCAATCAAGCATCTTGGGGCCCAGGTTTTTCCAATACTTGGACTGGTAAAAAAGCACCTCATCGATATCTTCAATAGCAGCGTTTGAAGCAACGGTGGTGGCAGGGGGGGCCGGAGGGTCACCAATAAGAACCTTTGTCACAGCCAGAGCAGACACCGATACTGAATCGAGGTTGTAGCCACCCTCCAAGCAAACAACTAGGCGACCATTAGCCAGACTTTTCATGAGATGGGTCATCTGGGCATATCCCGGAGGACTGACCTTGCAGAGACCGATGGGATCGCCCTCAGCCGCATCGAATCCAGCGGAAATAATTACAAGATCTGGGTTGTATTCTTGGCATACCGGTATAACAACCTTGTTCATAGCAGCCATATAGTCACCGTCACACATACCGGTCGTACTCCAAGGGATATTGACGTTAAATCCTTCGCCTTTGCCCTCACCGACTTTGTCAGGCCCACCATAAGTTGTTCCAGGGTAGAACTTACCTCCATTGTATCTGTGGATGGAGATGTAAAGTACACGGTCGTCTTCGAAAAACACTTTCTGCGTACCGTTTCCATGGTGCACGTCCCAGTCGAGGATTACGATTCTGCGCACTTGCTCGGGATAATCGCGCAGCATTGTTTTTGCCGCGACGGCCACGTTTGAAAACAAACAAAAGCCGCCAGCATTTTCAGGCTCCGCATGGTGGCCGGGAGGACGAATCACGGCGATCGAATTCTTCACCCGGCCGTCGACGACGGCCCTACATGCCTCTATTGCACCACCGCAGCTAAGTTTTGCAGCAAGGAAGCTGTCGTTGTTGAGATAAATAGAGTCACCGACAGCCGTCTCGTGCTCCAATGCATCGGTGGACATGTTTTCAGTAGAGCTAACGAATTTGAGGTGCTCCGGGGTGTGCACAAGCAGCAGCTCCTCGAACGTGGCTTCGCGAGACGGCAGCTTGAGCATAAGGTTCCCCAGATCTGTTTTGCCCTGTAAAGTTTCGTCAGTGAGCAGTCCTGCTTCAGCAATCGTCTTGTAAATACGGAATGTGCGTCGTGGGTCTTCTGGGTGCGGGTCCAAATAAGAGCTGGGGCTGGTGTTCAGACGGCTGTGGTAGCGCATTCTGACGTCGTAGCAGATACCGGTCTTGCCCTGGTAGATGAGCTGAGGAGGACGAGCAGGAACAATAACGGCATGCTCAAAAGCCGGCAGTTTGATAATCTGCTCGCTGGAATCCTCGGTTTTGACAATAGCAGACACGGCGGCCTCACCATCCTCTGGCAACGTAGCGGGCCATTGGGTTGCAGGGCTCTCAGAACCTCCGGCATCAGAGTGCTTTCGTTTGAGTCCTGACCCATTAAGGGCTTCTTCTGGCACAAGAGATTGACCGACGCTCATGGGAAGGGGTGGGTTCTGGACAAATTTCTCAAGTACTGCCTCTGTGTGCCGGGCCCTTAGTGGTTTTGTTGTTAGGTAACTCGACAGGTCAAACGTAAAAGTAATCATCACCTGCAGGGGAACCAACCCCACGCATAACGATAGCGGATACAGCAACATGTCTCGATTTACGGGCGAGTGTGAAGGGAGTGGCAGGGGCAGAGGCGTCTGGCAGTACGACAATTTTGTGTCATTTCAAATTATTTGTTCGGCCGCTACCGTCGTACTCAGCCAGCTCCAGGGCTCGCTTCGAGCCTGCCCTTGCCCCCCCCCAGTCCCCCCTGCTCGGCCCCATTAGTAACCGCAAGTTCTCTGATTGCTCCACAACGTGAGAATAATGTCTCTTGGTGATAAAGCAACGTTCGAGGTGTACTTTGAAGTGACCCGAGTGGTACGTATGCCACAGAATTCAGGCAATGTTCAGGTAAAGTGGCGCGTGTCGAACGCTAGCCGCCCGGAAACCCGGGGCCACACCGATTTCGTTGACATTGCCAACAACCAGGCAACCTTCAACAAACAGAGCACATTCAGCTATCGCATGTGCATGGGCTCGGAAACAAAGCAGCTCAAAAGCGGCAATTTGGTAATTGAAGTCATCTGGGCTCTTCCTGGCATGTCGAAGGTGACTGTTGGCAGTGCGAACCTCAACCTGGCGCAGTTCGTCAACCGCAAAGACGAAAGCATTTCTGTTTTACTCGACGGATCACGGTCAAATTGTCTGGTCACGGTCAAGCTCTATCTTGACCAGAAAAAGGGACCGACAAACTACAAAGTGCCCGACAATACGGCCAAGATCGTCACTAGCGACATTTCTACGGTCATGGACGTCAACAAAAAGAAAAAATCCAAGTTCTTCAATCCCGAGTCGGTTGAGGAGATCAAGAAAGAGTATTTATTACATTGGACTGCGACGCCGTACCACATCAACCCCATCAACGCTCTGCAAGAGGTTGTGGCGGGTCGAGATGGATTCGCCGGTAAGGCAAAGCCCGTGGTGGCTGATCCCTACACGGAACGAGAAAAGAACCAACCGTATCAAGAAACAGACATTAGAGAAAGCCTCATGTCGTGGGCATATCCGTTATGAAAAAAAGATAAATATTTGAACTATATAATTATTAAGAACCGTTTTGAAAGTAGCAAATAGTAGTAGTTGTTTGTTTGAAAGCTGCTTAAGCAGGAGGAGCGTGCTCAACACGAGCTCCAGGCATAAGTACGCGGAATGGAGCGCCGGTGAGGTAGGAGTTCTCCCCGCTGGCCAGACCAGCCCAGCCGCAGTAGAAGGCAGAGAGGGCCAAAGCAATATTGAAGCCAGCAGATGCCAAGAGCACGTTTTCGTTGTTAATAAACAAGCCAATGGACTCGGTCAAGAAGGTGAGGAACAACACGCTGAACAAGAATACAAACACGGCAGTAGACTTGAGCACCAAACTGAGCAGCCCGGCGGTGAAGATTGTGTAGGACAACATCAAAAATCCCATGGCCTTCTGGAACATTAGAGGTTCATCCGCGTAAGCGGCAGCAATTCCAAAGCTGGGGGTGAGCACGGCGCCGTATGCGAGCCAGAACCCGCCAAAGCCTGTCATGGCAGTGGCTGCAAAAGTGTTGCCCACAGCAATCTCCCAGAGGCCCGAAATGGTCTGGCCAATACCGGAAATGAAAAAGGCCGGACCAATCATTACATTGGGGATAGTAACGCCGCGCGAGTGGACGTTGTAAAGAGCTAGCAACATGGCGGAAATACCGAAAGAAAACAAACCAAACACGGCGGGATTGCCAAACTCGTATCCGTGGGGGATGGTAGTACCGGCATTGAGGTAACCGGCGTGGGCAAGCAAAACATCACTCAAAGGGACCCGGTGACCACCGACGAACGCATAGCCGTTGCTGTCGTCGGAGCCTGCGTCCTCGACCTGCTGGTCAGAGGGAATGATTTTTTGGCTGAGCGCGGGGCTCAAAACAGGTGAAAATTCAGTTTCGTACATGGGCTGGTTTCCGTTTTTTGGGGGGTCTGTGGAGGATGGGAATCTCACATCGTCTCCCTCCCTATATGTGTACTGTGATTCTGCGGGGTATGGATTCTCAGTCTGCATGGGAGAGGGGATCCCTCAACAGAGAGTGCAGGATTGGGACCAACCAAAGGATTGGAGCCTGTCCACTTCGCGTCTCTTTGAGTCTCTATTTTATGCTATAGTATATTGTTTAACCTTGTATTCGATAGCTGGAAAAGCTGGAACTCAACCAGGCTGCTAGGACCTTTAAACTCACTCGTTCCCCGCACTTTTTGCGTTGGGTAAGGGCTCGCTGCAGCGAGCTCGTGAAATGCAGCCTGGTTAGGGATGGCGGATGCTAAACGGAGTTTATTCTTCATCAGCCGTATACCAATTGCGTATGAAGGGACTCTGTGCTGTGTCATTATGTTTCTCTGCTGTGTGGATTAAATTTGGGCTGCATATTTTTACCGGGCCTCTGTAATTTCCCGCAATATTCATCTAGCACTTTGCCCAAACACTCTGCATAGTGTCGCTAAGCGCAGCACGTCATGCGAAGTTTCACTCGTTTTCTCTTGCTGCGCAGGATACTCTGGTAACTCGTTGTGATGTATCATTGCCTTTTGCACTAGAGGTATTTTTTGGGGAAGACTGGAGGTTTTTAATTCAGTCTAGTACTTCCGTGGTTGCTCTGTGCAAAGGGAATGCTGCGCATTGACGTGAATCCATGCACCCTTCGTTATCCGCCTGCAATTAATTAGAGCACAAGGGTGCTGGGTACATGGTTCCTCTTGGCGAAACACGTTCCTTTTTCGTGCATTAGTGTGAATTATTGCGCAAAATGCCCTTGGTCGTGCCTCTGAGAGTAGGCGGCGCTATTTCCAGTATTAGATAGTGAGGTTTCTAATGTTGCGCATCACTTCGTTGCTCAAGCATAGCCCTAGATCGAGGGCCGGGCTTCGATCGGACTTTTCTCAACTGGGCTCACCGAAAGCCGAAGCGCCCACCGTATGACAGATGTCTTACCCCACTTCGGGGTCAACTGAACTTTTCGGGTTTTTGTATTAAATATCGTTCGTAGTCTTGATTTACATTTTCATATCGTAGCCTCTTCTCTTTTGTTGTTTATTTGTTGTGATCCCACCTTTTAGGACTATTCTTTTTGTCGAACAAATTATGCTAGTTATGTAGGTTCCATAGCTTGACGACACATATATAAATGCACTCAGACTCTAGCAAAAACTCTTTTATCAGCCACCATGTGTTTTAATATGAATAAATTTAATGAAAGTACCCCCTCCGAGCTGTTCGACTTGGGGGCCTCTCCCCTGCTCTCTGCCCAATTAGGAATTGCCCAATCAAGCTTGATCCACCTGTTAGGTACGACGTAAGCCTGATTAATAATCGGAGAAATTTGCCCCATGTGAGCGTATGAGGCACGATTGGGTGAACTTTAAGTTAACCTCTTCGCAGAAGCCCGCACAGGAACCTCCGAGCATCTCAACCGCCCCCCCTTCTCCTATTTCACATTCTGTTCTCAATTATCCCGCGCGAACACTTTTTCTGATGCTGCCATACATCATTTAAGGGTTAGGACTAGAATGGGGTAGCATGTGAAGATGTCCTCACGGCATGTCCGCCCCGGGGTGTCTTCCCCGAGACAACCAACGATAAATACTCCTTTGTCATCCCAAGTTAACTGTTCCCACAAATCAGCCTGCCCACCAAGTGATGATTGACAATCTGTTGAAAGTCGGTGCCTATATTCTGGCTGCGTACGGTTTATACGTAGTGTTCGTTCTTGTTCGTTACAAGTACGACGATTATGTCGCTGCTCGCCACGGTTGCGCAGTTCCATTTTACTCTGACAGAGAGATGCCAATTGGCATCAAAGGATCCTACATGACCATGAAGTCACTGTGGAACAGTACAATTCTCGATTTTTTCCAGGAGAGAATCTCTGAAGCTCGTACCGTGCGTACTGTCGTCTCTGGCCAGCGATGGTTCATAACCATCGAGCCCGACAATGCACGCACTGTGCTGGCCACTTCATTTAAGGACTATTCGCTGGGCTTCCGCTACGAAAGTTTTTTCCCGTTGCTTGGCAATGGTATTTTCACCCTCTCTGGTGAGGGCTGGAAGCACTCTCGATCCATGCTGCGTCCGCAGTTCTCGAGAGAGCAGGTGTCTCATTTGCGATCCATCGGTGAGCACCTCGACATTTTGATGCGCAGATTCACGAATGGAAGCAAGGATGGCGGCACTGTGGACGCCCAGGCTCTGTACCACCAATTGACCTTAGACACGGCAACCGAGTTTCTGTTTGGATCTTCGTCAAACACCTTGGACGAAAAAACCACTACAATCAAGGCTCCTCGCGGTGAAGTCTCAAACGCCCAGTTTGCGGAATCCTTCACAAGCTGTCTGCTTACACTGGCTACTCGGGTAGTTCTGGGGTCTCTTTACTGGGTCTACAGTCCGCCTGGCTTCAAGAAAAATGTTGAAGTGTGCCATAACTTTGTCGACTATTATGTCCAGAAGGCTCTCGAGAAGCCCATGGGACCTGACGATACCGCCGACCGCTATGTCTTCATCAATGAGTTGACCAAAGAAACCCAGGATCCTATTGTGATCCGCGATCAAGCCTTCAATATCCTGCTTGCTGGCCGCGACACCACTGCAGCTCTGCTATCGTACTGCACATTTTATTTAGGCCGCAACAAGGACGTTTACAAGCGTCTGCGCGAGAGCATCTTGGCTGATTTCGGTGAAGGCCATGAAAACATCACATTCGAGTCACTCAAGCGCTCCAAGTTTTTGCAGAACATCATCAACGAAACCCTGCGTTTGCACCCCATTGTACCTTTGAATTTTAGAACGGCTATTCGCGATACTAAACTTCCCGTTGGCGGTGGCCCCAACCAGGACCAACCCCTGTTTGTCCCCAAGGGTACCAACATCTTTTACCTGCCGTACGTTATGCAGCGTCACCCGCGCTACTGGGGTGAAGATGCTAACGAGTTTAAGCCAGACCGGTGGGACGACCCGGAGACCCAGCGTCACACATGGGACTATATTCCGTTCAACGGTGGTCCTCGCATCTGCCTTGGCCAGCAGTTTGCTCTCACAGAAGCTTCGTATGCCCTGGTGCGTGTTGCTCAAACTTTCAAGGACATCAACATTGTCCATCCCGCTCCCAATGAGCCCCTTCGCCAGATCATGCGCTTGACATCTTCTGTTCTAGGGGGCGTGGAAGCGAATTTCGTTCCTGCGTAAATAGACCTTATTTTTTGTTTCAAAACCGAGTAAATTGTATGTATGTGATCCGCCACTGCAAAGCCAGTGGACCACCGTGGGATAGCCCGGGCCAATGGCGGGGGACTGTGAAACGCGGCCACAGATGACTCCCTCAGGGTTGGGGTGCAACTAATGGGTTAGGTTACCAACCGTCACGTTTAGGGGAAGGGTCAGGGAACGGGTATTTTCGCCGACTATCGAACGCAAAGCCTGGATGAGGTACGTGGTCAATCGAAAGGTTTTGGGCGCGGAAAAACACCAGGAGTGCGACCAATCGGGGCGGTACAGCCCAAAGATCATTTCACATATTCAAATCGGCGGCTCTAAACTAAGCGGCTGTGCGCTAACTCCGCACCAGGAGTGGGTAAATAGAGCGATACTAATTGTTTGCAACTACCAAATTGAGTCCCAAAACTAAATTGCAAACTTGTATTCAGGTCTTGCCAGTTATTTGGCACCGAAACTGACCGTGCATGGTTGCGCATCTTGGAGGTGCCGAACCCTAGGAATTTCCAATGCCGGCCAAAATATGATAATTTCGAAATGTGTGCCACTTCACGCCAAGATCGAGCCAAGAATGGTATACCAAAATAAACTCACTTGATTTAAGCTCAATTATTTAACTCGCTATTGGCTCTGTGAGGGTTTGTCCGAGTCATTGACGTTTATGGTCGTGATTTGCCGCGGGACAGGCGTAAGACCAATCCCGTGACTGCAGCCTGACCTGCATTCTTGCGGGATGACCGAAAATGATGCGTTTTAAAGACATGCGAGAAAAACGTATATTACGAACAAATAACCACAATATAGAAAGCACGCCCCGCTCCCAAATGGCCTCACACCATAGATAATTTCCGGCTTCGCCACTTGATCTCGCAGCAAGCCCTCCGCTAGGACCTGGGTTGGGTGACCTCATCACCAACCCTATTGGGACCTGGGAGTGGTCAAACTGTGCGGATCAGTCACGGAGATTCATCCTTCTTAATAATAACTAAGAAGAATAAACTGCCTTCACCCGGATTGTAATTACCCAGTGATGAAGGGGAATCTGATAAACCTATCGCGTCTCAGTTTGCATTCGGATGGCACAGACAACAAAAAGCACGAAAAACCATCATCCACCTCAGCCCCGGTCACCCCGTCGAAGACCCCCAGTCTTAGTTCGGCGGCGAGCGTTGGCAGTAAGTCTGGATCCAAAAATAGTGCGTCAGATGCAGTGTCGCAGGACAGCCACGAAGATCGAGAAGAAGCTCATCAAGCTCATGTCAAAACTGAAAGTCTGACTCCCACAACCTCAGCCAGACCGAGCCTGATGCCCTCGCACAACTCCTCGTTTGAGTTGCGACGGTTTTTCGACAAGGGGCTCCGGAGACACCGGGAGGGTAAAGAAAAGAGAAAACAAGAGAAAGAAGAGCGCAAGCAGGAAAAAGAGGAGCGCAAGCAGGAAAAGGCCGAACGCAAGAGACTGGAAAAGCGCCGACAACAAGTATCGGCCGACAATGCGTCCGCTCACTCTGCGGGTATAGGCTCACTAGAAAATAAAGCAGCCGCGGCCCCATTTTTAGAAGCCCTCGAAAGCAAATACGGCGCTTTGGGCAAGGTTATGGGACAGGGTGCCGGCGGTAATGTTCGGCTAGTGGAACGACCTAGCGACGGCAAGCTTTTTGCCGTCAAGCAGTTCCGGCCTCGGAAATCTAACGAGTCCTGCCAAACGTACGCTAAAACCGTCACCTCTGAATTTTGCATGGGGGCTGCTCTCGAACACAAGAACATCATCGGCATCATTGATCTCGTCAAAGAGCACGAAACTTACTTTGAGGTTATGGAGTACGGGCCCTTTGATTTCTTCAACTTGGTCATGTCGGGCAAAATGACCCGCCATCAGATTTATTCCGCCTTCAAACAGGTGTGCAACGGCATAGCATATTTGCATTCTATGGGACTCGCTCACCGGGACCTCAAACTGGATAACTGCGTTGTTTCGTATGACGGTGTGGTCAAGCTCATTGATTTCGGATCGGCAGTGGTTTTCCGTTACCCCTATCAACGGGAAATTACCAAAGCTAAGGGAATCGTCGGAAGCGATCCTTACTTGGCACCTGAGGTGCTTTACTTGAGCGAATATGACCCACAGCCTTGCGACATTTGGTCGTTGGGAATCATCTTCTGTTGCACAGTTCTTCGCAGGTTTCCCTGGCGAATCCCAAGCCCTGAAGACCAGGCATTCCGTATGTTCAGCGCCGATCCCGAGAATGTGGACGGTAGTAAATCGCAACATGGTGAGGATCCAAAGAATATTCGCGGACCTTGGCGTTTGCTGCGCCTCCTCCCAACCTCTTCTCGTCACCTATTAGGTCGAATTTTAGTCGTCGACGTCAAGAAGCGCTGCTCTATGACAGAAATTCAGGAGGATAAGTGGATGAAACGCATTGAGGAAATCAGTGTGCTTCCAGAAGGACATGACGAGGTTCAACACAAGAATACCAACGTGATTTCAACTGGCCAACCTCTTGAGAATGAAGTCAAGGCTGTTCCGGCTCATTAGCAGGTTCGAGATCACCATGACTTTTATTTTATTCATTATGACCCTACAACATGTCTTATACAACCTGCCAAGGGCTCCACAGACGCACCCTATCCGGCTTTTTTTTTTTTTATGTTCATATGTCAAAAAAAAAAAATTTATTCCTCAATATATATACATCACGATACGTATACTGCTGCTAAGCATCTTTTTCAAACGACACCAACTGCATGATCAAAAAGCATAGAAATCGACTCGCCGTTATGGATGCGACGAATGGCCTCGGCAAGAACGTGCGCGACGTCGACGACCTGGATCCATTCGCCGAACTCTGCTTGGTTTTCGTGCTGAGGTACTGAGTTTGTCGTAACAAAGCAATTGATAGACTTTTTCAATCTATGCAGAGCGTCACCTGAAAAGACACCGTGTGTACAAATGCCATAGACCATTGTAGCACCATGGTCCTTTACAACCTTAGCTGCTCGAGTCATGGTCTTTCCTGAATCAACCAGATCATCTAAAAGAATAACAACCTTACCAGCGACGTCGCCAACCAGTAGTGTGGCATTATTACGACCATCCTTGTGGATCAAAGCAAAGTCCATTCCCAGATGGTCGGCGATTGAAGTGGCCCGCTTGGCACCACCGGCATCTGGAGATACGATCACAGCATGCCGCCAGTCAGGGATCTTGGTGGCGATATATTGTTCAAGCAGTGGCCGGCCATACAAGTTATCGACCGGAATATCAAAGAAACCCTGGTACTGAGGGTCGTGCAAGTCCATTGTGATAATCCGGTCAGCTCCAGCAGTGGTCAAGAGCCTGGCCATAAGCTCACCGGGGTTGGCCATCCAGCATTTGAAACCAGGGTTATATTGAGGTTCGACGTTCTCTTCTTTGGGCGGAGCGACTACCGATAGCTGCCGATTGAAACACGGCCGCACAGGCGAAATGCTCATACCAATGTTTGTGCGAACTGGTGTAATAGGAGGCTGAGCCAGATCTCCGAGTCTAGGCGGTGGCTTCTTTGCTAGGGGAGTCTCAAAGGGCTGCTGTTGCTGGGCAATCTTGCTAGCCTCTTTGGAAGACACGTTCAAAACATCTCTGAGATTGAGCTGACGGCTGTAGGGAAAAAGAGGCATAACAGCAACCACAGATTTGGCGGAAGCGGCTTTGCATGCTGAAATCATGATCAACAGCTCCATAAAGGCATCGTTTACTTCTCCGCAAGCAGATTGGACGACGTAAACGGTCTTTTCCCGCACGGACTCGGCAATGCTTACATTGGTTTCGCCATTGGCAAACAGAGAGCTATGGATCTCAGCCGGCTGGACGTCGAGATCACGGCAGATCCGTTGCAAAAGCTCGGGGTGGGAATTGCCGCCCAGAATAACGCTGTCGCGCATTAGGGAACTCAATCGAGTGTCAGGCGTCAAATTGGAAGCAGTTATAAAGAGACCCAACAGAGAGCAACGTTGGGATCAGCAAAATAGTTTTCGGAAGAGCGATGAATCGACACCAGCTGTCTTTCTGAAACTGGGTTTGAGAAAAAAAAATCCAATGGTCGGCTCACCTAAGCACAAGTGTTAGAGCATTAAACTGGGGTTGAGCATGCATAGCGTAACCACTATGCATAGCGCAGACGTGAGCGCTCGCCTTCTCCCTTACCATCGACGGTTTTTTTATTGCGAGTTTTGATGACAAGACCCCAGTGCGAGAGTTCTACAGCTGCTGCCTTTGTCAATGAAGTCGGTGAGTTCGAAGTTTCAGTAGTCGCTTCGATTCCCGAGATTCCGTTCGCCCACGAAGCAGGAATATGGTTACCGGCTACTCGCGAAGTTGTGTTCACTTCGAACCAGTTTTTCCCTGCCTGCATGCGTGGTAAAACAAAAGTTACAGTCTCTATTCTCAGTTTAGACGACAATACGCTGCGGACAATTCTACCCAGCCCACCTATCGAGGCTGCTAACGGAGGAACTAACTACAAGGGGAAGGCATTGATTTGCCAGCAAGGCCAGGGTGAAATTGCTTCTGGACTAGTTTTGTTGGATACCAGTGAGCCCTACAAAACGCAGGTCCTGCTGGACTCGTTCCATGGCCGTCCGTTTAACTCGCCTAATGACGTTGTGATTTTGGGCTTGGACGATTCGATTTGGTTCACCGACCCGAACTACGGCAAAGAACAATGCCTCAAATCTGAGTGCTTGCTGCCCAATCAGGTCTACTGCTACGATCCTAAGAAGCAGACCGTCCGTGTCGTTGCCGACGGCTTTGAAAAACCCAACGGAATCGCCTTTTCGAACGACTACAAGGTCTGCTATATCACAGATACGGGGGCTTTCAGATTCGATGGGAAAACTCTAAAGGTAGACAGCACGGGTGCTTCTACTATCTACAGCTACGATGTTATTCCGTTGCCATCTGGAAAACAGGCCGGATACACCCTGGTCAACCGGCGAGTGTTTGCATATTCAGCTACGCCAGCTCCGGACGGCATAAAGATCGATTCAAACGGAAACGTGTGGAGCGGGTGCTCAGATGGAATCCACGTTTGGAATCGAGACGGTGTGTTTCTCGGCAAGATTCCTATCGAGGGGGGAGTGGCTAATTTTGTTTTCACAGACCCAGGAACCCTCATTGCCTTTAATGAAACTCGGCTGCTGAAAATAACCAATCTCAAGGTACGCGGTGTTCTAGACACCAGCCTTTGAGCTATTTACAAAATTTATAGATTCTTTGTTTTTCGATTTCTAGACTTATTCTTGACTGGGCTATCCCGGAATGGTGATCGCGAAAGCTCGCTCTGCACGTCTGGCTGTAGAATCGGCTGGTTTGCAAACCTATCTCTCTCCCAGGGGGTAATTGGTGGCGTTTCGCGGCTGGAATGCTTGGTGCTGGAGGGAGTTGTGAACGGGGACTCTCGACGATTCCGACGAACAGATCTGGGGGTCTCTTCAAAGTAGTCTGATCGATCGCTGTCGTAGTTGTTTCGTCCATGAGAATCATCACGTAGATAAAGACTCAGCCGCTCATCGTGAACCTCATACATTGACTTTTGATCGTTAGCCTGGAGAGCGGCTAACCGGAGCAAATACTCAAGTACAGACAGCGCCTCTGTTCGTCGCCCTGAAATGTTCAACCCCGAAAGCTTTGCCGCAAGCTCGTCACCGCTATCACTTTCGCTATCACTGGAGTCATCAGAACTATCAGAGGTCGATTCAAAGTGGGTTTCCAGGGCGATCCATTCGACGTTTTCCTGTGGATTATATTCACTCTCTGCTGTGACCTTTGTTGACTTGACTTCTTGAAATAGTTTGTTTAGTTTTAAAACAAGAACAGGTGACTGGGAATCCGGTATTTCTAGAAGACGACCGGATGCAGTGAAAAATAGTCTTGTGATAGTTCGCACGTCAATTGATACCACCCGCGGGGTTTCATCACTCTCGTGATACCGGCCGTCATCGAAATCCTCTTCTAACCTCAATTCATAAGAGAACTCCTCTTTAGAACACGTACGAATCAGCTGAGCACGACATTTTGCAAACTCTTCTTTCCACGTAATGTCGTTATTCGTAAGGCCCGTTTGGACTCGATTCGAAGAATAGAAAATATCGTAATAAACAAGACTGAAAACAGGACCAACAAGAGCTTTGCTTTTGCCATCAAAACTTGAATCGGCACTAGTCAACAAGTTTGCCGCTTGCAGAAACCTACCGGGCGAGACATAGTCTGGTAAACTTGCTGTAAGGTTGGCTCCGGAGGTAGTCAAAGCAAGGGTAATGAGCGGGATAGCTTCCTCGACTCGTTGCAGCAGATTCTTCAAGAACCCGCCTACCCGGTCCACTGCAGTGCGTCGCAAATCTGTGTTCTTCGATTCGCGGATTGTCTCATACTCGCTTTCCACACGGGCTTGGAACTGGTCTATATCCTTCCGCAGATCGCGCGTGAGCTGCAACGTATACTCTAGAGAGGTGTGGCCACGACTAGAAATCAGCTCGATCAGGTCAATTGCTGGGATCAAGACCTTCACGCTGGTCTCAAGTCGGTTTTGAATGCGATCTAGCTCACTCGTATCTTCTCGAGGCACCGTATCTATGAATTGAGACAGAGTTTTGAAAGCATACCCGCTTGCAATCGAAATCCCCGAGCGGATCGCAAACGTTACTGCCTGCGACCCGGCCTTCTGTAGTAATTGCTCCATCTAATTCCCAGAATTGAGCCTCAATTCTCCGATCTAAAGCTGCTTGGGTTGGGGGTGGGCAGACAGAAAAGATTACCTAACGGTGAAAACTTATTTCTACGCAACACTTTTGAGGTTTTTGTTCGGAAATAATAATGTCTAACGAGCAGGACAAACTGGCGAAGGATTTGGAAGAAAAGGCCAACATTTCTGACGCCAAGCCGGCCAAGAAGTTCAACTTCAACTTCAACGCCTCCGCAAAGTCGAGCTTTGTTCCCGGACAGTTCAACCAGTATGGCCAGTACGGTGGTGGTGCCCAATCCTCGAACTTTGGCTACCAAGATTACAGCAACTATGCCCAGCGTCCTGCGCAGGGTGCTGCTCAGGCAGAGCCTGACTCCAGCAGCATGACTCTTGAGGAGTATCAGAAGCAGTCCAAGGCCAACCTGAGCACTCGTGGTAAAGTTGGTGGTGGAGCCAAGGTCCTGTCTGTTGGTGGCGCCAAGAAAGCCGACTCACCTAAAGTTCTTAAAATCGGTGGTGCTAAAAAGGAGGAGTCTCCTGATCCCAAGGCAGCTCCCAAGGCAGCTCCCAAGGCATCGCCCGCTGCTGCCGCTGCCGCTGCCGCTGCTGCCGCTGCTGCTGAGGCTCCCGCCGCTTCTCCTGCCCCAGAAACTACTTCTTCAGAGACCACTGATGCCGATGCCATTGCTCAGGAGCATGAGCAGCTCGACCAGGAAATCGTCGAGGACATGTTTGGTGGTGCCGACGTAAAGGAGCACATGTCGATCCTGTTTATGGGCCATGTCGATGCCGGTAAGTCCACCATGGGCGGTAACCTGCTGTATTTGACTGGATCCGTCGACAAGCGTACCGTTGAAAAGTATGAGCGTGAGGCTATTGATGCTGGTCGCCAGGGTTGGTATCTTTCTTGGGTCATGGACACAAACAAGGAAGAGCGTAACGAGGGTAAGACTATCGAAGTTGGTCGCGCTGTGTTTGAGACCGAGAAGCGTCGCTACACCATTCTGGATGCTCCCGGCCACAAAATGTATGTTCCATCTATGATTGGCGGTGCTTCGCAGGCAGATGTTGGTGTCTTGGTTATTTCTGCCCGTCGTGGTGAGTACGAGACCGGTTTCGAGAAAGGCGGTCAGACCCGTGAGCACGCTATTCTCGCCAAGACCCAGGGCGTTGAGAAGCTCGTGGTTGTTGTTAATAAAATGGATGATTCCACCGTCGCCTGGTCAAAGGAACGTTACGACGAGTGTACCAAAAAGCTTGCCGTATTCCTCAAGGGTACTGGATACACTGATGTCACTTTCATGCCTGTCTCTGGTTACACTGGTGCGGGTCTTAAGGAGCGGGTGCCCAAGGAAACCTGCCCCTGGTATGACGGACCTTCTCTGCTCGAGTTCCTGGACAACGTTCCCCTAGAGAACCGTAAACTCACTGCACCTTTCATGCTGCCTGTTTCGGGTAAATCTAAAGACTTGGGCACTGTTGTCGAGGGCAAGATCGAGAGCGGCAGCATCAAGAAGGGTAACAGTTTACTTATGATGCCTAACCGTACCCAGGTCGAGGTTAGTGCCAT
Source organism: Wickerhamiella sorbophila (assembly GCF_002251995.1). Classification (NCBI taxonomy): domain Eukaryota; kingdom Fungi; phylum Ascomycota; class Dipodascomycetes; order Dipodascales; family Trichomonascaceae; genus Wickerhamiella; species Wickerhamiella sorbophila. The sequence continues at coordinate 1,613,872 of NW_020194005.1, forward strand.
CTACAATGAGAGTGAGGCTGAGATCCCCGGTGCCATCTCTGGTGAGCAGGTCAAGATCAAGCTCCGTGGCATTGAAGAGGAGGACATTCAAATTGGCTTTGTGCTTACATCTGCAAAGAACCCCATCAAGGCTGTCACACGGTTTGAGGCTCAGGTTGCCATTGTCGAAGTCAAATCCATCTTGACTACTGGTTATTCTTGCGTTATGCACGTGCACACTGCTGTCGAAGAGGTCACGTTCACCGCATTGCTCCACAAGCTTGAAAAAGGCACCAACCGTAAATCCAAGAAACCGCCTGCCTTTGCCAAGAAGGGCATGAAGATTATTGCCCGCATCGAGGTCGCTGAGCCGGTATGCGTCGAAGTCTTCTCCAAGCTGCCTCAGCTAGGCCGTTTCACCCTGCGGGACCAGGGCCAGACCGTGGCTATTGGTAAGATCACCAAGTTGCTCGACTAGGATTTTTTAAAAGATTTATAAAAGTATACAAAAACTTTCTTACAGTTTGGACGGCGTTTGGAACTTGAGAACCATTTCTGCACCGCCTCGGGTAAACCCGCATTTTTCGTAGAACTTGACATTGTGCTCTGAGCAGTCGAGAATGATTTTGTAGCAGCCCTGAGCACGTCCAATTTCCGTCAGAGCGTTGATAATGCGAAGACCTAGCTTTTTACCCTGCTGATCTTTGGCAACTGCAATGTCCTCGATGTGACCAACTTTACCGCATTCGTGAATGAGCTTGCTCTCTACCAGGACAGTGCCGCAACCGACAACACGGTCCTGTTCATTCAAAACCACAAGAGTATGGTACATATCCTTCTTGGACTTCCAGTAATTGAATTGGTCAACAAACTGGCTGCGTGAAATGTTGCCAACGACAGTCAACACCTTGAGCACATCCAGAACCCCTTTGTCGTAGTCGCTGGACACCAATGGACGCATTCTGTAGCCACTGGGAAGCTGGTTCGTCACGGATCGAGGAATGAGCTGAGCATCAAATAATGGATCCATTCTGTTTACTTTTGTTAACAAGTTTAATGTTGGGTCTAATTAGATAATAGAGGGGATGGACGTTCCAGGTAGGTTTATATCATGATTAGTCGTAAATAAGGTCTATAGTGAGTAGTCTAATAGAAGTCGCCCTGGTCAATCATGGCGTCCGCAACTTTAATGAACCCAGCAATGTTGGCACCGGCGACCAAAGAAGGCAACTTGCGAGGGACCTTGCCGTAATCCTTGGCAGTGTCCAGGCACAGGTAGAAGCAGTTGGTCATGATCTCCTTGAGCTTCTCGTCGACCTTGGCCTGAGTCCAGGTAACGCGCTGCGAGTTCTGGGCCATCTCAAGACCTGAAACAGCAACACCACCACAGTTGGCAGCCTTGCCGGGACCGTACCAGATGGTAGCGTGCTCGCGACGAGCCGCCTCGAAGATCTTGACAGCCTCGAGAGTGGAGCCCATGTTGGAGCCCTCAGCGACGTACTTGCAGCCAGCCTTGACCAAGTACTCGGCCTCCTCGCCGGAAACCTCGTTCTGAGTGGCGCAGGGCAGAGCAACGTCGACCTGCTTGACCAGCGTCCATGGGCGCTTGCCCTCGTGGTACTCAAAGTCGGGGAATTCAGAAGCAAGCACCTTGAGCTCCTTGCGAGCAAGCTTGACCTCAGCAACCTTGTTAATGTCCTCGGCAGTGAATGATTTGCCGTTCTTAGAAATGAAGCTACCCTTGGAATCGGACAGAGACAAAACAGAGCCGCCAAGCTGGATAACCTTGAGTGCAGCGTACTGAGCCACATTACCGGAACCGGAGACAAGGACCTTCTTACCTGTGAAGTTCTCTTTGCCATCAGTAGCGTAGTCGATCATTTTCTCGACATAATAGACAAGACCGAAGCCAGTGGCCTCGGGGCGAATCAGCGAGCCACCCCAGGCGAGACCCTTGCCTGTCAAAACGCCCTCAAAGACGTTCTTGAGATGCTTGTACTGACCAAAGAGGTAACCGATCTCGCGGCCACCAACGTTGATATCGCCGGCAGGGACATCAGTGTCGGCACCAATGTGACGAGAAAGTTCGGTCATAAAGGCCTGGCAGAAGCGGCGGATCTCGGAGTCGGACTTGCCCTTGGGGTCAAAGTCAGAACCACCTTTACCACCACCCATGTTCAGGCCAGTAAGTGCGTTCTTGAAAACCTGTTCATAACCCAAGAACTTGAGAATAGACAAGTTGACCGTGGGGTGGAACCGAAGACCACCCTTGTAAGGGCCAAGAGCTGAATTGAACTGGACACGATAGCCACGGTTGACCTGGATGTGTCCATTATCGTCTTCCCAAGTGACACGGAACTGAATCACCCGCTCAGGGATGGCAAGCACCTCCATGAGACGCTCGAGGTTGGGACGTTTCTCAAACAACAGAGTATCCTTGAAGCTCAGAAGGACCTCATCGTAGGCTTGCTGAAATTCGGGCTCAACTGGAATCTGAGACATTTTCTATTAGCAACTGGTGATATTAAGTTTCCAGAGGGGGAGACTTTGCAATTTAAATACTCCAAGGCTGCATGGGCTCTGACCAATAGCCGCTCGTAATCGTAGCAGATAAGGCAGGTTGCTGCAGCACGCACATTAGTGCCGCCAGGCGGGATTCTCCAGTGGCCACTTAAGCACGTACAAACGGGCGCGAGCCGCAAAATATAGACAGCTTTGGAAATGTGCCCCGAGGAGACTCCCGAATCTGCCTCACGCGGTTCCAAAATCCCTACACTGACTGCGAGTTTTATTCCTCGACCCGAACGGAGGTTCTGCAGAATATGACGTATTCCCGGTATCGGCTCACAAGGGTAGGGGTTAATGCCCGTCGAAGTGTTGTGGTGCTTGGAATCAGGGAAAATGAAAGGGCGAAAAAACTCGAACTCGCTGTGCCGAACACCGAGCTAAAACGGCATACACCCCTCATACTGGGTGTTTACTCGATGCATCATCAAAGCACCGACTATATTGTAAAAATCCGCTATTTTATAGCTCTGTATATCAGCCCACGCTCGCTTGAAACGCCACAGCCCTCCATACGCTTTGTTCAACCCTGCATGGGCCCCTGCCGATACGAATCGGGTCCCGGGCAAGCCAGTGTCAGTGTCAGATACCGCTCATCTCCGGTGCGGCATTATAGCCAATTGGATGCAGGAATAAAATAGAAGTCGGATGTACATGGATACTTATAAAAACGAATGAACGCAGTGTTTTTTTTGGGCAAAACTAGTCGCTGATTTCAAAGTCATTGACCTGGGCTTCCTCATCAGGCTGATGCAAGAACGGACGGAGTTCTATGCCGGCCTCTTTGGTGGGAAGCTCTATGCCCTGTGATAGCTGCTTGTAGGATGTAACCATAAAGTAAGCGTCAAGGAAAAGCACAAAGCCAACGGCCGAAATGGTCAGCAAATATGGTGCAGCCATAACGCCCTGAGAGTGCAGGAACGCCATGGCCTCTTCAGTTGCACTCATGAAGAAACATCCCGAAAGACAGAGAAGCAGAGGGGTCAGGTACTGGAATGATTTAACCTCGTTTCCTTCGTGGGGCTGGTCCTTGAGCACAAACGAGATTTCAACGATACGCGTCAGTCCTGCAAGCACAAGCACCACACCGAACATCATGTGGATATCTGTAGACACTGCGAAGCGCTGGGTATGGGTGATCATCGAGTATCCGGTTGCAATAATGACAAATGCTGGAATATGGTTACGCTGAGGGCGGTGATTCACCCGGTCCCACGACATGTAGACGCCCAAGGCGCCCGCAGCCCACCAGATGATACCCATGGACGTATGCTGGACGTCTCCGTGATTCCAGTCCTCCTTGCCCCAGCGGTGCTCGGTAAACGTGTTGATGATACCCCAGATCATGATCACCATGGAGTCAAAGTACTCTTGAGAACGGTTCATGCGCTTGAGGAAGTGCTCACCAATAAACAGCATGCAAAGCAAAATAACGCCATACACAATGAATGCGGTCCCCATGATGCCGTGAGCAAGACACTGACCAAGGTGGTCGCTCTTGCAGTACTGCAGGTACGAGATGAACGCCAACCCAGCAAACACAAAACAAACCAAAGGCTGGAGCAGTGAAATAGCAGTGTGGACCTTGTTGACGATCTCGCGCATGGCCGACAAAATACCTCGTGGCATGTAAATTTGCAAAAGCAGCGTTCCTCCAACACACGCCAATCCCCACAAAGCACAGAAATCAACCAGCCACGGGTTGTACCATTCAATCCCGGTGACGTGGCCCGTAATCGCAGCCATAATGGCTGAAACGCCCCCGACGAGCTGAACAATTAGGTGCCATCTGCTACGCGCCTGCTTGCACACGAAGCCGTACGGCAGAACGAAGCCGAACGCAATCGCAACAAGTATAAAATGGAACACCATCATACCTGTGAGTTTGTAGTCGACATACACAGCCCCGCTATGCTCGTGCATAGGCTCTGAGGGCTCTTCATCATGACCTTCGTGTCTCACCAGGAGGTTGATTAAAGACATTACCTAACACATCGCAAGCGAGTGTGATATATATAGGCCCCCGTGAAACGCATTCAGGGGTGAGGTATTTTCATAAAGACGTAAAGCAAGCTTGCGATTTCGTTCTAACTAGCACAGTTGGGGGTTCTTCTTTTTTCTCAAGTATCCTTGCTAGAATTGCAACAATAGCTATTTTTCACTAGCGGCACTCACCTGATCTTTGATGACACATCGATGGCCTGGCCGATGGGGTTGTCATGACCGTATTGCATGGTCTCGAAATGGCCTGGTTGCATACATTGCCAACGGCAAGGTGCACATCACGTGGCTCAAGTGCGAGGATGGCGAAAAGTGGACGTTCACTCCGTCCGTCGCCGTGAAGGTCACCTCGAACCCAGTGCACCTTAGTTGGTCAAGAGCGCACTATGATTTAGCAATTGTCGACGACATGGGCCGCATCCAAATAAACGAGCTCACTTCTTCGGGAATTTCCATTAACCACGTCGTGTCTTCTACTACTGCGGATCAAAGACCGCGCGCCATCGAACAGGATGCCCTGGTTGGCACGTACTGGCTCGGTGTCGACAAGGGATTTGTCGTCCCGACTGCTCTGGGAATCAAAGCCGAGTCCACGGAACAATCAAGCAATGGAATCATGGCCACGCAAAAACCAGAGTGGGAGACCTTCAGAACTCTTGGCCCTTTCCACCCCATTAGAGTGAGGGGTGCATTAGTCTGTGTTAACGGAAATGGCGTGTTCAGACTATTGGCTCAGCTTGGCGACACACAGTATAGAGAACTCGAAACGTTACTGCAGGGGACAGAGAGCTTGCTGTTTGCAACCGTCGTGCCTATTGGAGATGCGCTGCTGGTGGCTACTTACTCCGCGAAGGACCAGATTCAGGTGTACAAGATCACAATCACCTGGAACAATGAAGCATTGATCAACAGAAATAATAATCAAGAAGCGTTTGCCAAGCTAACCAGTGTACCTCTTACCTCGATCACCGCTGTCAGGCCACCAGATACTCTGGTCACCGCGTTTAGCTTTGCTCAAATACCTGATTTCAAGAGTACGAACGTGCCTAAAACTTTCGACGTCAACCACTTTGAAATCCATACGGTTTTCACATGCAAGAACAATTCACATGTTTTCATTTACAAGCTAGCCAGGCAGTCGGAAGTGTTGCATCCTGCCTTCATCGCTCTTGAACAGCAACAGACCGCTCCACAAGAACTTGTAGAGGCATGGAAACTCTATTTATCAGTGCAACAGCCACCGAAGGAACCGATCAAATACTATAGTGTTCGGGAAGTCGACGTGTCTATTATTTATGCATCTGGAAAATTTGAAGCTATCAGTCTGATTCCTGTCGAGATGAACTTTGGAAAGTACAAAGTGGATTTTTCCGAAGAGCAGCAGCAGGTACTCGCTCAGGTTGATCACGCATGTGTGTCGCCTAATTTGACTTGTGTTGCCCTTTTTAAAGGCGAGGAGACTTTGCAACTGGAAGAATTATCGACTTATAAAGATGAAAAAGATCAGCAAAAGCTTTTCATGCTTGCCAATGCAGTAGCGACTCGTTATGCTTTTTCGGTATTCAATCATACTCAGTGCGATGATATGCTTGGTCTGGGATGGCGCCTTCTTTACAGCGTCATGCCTTCCATCCAATTCAACCAGTCGATGTTCTTCAATATGTTGGCAAGTGAAGCTCAGCGAATGCTTAATGCCGGTCTTGAGCCCCCGGACGATCGACACGTTGAGCGTGTGATTGTTATGCCTTCGCCACTTCATCGCTGGTTTGCATTTGTGATGGTTTTGGGAACTCGTAAAGGCTGGCATCGAAACAGCGGCAGTCAGTTAGCGCTGACGGCAGTCAATATTCAGCAAGTCGCTTTTGCTCTGACCTGGTCTCTTAAAGTCCTGTCCGTTCCATCAAAGGCCCAAAATACGCAGCAGCAACTCGCAGAGCTTTCTTCACATTGCTACCATATTATGAATATAATGGGACTTGTCCGATGGACTACGGATTTGACGGCAAGAATTTACCAGGAACTCTACCTGACTCTTGTTCAGAATCCTCAAAACAAAGAGGAGCTGGTCAAAAAATTCATTGAGAAACCCAACATATTTATGGCCCTCATGTTGTCGAAGATTGTGAGGTACCTTCTTATCTACGTTCTTCGCGGAGTCCGAGGACTAGCTCAGGTAACTCAAAACCTACTGACGATCGAGTCTCAAGTTGGTCACGGAGACCTTGTGAAGACAACCCACCTGAAATTCCAGCAGATTCTCAACTCTGCACCTGTTCCTTTGGCTCACTTTGAGAAACTGCTCACAGAAATTGACAAACAGCTGAAAACAGTGTACAATAGCGGAAAACTTCAAGACCGGGTTAAGCAGGCACTTGAACTAGAGATCTTGAAGCACGCGCGAACTCCAAAAGTGCTATTGCCTATTATTTCGCATATTATTAAAAGTACCAATCTTGACGGCGTGGATATACCTCATTTGTATTTCTACGACACATCCTGGCTCCACCTAGACGATGTTAAAGGACTGTTCAACGAGCAGATTGATGGAATCCGCAAACGTGTTCTATCTGGCAATGATACCCGTCGACAATGTACTCGATGCGGGATTATCTCGGCCAATGATCCTCCTAAAGTTGCCAGCAAAAGCCAGTTTACAGTTCTGTTCCAGCGCAACTGCTTATGCGGGGGTTCTTGGCAGAATGAAGATACCACGGACAAAACCATTTCAAAGTAATGTAGCACTTTTGTACCTAGGAACCCTTGAAAAAATGCCACAAAAGCCGCGGTAAGTGCTTGATGAGCCACTCAGTTGAGTGGTTGTTTTGTGGAAGGTCGCATCTTGCGGGTCCGTAGTTCTGACCGATTGAGTTCGTAGCAGACCCTTTGCCAACTGTCTCATGGCGAGAGCATGCTCTTAGCCAAAAGCGACCGGTCAATATATGGTAGTTTTATTACTTTGTAATGATTAAAAACGGTTTAGTGCAACAAAAAGACGTACAATTCACCTAAAAGTTGTTCCAGAACTCCATTTCAGCATCTCTGGCCTGAACATGCTCTCGCCTTGAGTTAGTGGGGCGACCACCTCTACCAAGCAGTTCACACGACGAGGACCATTTTTCGGTTCTGGCCGTGTGAGTCAGTGGGAGACCTCTTCTACTAGCTGTTCACACGACGAGGACCATTTTTCAGTCCTGCCCGTGTGAGCCAGTGGGAGACCACTTCTACTAACTGACATGCTTTTAGACCAAAAGCGATTGGTCAAGATATAGTAAATTTATTACTTCATAATGATTAAACACGGTTTACTGCAACCAAAAAGACACTTAGACGTACATTCACTTAAAAAGTTGTTCGAGTAGCTCCATTTCAGCATCTCTGGCTACGTCAGGAAGAAACTTGAATTTCTGCGCTCTACCCAAATTAGCGATGCGTATAGTGTCGTCATGATCAATGAAAAAGCTCTCCAAGCGTATGTCACAATGCCTGACATTATAAGCATGAAGAGTTCGTAGTGCGTAGCGCATTTGTTCCATTGTTTTCAGACTTAGATCGGTTTTGGTTACGTGACGTCCAAACGGCCTGAAGGCGAGAATATGGTAACGATCGAATAAGGTACCATAAACTATGCGCTGAGGTAGAACATTGAGATGCTTGCTATTAAGATACTCAAACATTGATGCCTCATTCTTCATAATCTCGATATGGGCTTGACTTCCTGAGGCTACCTTGAAAATCGCGGTTTGCTGAAGACCAGGTTGCGCTACCTCATAAATGGTACCAAGGTAGATTCCAAATGTGGGGTTGAAATAATAACAACCACCAGCTGGCGAATTGAGACACACAAAATAGCGCAGAGCATTGAGCTTGTTCACAACCCACCATCTCACCTTACCAGGCACAGCAGCTGATTGTGAAATCATATGCAGAGGTGGATCCGGACGGGTTTCCGCGCTCAGTTCAAATCCCTTATGGAAGTTGATGTATGGTGTCTTAAAGTATGCTTCGAGCACCAAAGCCATCAATGACGCCGTTGATTTATCACCTGGTATCGGGCCCGAAACTGAGAGTTTAAGACCTTTACCCTCATCACTGTTAGAGATCATTAGAAAGTGCGTGAACCCAAAAGTGGACACATAGCCCATCCTGAGATCGTTCACTAAAAGTAGGCTAGCGATTTCATGTACCGCGCAGACATAGCTCTTGTCACTCTCACTCAGTTCATTTTCTGGAGTAGTATACAACTTGCACAACTTCGAAGCATCATATCGTCGACTTATTTTAGATTTGGGTTTGTGAAGACCAACAAGTACTGGACGGCTCCCGCCATTCAGCGTAACACTCAAATCGCTGGAACCTACCTGGCCAGCTGGGGGAACCGACAGAAAGTTGGCCTGGATATTGTTCTTCTCCAGTACAGCCGACAGCGAGGTGCCATTTTTGGAAGCAAATTGAGAGTCCAAGCTCAGTTCCCACGCGTTTCTATCGAAATGTCTTATACGAAACAGGTTCTTTTGCATAACAAACTCGAAATCGTGCCACGGTTCAACGCTGTCAAATTCAAAACGAATGGCATGCCTTGTTTTGGTGCGGAAAGTCGAGATGTTACTGAGTTTGCCCCGACTAACCGTCACCACCTTCACAGGTGGAGCAGCCAAAGGAGCAGTCAGAGTATTGCGTTTTGGAGTGCTGGATGATAGATCGAGAAGCATGGGGATTTAATACAACAAAGAGATCGTTGTAAGATGAAGTAAGTTGGATTTTGACTTATTTATCACGATCGTACCGAAATATCCACATTAGGCATTTAGCGACACACTTGCCTAAACGATCTAACTAAGTTGATGCCTGAAAGGGATTCGCACATTTTCTGGGCTCTGTTTCTCTGGTTACAGGAGAAACCATCGTCTGCCAATCTAACGGTGCCAAAGGGTAGCCAGAAGTTGATTTAGCAAACACCACGCCCAGATCACTTTGAATAGTCGATAAATAGAAATTGTTTCCGTCTCCCAGCGACAAAACACTTGCTCTCACAATATCTCCTGGTCTAAAGCAGTCTCGGGCTTTCACTTTGTCTCGCTCAGTAGCTCTGACATCCTGCAAACGAATAACAGCGTTGTAGCCCTCATCAAGATTGCTCGAGTCAACGTTTGTTCCGGACGCCTGGTGAACTGTTCCGACAGCAGCACCGGTCCAGCCAACACCATTATCTTTGGTTAATGCAGCTTTATTCTCAACCACAAGAATTTGCACATTGATCTGGGTTGGCATAAGTTTCGTAACCACACCGTACACTATATCGCCGACCTGCGGGAGCTGAGAGGAGTTTCGCTGTGAGTTACTTCGTGGAGTCTCAACAAAAGCGTAGGGATTATTGTACTTGTTCACCACACTAACTCGGTGTCTCGCTTTGGATTTGACGTCGTCTACCTCCTCGACCTTGAGCTCACCAAGCAAGCAGCTAACGTATCCATTGTCAGTGGGTTCTACACCAGGTCCAGCAACATATTTGGGCGTCTTGCCTTTTTCTGTGTCCTTCAACAGGCAGATCTGCTGGCCTGGAACGACATAGGCTGGAAGCATGACAAACGGAGGTTTTTCGATCTCTGTAGTAATCCACTATAACGCTGTAGTAGGTAGACTAGCTGAGCGGAATCGTAGACACTAAAGGGAGAATTAAACAATTACTATGAGGACAAATATAAAATAGGTCAGAACAATCGATGTATTGTACAACGGATGGTACCGGCGAAAGCTCGTCGAGCCGCTATAATTTTTTTTGGGATTTTTTTGGGGTTTAATAAAGCAATGGCGCGCAAGCATCTAGCGTTAAGATTAGTCCCGGAAATAATGGGTGTATGCTCGGGATTGTTCGTGGACCTCCATTTGTACTTTGAAACTGTTAAGCTCTTGCTTGATTTGATGCGCCAACCCGGGTGTGCTCAGGCGATGGCAAGTGGCCTCCTCAGGAGTGCGGTCGTAGTCCGTCTCGGCATAGGTATCAAAGACAACGATTCGCGATGAGAACGAAACCTTCTGGCGACGAGGGCCGGACCTCGAGCCTTTGCGAAGAGAGCTGCGAGTACGAGAGCCAGCATGCTCATAAACTCCCCGGAAGTTGAAAGGCTCTGTATCCAGCGCGGGGTGGAAAAGATCCAAGGAATCCAAGGTTGAGGGAAATGAGAACGTTTCAAGACTCTTCAGATCCTCAGGAGTCGAGCCGACATAGATCTCCTGAGGATCGGGAACAGACTCCTCCTCGCGCTCCTTTGCGCTTCGATTCGATCTTCGAGAAGATTTACGACTCAATTCGCGATGAGGCACATCGAGCGAAGACAGGATGTTGGCCACGCCTTCTGCATCCAGAGATTTGGGAAACACTGTCGAAGAAGCAGTAGACAAGTCAACGCCGTCATCGTCGGATTCTGCCTGATCATCAGCAAGAGTGGGTAAAGGAGTGGGCGTTCTCGTATCTTCGACACCATCTGAAAAGATAGCAACTTCAGGTGTCTCTGGAGATAACGCATCGCCAAACGCCATACTAACAGGGCGGGCCAGGCTCTCTTCTGTCTCCACCGCTGACGGGATACGAGAAACCGAGCCGCCTTGCCTATCACTCAAACTGTTGATTGATGATACAGATACCGGACGGGAAACGCCCAAGGAGTTCCTATATGACCGAGGGGTATAATCAATCTTCGGCTGGCTTCCTTTGTGATCACGCAACTGGTGTCGCAGCTGAGATTCAACATGCTGTTGCTGCTCTTGCGCAGACATTGGACGTGTTAGGACCTCGAAAGAAGGCGAGGATGGGACCTTCTTGTCTTTCCGCTTAAACATAGTGCGCATCGAGCTCATAGAAAGAGTTGACATACTTGACTTGACCGAGGTCATCGAAGCAGCATCACTCTTGAGTTCCTGGGAGCTTTGAGTACCAGTACGAGAGGGCTGACGTGCAGGCTTTACCGCTGCCTGGGATTTAGCAGAAGATGAATTAGTGGTAGACTTGCCGGATCCAAACAGGGACCGCAGACGATCACCAAAGGAGCGCGACTTCTTCAATGTTTGTTTCGCTTGAGCATCAGCATGCACTGGCGCCGGCGCCGGCGCCGGCCCTTGAGATCGAGCATTAGCAACAGCTTTGGCTTCACCTATGACGCCAAGAACTGATGCAGGACGTTGTGGTTGCGTGGGGCGTACGGGGCCTCTACCAGGTTGGAGACTTCTTGTCTCGGCGTCGTTCTGAATTGATGTCTTTGGAGAAATCTCCGGTGTCAGCGAATAGTTGGTGTACATGCTGTGTGGACGAGGGGCTGGCATGGCAACCACAGGGGGTCCACGGAGGGCTTCAACAGATGGAGATCGACGGGAAGTCGGCTCAGACTGACGTACCATTGGTTTCGTATTCTTCTCGTCAGAAGGTAAGTCCACCATAGATACTGAGTGCCTGACTCGCATATCTGATGGCAATACCAATGGTCCTTGCTTCGCCGGCTGTCGACGGGCTGGTGGCTGGGTCACAGGGTCAGGCGGGGAAGGTGCTCTAGCCCACTTTGGTTGAATTGGCTGGAAAGCGGCGGTTGGACCACTTACCGAAGATGGGGGCGTAATACTATCAACCGGGACTGGAGTCTTTGTGGGCGAATTACTGCGGGCTTTGGGCAGGGTGAGGTCAGGCATCGATTGGACCGAGGGCCTGTTAAGCACATCGCGCACTTGTTGAATGTTTGTTTGTTTGGAGGTTTCATCAGGAATCGAGCCGCTGGAGGACGTGTTTGACGTTTGAGTTGACGTCGAGTCAAAGTCAAAACTTTTGACGCTCGGCGAAGACCTCAAAGAGGGGCGGTGCCGATGATATCTGTCAGGAACAGAACCGGCAGGCGCTGTTGTAGAGCTCATGGGAATTGGCGAGCTTCGAAACGAGTCATTACCTGAAACCGATCTAGAGCGGGGATGGTAGCCGTTTACCTTGGAGGGCGAGGGGGATGCGGATCGGGGGGGATAATAAATAGACCCAGCCGAGTAGGAGCGGCTAGAGTGGTGAGTCCACGGAACAGACTGGCCAGGATACGCTGTATAAGACACAGGGCCCTGATGGGGCCTGTTCAGGCGTTGTTGCTGGTTATAGTGGCTGTAGGCTGCGTAGGACATTCAAGGGAAGGGGCGTTTTCTCAAGGAGCAGGAGCAGCGAATGGGTAAATGATCGAGGCCAAACCAATACAAAGGAAATAAAACTTGTTTTACTCCTTGACCGATTCAGGTACGCTAATTAAAGTTCGACTGACACCGTACACGGCAGACAGATGCGAGAATAATCCTCGAAGCTAAAAATATAAGCAAGGGGAAAAACCAGGCAGGAGCAACGATAGCGGCTCCAGAATGCAAACTGTCGCTTTCGACGATATATATGTGTGGCTGAGACCGTGAGAGATGAGCCAGCACAACTGCGTTAAAACGATCTGTGTCGAGGTGGCTAGATCTTAACAACCGCCGGCCAAAGTTGAACTTAGTCTCTAGGTATCCAAACGATATCTAGGCGTTTTCTTTAAATATTTCCTTTGGCGAGGTTCCAGTTGAGTGTCTTTGTGCCTGCACAAAAGTAGCTACTCAAAATTACCACCCTTAAAAAAAAAAGCGTGCCACTGTCCTTTAAGGTGTAATGCTGGAAACCTAGAATAGGTGGTTAGCACATCTGTCAGCCCGCACATGCAACTATAGTAATGTGCATGACCCGATGACGCTGCAACAGCAACCAGCGGCAGGAGACTTACCGCGGATACCGCGCGTACAAGGGAAGAGACATACAAAGGGATCAATCAATTCAATCGCAAAAGAACAAGCTGTGGTGACCTTGAGGATGCACTGTGTGGTTTAGTGTTGTTTTTTTCCGAATTGTCCTCGTGTGGGATCTATTAATAGCGTTGTATCACGCGCCCCCACGCTCGTGTATATTGGCGTCAGAGCCAATCTCTCCCACGGGCAACAGCCGAGATTGGCACGGCGTCAAATCGCATGTACGCTTGAACACTGTTACCATTGACTGGTTTTCATCTGAGTTTCCCCAGCTCGTCAGAAATCTGGATTTCTTCGCCTCACTGTTCTTACCTCAATATGGACAATTTCATTGTTTCTCATCTGCAGGCACGGCGCCTAACCCTTGCGCATACAACCCACCTTCGGTCGTGATCTTACCGAATGTGGTCAGTATTATATTCCTACTAAGATGTAATTCGATAGCGAAAAATTCTGCAAACGCATGGTTGACTTGTGGGATGCATGCGGGTTATTATGATTTTATTTCAGGCTGCCTATAGCTTTTCGAGGGTTGCTTTTTAGGCGAACCCCTCTATTCGCCTGCTGTTGGGGTTAGGGGGCTATCTTCGTCTGCCGGGTGCTCGTCGAAGCATACTCTGGTTTATTGTCTCGGGTTCAGCCGGAGCATTCAACATTGTATGTGCAGTGCAGACACACGGTGTTGCTAGCATATGCCAAGGGTTGCTAGCATGTCTACACCTGTCATGGTCCGGGAAACCAGCATGGCAAAACGGGTGCATCCAATCAACTTGGGCTCTCTTCTCATGCATGCAGGAACAAGAAGTAGTGTATCCCTAAAATGGCGAACAAGAGACACTTACAGTCACGCATAGAGCCCGCCCTACTTGAGCCCTGATAGGGTTCTGCCCAAATATCAGCTCCCGGCACCAGCTGTTTTCTCGTCCAACTTATGTCGTTTGTTGAATCTTTGTCCCCACCACCCTCGATCTCCCCTAAGCCATCTCAGCAATTCGTTGTCTAAGCAGATATGCAGGCTGGCTGCACACTCATAGAAAAGTAATTACTCTGCATCAACTCGAGCCAGGACACTGCTGCTTTTGTTGTTGCTAAAAATACACCGCACAGTTATATCCCGAGCAAAAGTATAATATGCCTACTCGGTAACAAACCGAAACAATTTCGACATGATCTCAGAGGGATCTTTGCTCTTGCTCGATCGAGATTGCGGGACGGACCAACAGAGTACAAGCACCTTGCCGACCAGCCATGACATGCACTCGATTCCAAGGGCCAAGGGTTTAAGCCGCATCGATACTATCAAGAAAACGACAGCCGATAACCTTATCAGCGGTCTTGACAAATTCAATCTGAATGATATAACACAGTTTGCCGACTACGGAAAAAGAGTAGTTGGGCAAACTCAGCACTTGGAACTATAAGCTACACCAAATTGAATAAACAGCGGTGGGTTAGCACCAGAAGCGATAAATACGGTAGAAAATAGAGCGCGACTTGATGTGCAGATCCTCCTCCTGGTTAAGGCGCTTGATGGCTTCGATGTCAACCTGCCGCATGCCACTATCGAGGTCCATATCTTTGCCACGAATGTACGGCTTCCAGTTTCGAGTCCAGATTCTGTGCCCTATGTAGAATAACAACACAACCGGCGCAGACAGATAGCTCTTGAAGAAAGTTTGAGCGTCCGGTGACTGGCCCGGAGGGAACAGGGCCATCCAAAACTGCAGGCCCAGCACTGCCATGTTGATAGCGAAACCAAGCCAGGAACCCCAAACACCAGCTTGTGCTTTGAACGTGAGCTCGTCGAGAGACCTACCCTGCACCCGCATACCATGGCGGAAACGGATATGACACAGGCAGATCGATCCCCAGGTGAAAATTGAGGACATACCTGTAAATGCCAAGAGCCAATCGAATACCTTGCCATAGCCGTCGTAGGCCGAAAGGAAACAGAGATTACCCACTGCCAAGGTGAACAAAATTGAAACAAGAGGACGTCCCTCACGATCAATGTACTTGAACCAGCGAGGAGCCATGTTAACATGCGCTAAAGCTGTGAGCGTTCGCGAGCAGCCATACACCGAAGAGTTGGCAACAGACAGAACAGCGAGAATAATAACCACGTTGAACACCGAAGGCAGGCCGCTAACACCGGCATTTTTAATGGCAATAACAAATGGTGAAGCGCTACCGTCAGAGGCAGTTCCAAGATTGGGGTTGTTATAAGGGACCAACATGGAGACAATGGTCAACGAAACAATGTAGAACAAAATAATACGCCAAAACACCTGCTTGACTGCTCGAGGAAGAGTTTTGTGAGGGTTAAGTGCTTCTGCGGCTGCTAAACCGGAAAGCTCTGTTCCCGTGAACGCGAATGCCGCGTTAACAAACACTGCTGCGACACCTTTGAAACCATGAGCAAACGCTCCAGGGTCATGCCAGTAATGAGCACCAAGGTACTTGTGGCTAGGTCCTCCACCAGCGGCAACCACAATGCCAAAAATACAGAAGCCCACCACAGCCAATATCTTGACAATAGCTAGAATAAACTCGACCTCACCGTATCCTCGCACGCCAAAAACATTGACAACGCTAATCAAAACATAAAACAATGAGACCCATGCAGCTTTGTTGACATTGGTCGCTCCATTGTCATCGTACTTCCAGTAATTGATCACCACGGCTGCCGCGATAAGCTCAAGAGGATAAACCACAAGCCACATGACTGCATAATTCCAGCCCATGGCAAATCCCCAGGAGGGATCAAGGAAGCGAACAGAAAACACAGAAAAGGAACCAGAAATGGGGTAGCGAACCGCAAGCTCGCCGAGGGCATTCATTGTTCCAAACAGCATGAAACCAATGATAGCAAAACCAATAACCACAGCAGCCGGCCCACCTGTTTTGAAAGAGCCACCAGAGCCAATAAATAGACCCGAGCCAATTGATCCTCCAATAGCGATCATCTGAATGTGTCGGTTCTTGAGTTTGCGTTTGAGGGGTTGGCGCGACATCATGATCGCCTGGATCTCTTCTTCGGACATGCCCGAGGTGTCGACCTTGTCTATCTCCGCTGGTTTGAAGCCATCAATAACTCTTCGGAATAAACTACCCTGAGGTTTACTTTCTTGCTCTCCCACTTCAAGACTGCTGATTTCAGCTACACGAGCGAACTCCTTGGAGTCAGTCATCTTGGTGGGGTCCATGTTCAACGAGTTCCTATGACGTTCGTAAGATGGAGTAGACAAGACTTAATTTGACGGCGATCAAGATAGATCCGCCTGTTATATAGAGCGTGTGCTCGACTTGGGCATGGGCGGGTGGGTTGGCAATGGCTGATACGCAGCACTGCTGCATGCAACCTATAGATAAAAGGCATTTTGCATGCAGCCAGGTATCTTCGTCGAGGTATCATGAGCTATTGGGAAGGCTCTACTTGATATTTAGAGAGATATATCAGCTCTATAACTCAAAATCCCCGACATGAAAAAAAGCTATTACCTGGATTTTGCAGCTTGGTTCGTAAACTCTTTCTGGCCCCTCTTGTGTGCGCGTGGGGTATGCGGGTCTTTCACTATCAACCCCAGCCCCTACTATACCCTTACCGCAATACTGCAGGTTTTTTTTTCCCCAGACAAAGGCTGGCGCATGTTTGTGCTTGGCAAAAGTTTATGTCTGAAACGAGTTGGACGGATACCCATAAGGATAAAATAGTTGATGTGCTCGTAAATTTGCTGTTTAGTGTTTTATGTTCACATCAGTAGAGTATGCTAGTTCATTTTGGATGTAGGGAACCGAAAAGCCGGTAACGGCGTGCATCGGCGAGCAAGATCGTGATCGCCGGGACCAGGAGACAAATAGGCCACCTCAGCGCATTTGCGTGTCAGCTCATTACAAGGGTGCTTTTAGAATCGATTTTGGTAGTGTGAGGTATTTTGTTACTATGTCTTTCCACGACTATTCTGGCGGGGCGTCATTCTGCGTCGTTTTGCGTCATACTGCGTGGGGGCTATGCAGGAATCTCTTGGTGTCAGGCGAATCGGAGCGGTCCGAGGTGTGTATGAGCGGGTATATTCTAGCCCAAGTAATACACCCGTCTAGATTTCGAAAATACCGCTTGAACGTGAAGTGTTGATACGCTCGAACATAAACGTGGCACTTTCATACATCTATTGAGCGTCAGTGGCCGAACGGATTTCCCACCCACTTCGTAATGCAGGCCCGAATTTACAAGATTCCCCAATGGGATTTGCACGCAACGGCCCAAATTTTGCAGAAACAAATAACTAAACTAATTAGTACCGAGAACTTTCGCAGCCCCACTATTTGAGCCTCGCAGTAAGTTGTATTCGCTCTCAGCTTCCGATTCCAGTCAAAGGCTGCAGCTTGACTCAAGCCATGCGTGCTGTCAGTGCCTGCCTGTGGATAGGGTTTTGCTGGTGTATGAAAACAGTGTTATCAAGGGCACATGAGAAAGGCTGGGCAGATTCAATAAACTTGACACTCGATTCTTTGAAAGTCGTCGTAATCCAACATAGCTAGAACAAACCAGAAAGCCGAACTCGACGGAAATCACAAATCAAACTTTTCACACGCACACCGAGGCTATCAGGGGTCGCCCTGCAGCATATGGCCTAAATAGGCTATTCTATCCGTTACTGACTGCGAGAGCGTGATGATATGGCAAAGCGTGCTGTGGATGTGTGCATATTTTACGACCAGATTAGCATACTACAGTCCCTGTATAGATTAGGTTGTTTTCGAGTTAGGCCCGCAAAATGTGCCGTTCTTAGCAGTGAGTTATGTACTGGTCGCTGGCTTTACGGCATACAAAAAACATGTTCTGTTCAATTCATTTTAGAATATACATATCATGGATCTCTAGTTGGCGTTATCTGCGTAAAAACCAGCACGACAGACTTGATCTACAATATATTTTCGTAAAACGAAGGCACACTGGATGGACCAGAAAATTACGGTTAGAAAATTAACTTTTTGCAGACTCGTCCAAAAGCTATTAATCGATGCGATGTAATTAATTCTGCAATATCCCTGGTCTCAATAGCCTACACATGAAAAGATTATTTGATTATATAAGCAAACGGGAAAAAAACCAAGCTAGTTGACTAAAATGTCGGAGTTTGGAGTTCTGCTATTTCAACCAGGATCTTGATCACGTAATAGTTTCTCGAAATTTTAAATCTCAAAATCTTAAACCCAAGAATTGAAAATGCTACAAAGGTATGGAACTAAGTTCCTTAACCGAGCAAATTTATTCTTAGTTCAGAGACGTACAGTGTTTGTCTCCACAAAGCCAATACGCACAAGACGGCGTGGATCACAAATAAGACCGAGTAAACTTGATGAAGCTGAGGCGCAACTTGATTCGCAGCTAAACGAGTTGAAACATCAAGAACTCCAGTTGAGAAAATTTCTGGAAGAGCAAAAGGACAAGCGCATTCAAGATACCATTGTGGAGAACGATAACCTGGAGATTTCTCAGAGTGCATCAAATAAGGATATCTCTGCAATTGAACAAAGCATGCAGCAGCTACCGGCTGGCAAGAAAGAAGCCAGTCTGTTTTTGAAATCTAGACCTAATGAGCTCCCAGAGTCCATTCAGAACAGGATCTATCCTTCAAAAACTGCGCAACTGCTGGAATCAGATCTCAGTTGGCCCCATAAAATTGATCTTCTCAGCAGTAAAGGTGGCTTCGAGGGGATTCCCCAAAGAGATATTGGTATATTTATTCATCAGGTTCCCTTGCTGGCACGAGCCAACAGTGTCGCTCGGTTGGAAAAAATGCTTCAGGACGCCAAGGTACCGTTCGACACCTCCATTGTAAACGGCTTGATGTCCGGCTACGCTCAAGTAGGCTCGCCTGAGAACGTTGAGCGTTTAATGAAACTGGACCCTTCTCCTCCTACTCATTATACGTTTGGACATTTGGCCAAGGCCTACTTCAAAACCAAAAATGTCGACCAAGTTGGAGCAGTGCTGCAGCGAATGAGTGAGCTAGAGCTTCAGCCGACGCTGCCCATCTACACTACAGTTATTCAAGCCTGTATACAAAGTAGGCAGTATCGTCGGGCCCTCAAAATTTTTGACAACCTAAAGTACATGGCTGTGAAAACGCAGCCGGATGTGAAGTTGTACAACACTATGATGCTGGCGGCTTCAAAAGAAATGAATGTGAACAAAGTGTTGGATTTGTACAGAGAAATGACGTCGAGAGCTGTTGATCCGCTTGTACCTGATGCAGAGACCTACAACACGCTTGTCTATGCGTGTACACGCGACGAGAAAACCCATATCCAAGCGTGGAAATTTTTTATGGAGATGCTCGATGCGGGCTTATCCACAGGACGTCACACGATGAATGCCCTTCTGTACATGTGTGCCAATACTGGCGAGCTCTTTTTGACGAGAGCTCTTTTCAAGCAGCTATTTATGCGTCCAGAATCTTATCCTGATGGGTTTGCTTTAAACTGTTTGTTCACAGCATATGCCAAGTATACCCCGAACACGCTTTCGACGGTTCTTGAGAGTCCCTATGGACCCAAGATCCGCTCGAAGGTTATGATTCAAACAGGCAATGAAGCACCCAATCTGGAAATGATGCCACCAATGCTGCCTTTGAATTTGCTGAGCTCTGAGTTAGTAGTGGCAGAGTCGGCTGCGTTGGTGCAGTTCTTTGCCGAAAAGCAACCGGAAATCCTTTTTGTACAGAACATGGCATCGGCATCCAGCAATTCCCCGGTTTTATTTAATTTTGTGCATCTCCCTGCAAGACTAGGCGACTTTCAGGAGTACAAGCGACGTTACCACAAGTACACTTTTTCGGTGGCCGCTGTGAAGGAGAAATCGACCGAGGAGGTGAGCAAACTCAACCAAGTTGCTATCCCCCGAGATGGAAACGTGTATCGGCAAGCGATCCTCGCTGCGAAAGATGCAAAGGATCTCGAATTTGCCCGGCAGGTCTGGGAAGAGCGAGGTTCTTGGCGACACACCGATATGTTCAAGCAGCTGCCCAAAGAAGCGCGGGAAAAGTCAGATATCCGGTTTGCCCGCGACATGGTGGAGCTGTTTGCAGTCAGTGGAGAGGTCGAAAATGCCCTTCGCATTGTGCTCTCCACGTCCAAGTACTTCAGATGGCGCCGCGTTCACTTGCAGCCTCTGATTGATATTTGCGTTGAGCACGAGGATTTCGCTACTTTGAAGGAGATCCACAAGTTGCTTGGTTGGTACTGGCGGCGCGAGCAGAGCCTTT
The DNA here is from genome assembly GCF_002251995.1 of Wickerhamiella sorbophila. Lineage (NCBI taxonomy): Eukaryota > Fungi > Ascomycota > Dipodascomycetes > Dipodascales > Trichomonascaceae > Wickerhamiella > Wickerhamiella sorbophila. The sequence goes on from NW_020194005.1 coordinate 1,634,478, forward strand.
TACACGAGAAAATCTAGCTGGCTAAACAGCTCTTAGTTTTGCAGTGTTTTATGTATATATACAAGGCAGACAGCCTTTCATCAACTACTCCAGAAACGCGAGGCCATGGACGTGGCGGTGTTCTGTCCCCAAATCTGGGTGACTCCCGAAAAGAGGCGACCTACGATATTCGAAGAAGAGGTATTTGCCTTGGCAAACTTATCACTTCGGTTGTATGCCAACGTGTTAGTGCCCATAAGAACAAGGGCGTAGATGACACCCAGCAGCCAGATAAGCTCAAACTTGAGCACTGCAACCAGACCCAGAACAGCCCATGCACCTGGCACGGCGTACATTAGCAGCCAGAAACATTTAGAGTCAATTGGATTGATGTACCTGTCTGGGCTGGCAGTCTCATACACCCAGGTAGAAGTGCCGTCCTCTGAGGTTTCGTTCCACCACCTGAGGCCTACCATTAGTCTACCAGACACATTTTTGACTGTCCAGAAGTCGAGGGCGAGGAGAATGGCTACAAGGATGAACACCAGCGAGAAGTCGGCGATTACCAGCGAGCCGAATAAATAAAGGAATAGCGGAGCGAGCCGAAAGAAGATGTAAAAAATAATCGCCACCGGGTGCGACGACTGCCTCAGCCTATCGAGCAAGGAGTCGGGCACGTTGCTGGCGGGCGCTGGTTGAGACATGGTTAATAAGGATCACCGGGAGGTGGCCTGTTGACTGGCAACATGAGCCTGAAAGTAGTAGCGAAACGTCAAAGCAGTAGCAGTGTGCACGAATGCCAGCGGGAGCAACCTCGGTAATAAAAATAAATTGCAATAAACAGTTTACGGGCTATGTACAAATCTGAGTACGTGGCGAACGCATTCAATGACAGAATGCGGCCTGTGCACAGCCACTCAGGCCTTGTCTGCGGCGTCATTCACAGAGGCAGCAGCAGCAGCAGCAGCAGCCGTCTGCTTCTTGGCGAGTCTTTCCTCGCGCATTCTCGCCAGCTCGAGCTTGAGCTCGATCCGGTCCTTCGGAATCTGATTCAGGCGGTTGGGGTCGGGCCAAAAGTCCACGACATTCAATCGCTCATGCGTGTTGTTACCGATGTAAAACATGAGCACAATAGGCATCGACACGCACACCGCGAATTTGAAAATCTCCAAATTAGGCCCGGAAGGTAGAAATCTTGACATTGTGATGACAAAGACGGCCGGCGGCAGTTCGGGTTTTACAGCCAGTGGGACGGCAGGATGAAGTACAAAAAAAAACCACAGACGATACGAGGGTTCTAGTCAAATCACGAATTAATTCTCGAGGTTCAGCCCCGGGCTGTCCCTATTGCGATCTCCTTGCTTGTGCTATTTCTTATTGTATTCTTGTTTAGAGTATGTATAAAAGAGCGTTCGAGGCACTCGGTTTAGTCACGACCTTCCTACCAAAACTCGAAACTTTACGAGCTTCGAGGGGCGGTGGGAGGGGCTAGACTAACTGCTCTTTTCGCTAACGACATCTTTGACATTCGACAGATGTAGTTTGATAGTAGGGGAGCGTACATATATCAGTCAGTTACACTTACCGTAGCCTGTGGAGATTCCTGGATGGGCACCGAATGAGGGAAGCCGTTCTGAGACTTCCTGGTCACTGTCGTAGGCAAGTACTCGAGGGCCAGACGTGATTTTCTTTCTGTGGGACGTGGGGCGTGTGTAGTGTCAATAGCCTTTTGTTCTTTCAGACGCCGGATTGCTTGTTTGTACTCGGCGACGACTTGCACAAAGTCGACCTTTTCGGCAGAGTAGCCCGAGTGCTGGTCGTAGATTTTTTGACAGAGAAAGCTGTTCCGCTCTTTTTCGGCCTGCAGCACTTGCTTGAGCTCGGATATCTCCTCCTTTGCCGCTTTTAGGTCGCTCTCAAGCTCCCCAATTCTGCGGGTGTTGTCCTGCTGGAAGTCCACTGCCGTGAGAAGAGATGAATGCGACGTCTTTTCCTGGATCGTATCGGCCGATTGTGCAAGGGTATTTCGTTTGTGATTCTCAAACGTTTGCTGAAACGAATCAAAGGAATACAAGGACGATGTTCTGGGGTTGACTGTGGGGGGGCTCACAGGAACCGCGACCCGGGACTCGTGCTGAGCGGGGTCTAAAGTGCGACCGGCCAGCTCGGAAACGTCAATGATGTTTGCCGATGACGAGGTGAGTTTGGGCTCTGTGATATGCAGGTGAGACGAGCGAAGCCCGGGGGATGTAGGGTCCCGTGGGGATTTACTACCCTGCCCGTTGTGGAGAATGAAATGCTTGAACTTGACTTTCCAAGACCCGCGGTAAAAGTGGGCTCCGATGCCTTGTGCCGGCGGGAGCAATGTGTCGTACTCGTTCATGTGGAGGTTGCCCGAGTATGGTACGCTAACAAACTGAAAGCAATGGCTTTTATGAGACGTTGCTTGGACCAATCGAATAAACTCAAAAACAAAACGCAATTAGGCCGATCTCGAATTACGGTTGTCAAAGTCGGAGATTGGAGATTCGAAATCTCGTGTGGGTTCACGCCGATGTCCAGATGGGCACTACGATCAGAATAGGCAAGTATTGAGTTCAACAGCCAGCTGGATACAGGAACTGCTCGGAGGGGCTCGCTATGAAACAAGCAACTACTAGCCGGGGGTGAAGCGGAGTAGGTAAAACTCTATTTTAAGCAGATTGAGCTTAGTGCCCAATCGATAAAACTACTAGTTACCTACCTTGGATAAGGTTAACCTTATAACTCAGCCAGGTTTAAAGTTCATGTTGACTCTGCGAACTAGGTCAGAATCAACAACATCTTGCCGTCGAATAACGTTAATTGATGGCAAAAGGCCAAGGAGGTTCGGGACACTAGGTGGCACCAGGGAGCAGAAGCTGGAAAAGTATCTAAGAACGTCTGAATAACTAGTGACTATATAAATAACTCATGCGAGAGAAAGAAGAGGATCCCTGAGGGAATCCGAATGCGTCGTCCTCAAAATTTACAATTGGCTCCTGAAATCGCTCCTCAAAAGTAAAGCGCTGAGGAAGGGTATAAAGCTCGAACTGCGTGTCGTAGCCAGGGTACACCGAGGTCTTGAAAGACGAGGGTGTACTTGGCTGGATAGATCGCCTCAAGGGCACGTCGTTGCTGCTCGACAGGCTGTTCATACCCATGTTCTCGAGGACACTGTCGGAGATGCGGGGGGAGTTCATGTTAGAATCGACGCTCCTGATATCAGAGTTATCGCTGCACATAGACTCGGGAGGACTAAGAGGGGCATACGGGTCCGTGTTCGGGTAAGTTGTCGACCGTTCGTCGTATGCAAGTGTGCGCTGAGTGGCTTCGTTCTGAGAGGGGTAGCTCCTAAAGTTGTTGCTTGCACGGTTATCGAGCTTGCCGGAGGCAATGAGCGCGCGTGCACAGCTAGCAGGAATAGTTTGCATCTGCTGGGAGTTGTTCTGGGCACAGGTACAGCCCTTGGAGTTGTCGGCGTTTTTACAGGTCAGGCTTGCGCAGCTCTCTGACGGACCAGCACAAACACACTTGATCTTATTATTTCTTGCCTGGCGCGTTCTTCGGCAGTACATGCACATGCTGGAAGGTCGTCCTTTTCGTTTGATGATGAAGAGCTCCTCATCGTAATGGTCACAGCCGGAGACGCGATGGCCACGAATACAACGTTGACATGAATACTTGGTGCCGTCTATAACAATCATAGTAGTAAGGTGGGGGTGGAGGGGTCAAGATATGGATTGGAGGCTTGCTGGATTGCTAGGATGGAGCCGCCTCCTGGGCTCTAGGCAGTGCTTTTATACACGATGCATGGCGGTCTGCAAGATTTTTAGGAGATGCATATCCACGCTACGGCTCCTCGCACTCAAGGTAAGGGTAGCACGCACCCTTGCTGGTGCTGAGGACAACCTGGCTGAAACATGTTCGGCGAAGCAAAGTCCAGGCCCATGATTGCATGTGCGGTGGCAGGAAGCCGCCGCCTGTTTTACGCAACTTTTATGAGGCTATAGCCATCCCAGTGTCCAATTCTCGAGAGTGTTTCTTATGCCGATACCCAAGGAAGCTCAAGCAAAAGTAACTTAACCTAGCCTCGACAGCGGGTACCTCCGAAACAAATGGTTCGGGGGTTTATTTTGGCGACTCAATAGCTGCTCAAGTTACTAATAAAATCCTTTTTAAAAAAACTTGCTTGCTCATGCTGGCACTAAGGTCGTCTATAATCTAATTTGTGGCTTTTCTGAGCTCCGCAAACAGGACCAAAGCAAACCGAGTCGGCTGCTGCGCTCTGCTGCCCCTGGGGCTGTAAGCGAGATTGGTAAGCTGGTCTCGCACTTCCTCCCAGTGTCGCTGGGACTAGTCTACGTCAACAGATTTCCGGGGAGACAACCTTAATTTTAAGCCCAAAAAGTGGGATTACTAGGTGTGGGGGTACGCTGATGGGATTGAGATATACACCGGTGCCACGACCAGGTACCTTTTAAATTCAGAATGTGTCGAATTTCGCTGAATAAAACATCGTATGACCCCTGTTCGGTACCAATATGCAGAGCTGCGAGCTGCGTCTCTTGGCGAAAAAACAAATCCTAAACGCGCATGTGACGGGTGACCCCAGGGCTATGAGACTTTTAGGCCAGCATAGCCATTTTAGATCCCAACTGTACAGGAGGCCCAAGACGAGAAGGCTCCTCATAAACTGGCACACACGACGAGCCGGCTCGGCTCTCGGTATATGCAGTGTCTGTACGGTTTTTCCGTAGCGAGCTCCTAACCCATATAGAATCCAGGCCGCTGCAAGAGACTCATTACTAAGGGGATGCCGGTAATGTAGCTGTCAAGATGGCGGTCAGAGCAATAGTGAATACCCAATGTGTTGTGCTTTTAGGGATTGAACAGCGGCAATGTGTCTAGTGTGAAGCCTGTGTATGCACCGTGGTAGCGGCTCACCCCTGAGCTTTCGTAAAGCAGTTAGAGGCTTAGCCACCGTCTCATCCTGACCTGCGCATGCATAGAGTATTTCGAGTAAACGTGATTACGAAAATATGCAGAAATTTTGCGTTAAGGATAGGGGATGCAGGGGCGTCTTCTGGTTTCCATTTTCTGCATAAGCATGACTTTCTGCTGATTGAAGACACTTCTGAGCACGCACTGAAATGGAGTGATACACGAGGCGGCGATGCCTAGATGACTCTCAGATACTGACCAGAGGTACGCCAGACCAGAATGTTCCCCTCACTGGTGGTCCATTTCCGTTTTTATTAATATTCGCAGCAGCACCTCTGATGCAGTTTCCTGCCAAGTGGTTATGGTAGTGACACTGTGGGAGTGTGTAAGGTCATGCGAAAAATGCACGGAGCTCCACGTGCGTGGCTTCATGGGCAAGACAATTAGACCGCCTTATGGTAAGGACTAGTATTAATTAATCCCATACCGATCTCGCCCCAGCAATCGACGAAACAACGGCTCGATACCCCACCGAATCTAGCCACAGATTGGCCAGATCGGGCTGCCGCCTAAAGTAAAGTCATCCAGACATGGGAGCCCTTTGCTGCAGTAAACCCTAACCGTACCAACCACAATGTACACCACCATGCCTACGCCTGTTTGACGACCCTTGCTTGTATTGGTAGGAGACCTTATTAGGCTTATGCTAACAGGAACTATGAATAAAGTCTATTACCTCTATTTAGCGGTACGCCCAGAGGTCGCGTTTGCTGGCCCGGGCGACCCGGCCGCCGCTATGCATTTCTCATTGCTTGTCTAATATTATGCTTTACAGCAAAGTCCAAATTTACTGACCTCCGAGCTCGGGGGACCGAAAATGCACTGAATGAAATAGCCTCAAAGCGAGGGGTGCCCAGTTGCTGCCAGGGCTACTGCCGGATAAAAGTGGCACCCCCATGTTTTTCGTACCTACATCTGCAAGGAAAACGCCGACCTCGAGCTCAGATTCTAGAATTCTGAAACCCAGCTAGCAAATTTAGTCCCAGGCGTAGTTTAGGAGCGCTCATATACTAAACCGGTTGTTACACGACTTGTACAAACTAAATGTAACAACGCTGTTTACGCCTACGCTACGTTGGTATGTCCCATGTGCCCCTTGTGTGACTTTTTTTGGGCCGAGAGGTGCCCCTCTGATCGAGCCAGAGAGCCAGCCTCTTATCACCATGTGAAGGTCGACGAGCTCTGCGAGAAAAGATTCCCATTACCTAAGCAGGGTGATAGGGTTTGACTCGAGAACAGGCCTAAACAAGAATTCTTGACGTTTTACACTTTTGAGAAGTGATGTTGGACAATCAGGTCCGCATCCTAAGCCTAAATTGCTGGGGGCTCAAGTACATATCGACAGAGCGTGAGGCACGCATTACGGCGATATCGGAGCGCCTGCGAGAATGTAGCCATTACGATATTGTCGCTCTTCAAGAGCTGTGGGTTGACCGTGACTACGAACACATCAAAGCCGCGGTGGCGCATTTTCTTCCCCACACCAAGAGGTTCTATTCCGGAATTTTGGCCGGCCCTGGCCTTGTTGTTTTTAGCCGTTGGCCAATTGCGCACTCGTCAGTGTTCCGATTTCCTCTGAATGGGCGGCCGTCTGCATTCTTCCGAGGCGACTGGTACGTGGGCAAGTCCGTGGGGTTTTGCATTATTGACCACCCCAGCGGCCTCAAAATCGACGTCTTTAATGCCCATCTTCACGCCCCATACGGCACGGGTGACGCTGCATACACATGTCACCGGACTAGTCAAGCATGGGAAATGGCCCGTCTCGCTGCGCGAGCGAGTGAGACCGGCCACGTTGTTTTCGCGGTGGGTGATCTTAATTCACGGCCAGGTACTTTAATGCATCAACTATTCGAGAGAACGGGCCGCTTGTCCGATGCCTGGGTCACCTGCCACGGCGAGTACGAGGGAAATATAGCATCATTGAGTCCTGAAGACCAGATCCTGCTCGCCGGAGTCACATCAGATAGCCAATTGAATACGTGGCGGGTTAATTATGCGAAAGAGCGAGCAAAGCGACTGGACTACATTTTTTACGACGAAACCACCGCTGCACCGTCAGAGTGCAAAGTAGTATTCACTGAACCCATCCCCAACATCGGGTCTGTTAGCGATCACTTTGGCATCGAGGGCTCGTTCGTCATACACACGCCGACTCCACGGCAGTGCGACACCGATGTGGAAGGCTCGTTGACAATGTTTGAGCAAATCCTCATGATGATCACAGAGTACAAACCAGTAGCCAAATGGCAAGCCAGCTGGCGTATCTGGCATTTCTGGCTCTCCAATGCCACTGTAGTCGGCATGATGGTCGCGATCTGGTGGGCCGCCAAGTCCGGACGGGCCTACGTCGGCTTCATTTTCACGACCGCTACAGCACTGATCATGACAGTGGGTGTTATACAAGGCTTGATAGGGTATCTGTTTGGGTGGGCCGAGACAAGAGCCCTCAAAGAATTCGAAGATGAGATTTGGATGGCTCGGACTTATCTTGCCCCGACAAAAGCCTTGTGATCCATGTCCCCCCGCCTCTGTTTGTCCTTTTTCTTTCTCCTTTTCTGTCCCGCGCGACCTTTTCTAATTAATCATCGAAAGAAACTGCGACAAACCTATTTCTAGCATCTAATATTGTTTGTACTTTTACCTATTTACAGAGAGCCAACCCGGTGACACTCCTCAAGGAACCAGCCGATGTTTTCGGGATCCATGAAAGGATGCGTGCCATGACCAAAGTTGATGATATAGTTTTGCTTACCACCGTTGAATCCCTTGATCATTTCCTCGACCTTGGCGGTGATTGTCTCCTTAGAGCCATACATCACACCAGGATCAAGGTTGCCCTGCAGCACTTTGCGGCCAGCGACCTGAGCTACCGCCTGCGCAGGGTCGTGCAGCCAGTCAAGCGAAATGGTGTTATAGTTGGAGTTGCACAAGTCCTCGACGGCGTACCAGGCACCCTTGGCGAAAATCGTCATAGGCACGGGCTCCAAGCCGAGTTCTTTAAGACGAAGAGAAAGCTTTTCAGCAATCTCAAGCAAGTAAGGCAAAGAGAACTTTTTAAATTCGGTGGGCCCAAGTTCACCAGCCCAAGAATCAAAGATTTGCACCATTTGGGCGCCCGCCTGAACTTGCAGGGCCAAAAACTCAATGCATGTCTTTGTCAATAGCTGCAACACTCGGTGGGACTCCTGAGGGTACTTGTAAATCCATTCACGAACAAAGCGGTACATTTTAGAGCCCCCGCCTTCGATCATGTAGACAAGGAGGGTCCAGGGCGCCCCGCAGAAGCCGAGCAGAGGCACTTCTCCATCCAACTTCTTGCGGGTCAAGGTAATCGCCTTGAAAGCCCAATCGAGCTCTTTGGAGACGTCGGGATTGAAGTTGAGCTTGGAATCGACTTCCTCAGGCTTTCTCAGCGGGTCAGGGAAATGAGGGCCAGCGCCTTCCTTCATCTCGACGGTCATACCGAGAGCCTGAGGGACAACTAAGATATCGCTGAAAATAATAGCAGCGTCTAAGAGACCTGGATAGTGTTTAATCGGCTGGATAGTAATGACAGACGCCTTCTCAGGGTCCCGGCACAAATCAAAAAAGTCGCTCGAGCCTTTGTACTGGTTGTACTCTGGCAGATAGCGACCAGCCTGGCGCATGATCCACATCGGAGGGCGCTCGACCTTCTCGCCACGAGCAGCCCGCAAAATCAGGTCGTTCTTCAAAGGTGCAAACGACATTATCGTAATGATGACGCAGCCGTCCCTCCCCCACAGAGTCTAGACTCTGAATGCCAGTTTGGAGAAAACGGATCAAATAGGTAGATGTTAGAAATTATTGAGGAATTCCGGTAGTACATTACAATGAGTATCTATTAGGGCAAAAATAAAGTAAATTTAGCTCCGCGAGTGACCAAGCGACTATGCAGCCATATTATTACGTTTTGCCCCGGAACGCCGCTTGGAAACTTGACATGTTCACTGGAATTGTCGAAGCTCTTGGAACTGTTGCAGAGCTACAACAGCACGATACCTCAAAGTCGGGAGGAAATGGTGTCTCACTGACAATCACAGGTGCCAGTTCCATCTTGGGCGACTGCCACGACGGTGACTCCATCGCCGTTGACGGCGTCTGCCTGACAGTTACTGAGTTTGACAACGATTCGTTCAAGGTAGGCATTGCACCGGAGACTCTGGACCGCACAAACCTCGGTAAAATCGCCAAGGGCCAGAAAGTTAACCTCGAGCGTGCTGTGGCTGGCCACGTTCGATTCGGCGGCCATTTTGTCCAGGGTCATGTTGACACCACTGCGGAAATTGTCAATATTGAGGCCGACGAGAACTCACTGCGGTTCACATTCAAGGTCAATGATCCGAAAATGCTCTTGTACATTGTCGAGAAAGGCTTCATCGCCATCAACGGTACGTCCTTGACGGTGACCGAAGTAGACGACGACAAGAGCACTTTTGGAGTCATGCTTATTGCCTACACCCAAGAAAAGGTCAGTATTGCTCTCAAAAATGTCGGTGACACTGTCAATATCGAAGTTGATCTTATGGGCAAGCTTGTAGAGAAACAAGTGAACGCAGCATTGAGCAACAACAGCTCGTTTCTCGATAAATTAGTCCAAAAACATGTCAACAAGGCTCAGTAGTCTATAAAATGCTAATCAACTTCAGAGACTTCGAATACGAGAGACACGCCCTCATCGCCGGCAGAGATGATTCGGCTTCCATTCTCCTGGATGGCAAAGCCCAGCACGCCGGCATTATGGCCAAAGCACTGCCACACTTTGTTGCCAGTAATTACATCCCAAACAATCAGCGATCCGTCGTAACCACTGGACACTAGCTTCGTGGTGCCTTTGATGAACTCCAACTTGGTGATAGCACCCTCAATCTGCAGAGTGTTGCGCACCTTCCAAGTCGCAATATCCCACAGCTGGATTTGACCCCCTACGTTGCCCACAGCAACAATGTTGGCTTTGTCTGCCCAGGCAATCGCCTCGACGCTTCGGCTCTCTTCGTCCTCTGCATCGTTGCCGGTATCAATCTTCTGCAACAGAGCTCCGTCGTCTACTTTGACAATAACCATGGTACCGTCCTGAGAGCCTGTCGCAAAAGTGCGGCCCGAGGGCGACAAACATAACACAACCCACGGATGCTCGCCTTTGAGCTGAGCAGGTCCCAAGTGATAGTTGGCCGTCGACTGGTACACGTTCCAACTGATGATCCCTGCGTCGTCACTGGCACTGATAAGGGTCATTTTCTCCTCGTTATCAACCTCGGCAAACAGCAGGTCGTTGACGGCTTCCGAGTGAGCGTTCAGGACGGCGATGTTGTTCAGCTTGTTGCCGCCCATTTCGTAGACCCAAATTGAGCCATCTTTCGCACTAATTGCAAACACAGGCTGCTTCGGGTGGATGCGAAGACACACCACTTCGTCGACCTCCTGCAATGAGGAGAAAAACTCCCATTTCTCGCCCCCAGCTTTGGACCGCCACACTCTTATTTGGCCATTCATGTCTCCAGTAACCAAATATTTGCCATCACTGGTAAAGCCACCGGCAACTAGCGACTCTGTGTGGCCGGTCAATTGGCTGGCTACTCGGGGTGGGTTAGAGTGGGTAGTCCACAGATAACCCATCTCATCACCGCCGCCAGTCACCACCATTGGCAGCGTCGGGTGGCTGGAGATCAGGAAAATAGAATCTTGGTGTTGGTCAAAGTACGTCGAGGAGTTGTTGGTGAGATCGATCTCCAAGTTTCCATGCTCATCGAACTCGTCCTCGTCGAGATCCTCATCGTCAGACATGGGCTGATCTTCATCGACAACCTCTTCGACAACTTCACCAACCTCGTTCTGGTTAATGAAGGCATCGCCACTTTCCTCCTCCAAATCTTTAGCTTCCTTCGACATGGTAGTCAACCGGGAAAAAAATGACCTAATCTTGCATGAAGTGCTGCCAATGCCAAAAATTCATGGAGGACTAATGCTCGAGCGGTTTTCGAAGCCAAACTATAAAAAAAAACTTGGGAAATAGACAGCAATATGATGCATCAAAAAAGTTGTAGATTGCGGGGGCTCAACTACCCAGGCGAGCAAAACCTGACTTAATCAATGGACTCACAAACAAGACGGGCAATGGCCATCGCGGCTGTTCTGGCAAGCTGTGTGCTGTTGGTAGCGACAATTTTTGGCTATGCGTTGGCTGCAGACTGGCTCAGTGTGGTCGCAATTCTCTTTTTGGCATCTCTAGGATTCACCTTGTTTGCCACTTATCTCAACATGCGAAATCATCAGTACTCGCACGAACCATTGCAAACCGGTGTGATAGATGCTTGACGGGCTCGAAACACATATTTATTTGTTGTGATTTTCCCACTTGCGTCGTATGGGCTCAAGAAGTTGCAGGTCATATTTTATATCATACATATATAGTGTATCAAAGTCAATGTGTGGAGACTTGTCGAGACTCGTCGAGCAAACCAAAAATGCTCGAGGGTCCGAAGGCCATGAACTCACTTACTCATTTGCTGTGATGACCGCTCAAGAGCTTGCTAGACGCACGCCTTCGCTGCTCACTAAAAGCGGGGAGCTGGTGACGACCTCGCTTCCTGCAACAGTTAGCGACGTTAGAAAACATTTTCTAGAGAGGTACTATGAAGTGGACCAGGCAGTAGTTGGTGTTTCGCCAATTGTCCCCCAAGCTCTGGTAAGCCACCTCCTGAGCACTAAAAAGGACGGAGCGCTCAAGGTCAAATATGAGAAGGGAGATAGCATCACAAACATGGAGGGTGCAATGCACACTGTAGTGGTACCAATTGCTCCCCATGTGCTTATTTTTGGTGACCACCGCTATGAAAACGAGCACCGAGTCCCGCTATTTCCTGCCAAAAACGGGCATTTGCAGGCCCGGCCGGTGATTATCAGTGCCTTAGTTCAGCCGGATTTCGAAAACCATAGCGTTCTGTTTGATTTGATTAAACTCGACCGAAATGCTGTTGGTGAGCCTCTAGAAGACAATTGGCAGCCGGCGAGCGCAGAAAAAAAAGCCAACCCGAAATTCTATATCGAATACGAAAAAAGTTTGAAGCAGCATATGATCTACCACTTCACCACTGCGAAGGCTCTGCCTAGCAACGCGGTCGCCTTGTCGAAAGAAGACCTGATTGCCCGCATCCGCGAAGGTCAGCGCGAGGGGCTATTCTATCAAACGCACGGGTCTCTGCTGTCTATTGAGATGCTCCTGAACATTGTTTACGAACAACAGCGGGTTGAGCACAAGTTACTGCATGAGCTATGTCCCAATGGATACGCTTACACGTGGGACCCACCCGCGATTTTCGCCAAAACCATTGATTCCGACATCCTGGACGAGGTCTGGGCGGCAGCAATGCTACGGCTGACGCCTACTCGACTGAAATTACTGGCGTTCAATGACTGGAACAATGCCAACATCATTGTCAGGCTGACCCTCGCCATGCACGTTCCTGTGGTTGCTAAGGGTAGCCTGTTTCTTGGTCACAACCAATCATACTTACCTCCTAAGCAGCTGAGGGACTGTGCATTAGTTTTGCACAGCAACAGCGATGCGTTCGGGCAAAACGTGGAGACCGAGATCGAGTTCACGAGCCTCGACGGAGCCCTCGGGGCAAAAAGCTCGCTAGCCGCACATCTCCATCGAGCCCACAAATTCCCTGCTATTTACCTGTAACTTTTGTAACTTTGACCTGCTGCACCATCATCTAGATTTTACCACATGCTGCCGACTATCTGCTCACGCGACCTTTTTCCATCTAATCAGGGTAAGGTCTGATGCAGGCGACGTGGGTTGAAAAATTACCGTGTATAAAACCTTGTTGTTGTTGCACATATAAAGTGCAATAAGCATCACCCGAAGAACCAGATTTGTGATTGACCCTGCGCTTTGTGAAAAGTTTTTATTAATTTGTGTGCCACGCATATCTGCATTGCTGCATTGCTCTAGTTTGACGTCCAGCTCCAAATCAATCCACAAATAAAAACACAATGATGATCCCTCCGCAACCGGACTCTCCAGACCTGTTCCCGTTCTCCCCCGTGGATGATAGTCCCATGCATCCATTCACACCGCTAATTGTGCCCACCTCGACTATAAGCCTGCTCTCTTTGAGTTCGTCAAAGGACAGAAGAACTTCGGGAGACTCGCCACTAGTGTTCCCACTTCCGAAGCGACATGTGCCAATACACCTCCGCAAACTATCCGTATGCTCTGCTATACCAGACTCGCCGAGCCTCAGCCCCGTCTCTTTGAATTCGTCGCCTTCAAAGCTGTCTCTCGGGCGGGCGGCTAACTACCACGCCGAGCAATGATTTCCTTGATTAATAAATATATGTTCTACGAAGAATATACAAATGCATCTGGCAAGTGTTTCGGGTCGTACCAATTTTGTAGTTGTTCTTTTCAAATAGACAACCTTGCATCGTTTTATAGTCCAAAAACTCGCTTGACGTTGCGTCGAGCTTCCAAAAAAATATTCGTATTCAGGCATAAAATGTCAAAGCCGCTGAACGACTGAAAGTGCCGGGCCAGATTGAACGGCCTTTTGGTTTCCAAAATTACCAGTACTTCTCAAAGGGATTGAATAGCTCGGCTTCGTTCATGGATTCATCGCCATGGAAAATGTAGACGCTGCCGTTTCTCTTCATGACCTTGCGGGTAGACGTGAGCTGCGGCTTGAGTAAAATGTCCGGCGCCAGGTCAGAGTGCCTGGACGTCTCAAAATCTAAAGATAAGGTTGGCGCGTTGTCGGGCAAGCAACTCCATGAAGACGCTGGCTCAGAGGGCGTGCGCGGGCTATGGTTCAGCGAGCTCACTGTCGAGTCACTGGTCAAGCTACTAAAGCTTCCCTGGCTGTTGAGTCGCGTGCTTGTTTTCCCGCTTTTCAGCGAAGCGGCCGAGTCAGTACGTTTAGTTTTACTCAGACCACCGTTAAGCAACATGGAAATAGACCTCGTGCTGAATGTCTTGGAGGCCCGGTGGGATCGATCACGACCATTAAGCATTGTTTCTTGTGAGTTTGTGCAGCTTTTTCAGACGACCGTTATCAACCTCTCTGGATGGTGATGATCGCCTTATATCCGGAGCGATTTTCAAGTAGTAAGGGGCTGCAGCTAATTAATGCGGGTGCTTATTATCAGAGGGGTGCACGCGAGGTCGATCTGGCCAGGGGTAAAATACGGGTGGGGGACGTTTGTGGGAAATTGTTGATACAATATAAACAAACCGGAAATTAATTGCTTCAAAATGCCAAAGCCGACGGGCTTTAAAATGCACACGTGTTCTGGTGTAGCCACAGAAACGAGCCAGCTGCATTACAAAGACATTACTTTGATCTGCAATCGTAGCGAAGCGAATCTGAAACAGCCCAGAAGAGAGGGCGAACCTGTGGTAAATCCATAATTGATTCAGGGGCCTTTCACAAACCAGCAGCCAGCCCCAAAGCTCCTGCTTCAGCTGCAAGCTCAATTTACCCTATTATATAAATCTGCCATGGCTGGTCCTTCCCCCTTTCCTCCCGACCTGATGGATGCAGGAGCCCCAGCAATTGATTGCAGGTCGTTATACTTGCATGAACGGTAGATGCGACTATTAATAAAAAAGAATACTTGGTTGATTTAGAGGTATTAGGCGCCAGTTATGGGAACTGGCTGATACGAACTCTCGATTTACTCCCACGTGCGCGCTCGGGCGGTGCGTAGAATACTTCGGACGATGAAGCACCTCGATCGTCATACTCCCGAGTAGCGTAAGTCGGTGGTGGGGGATCATCGCTCCTATACATTGGTAGTGGAGGTGCATAAATATTGTAAGTAGGCTCCATGGAGGGAGGCGGAGGCGGATAAGTATTGTAAGTAGGATCCATGGAAGGAGGCGGAGGGTAGTATGGTTGGGATGCCTGGTATGCTCGCAGTCTTTTACTGCGTCCCCGCGTCAACATCGTAAGGATGTACAGGAAAAAGGACACACCAGCAAAGGCACCAATAGCAACTGCAATGTACTTCCACCATGCCCATCCACCGCTTCCGCCAGCATCATCGAAGAAGGAACTCTTGCCGCCAATGCATTGACCGTTTCGGCATGTACCGGTTCCAGCACAAGGGGTGCCGTCCAAGTAGTTTTGGTGTAGCATAAAGCAGTTTCCGGTAAAGTTTGGATCGATGCAGGATATTTGACAGGATGTGGAATCGCATGCCTTTTGCAGATTCAAGGGCCGACCAGCTACGGTCACGGTTCTATTTGCCATAATGAGCTGACACTGAAGATCCCGGGACGTACAATGGCCGGCGACACAACTAAGACCCGTCGAATTTCTATCAGGAAGTTGACATGATTTTCCGTTTTCCGCCAGCCGCGGTCCAGGGCAAGATGTAGAGTTTCCGGGACAATACTGGTCGAAATCACAAGGGCCAGTGGATTGGCGACAAACCGTATCGGACGCTGCGAACTTGCAGCCTGAGCAGCACTGCTCATTTGTATCATCGCACTGAGACCCTGCAGTATATTTACAGGTCAGAGGATCGCAGCAAGGGTTGCCCTTGCATCCCTCTACACCGCCACAATCGCACTCTTCTCCCTCTTCAACAATTCCGTTACCACAAACATTTTCCGAGATCAGATTGATTCCTCCTGAATTCGCCAATAGACATGTGCTATTGATTGTGCGTCGAGCGATGTTGGTGCAAACATTGCCCTGCGTGCATGCACTGAACGACTGCTGTGATGATCCGGCGCTCGGGTTCATGAGGTACTGGCCGTTAGGCAAACAAGCGTTTGACGAGCCAGGACAGCAATTAGACGTCGTGTCATCAAGCTTGCTACAGGTATCACTGTCACAGTCGTGAACCGCTCCGAAAGAGTGGCCAAGCTCGTGGGCCAGCACATGGGGGTCAAGCAAAGTTTTTGTGACGACGCTGGTGCCACCCTTCTGGCAAACAAGTCCTGCCCAAGCAATACCCACCAAACTTCCCTGTCCACAGTCCGTGAATAATGTCCAGGTTGCGATTCCATCGTCGGAACGGGTTTTTCGCCAGTCAGTGAAGGAATTCAGACGGTCGTTTATCGAAGACCCGTTTTGCACACATTGATAGTTCCAGGGATACTGGGGGTCAGAAGCTGGACAGTCTGTTGAATTCGGCATGACGATATGTTTGAGGCCAAGCGTGATATTGAATCCTTGCTCGAAAAAGCGCGAGGATTGGCTCACGGTATCGAGAAGATACGAACGGATTGACTGAGTAGAATTGAACTGTCTCATGAAATTGCAGTCAACGGCTATACCCGTGAGAGAGACCATTCGCTTTTGAGGACACCCACTTGTATCGCCTATAGTGGTGTATAAACTAACGCCATTAGGAGAGTTTCCGCTAACGTCGTCACGCCGGAATTTCATCGTGGCATGACCTTGATCTAGTTCATCCAAATACCTGAAATCGTTGACTGGAAACTTCTCCATCGAGTTGAGAGGCCCTTCGTTGTCAACATCTGCTTCACGCCAAACAATTGCTTGATCCGCGCTCCAGTTCCTGTCCAAGAGCTGTTTTTTCTCAGTGCCGCTGAGCGTTGCTGCCAAGTGCTCGACTGTCGTCAAATGATACACAGTTTGTGGTATCCCCAAATTAGTTTCGTCGTCAACAAGCCAAGAACCCATGAAGGATGTTCCACTCGATGAATTAGAGACGACCACACGCGCCCAGCCAACCGGATTGTACGTCGAGACCTCTTTGTTATTCTTCAACTTGAAGACGTTTCTATACGCTGTACCCTCCAGCACAGACAGGGTGCTGTCCTTTACTCCATTCTCGTCCTCTATTTGCAGCCAGTCGTCTTCCTGCTGCGCCAACGTGAGCTTGAACTTGAGCGTTTTTTGCGGCAGCTCAACTTGGGAAGTATTTCTGGTCAAAAACGTGTACAGAGCAAGCGAGTCCGAGCTCGATTTGAGAGACGGTCTGTATTGCTCGTTCAAAGCTTGAGCGTTATTTGGATCGAACTGGACGTACCAGCGGCGCGCTAAATTCGAAATGTGATCGTCAGAACCGATCGAGACCTCTAGGTTGATTCCGTTGGGCGAATCGATATGGTTTATGCTTAAAACAGGTGCAATATACCTCAGCTCAGCCGTGTTTCGCAAGGAAACTGCAGAAACAGTCGAGATGGCCCACAGCAGAGCCGTCCAAAATAGCAGCAGTTTGCAAGACGAACATGGCGTCCAAGTTATAATGCGTCTCGTCTCTATAGAATCGTTCATTTATCGATTCCATTAAAGTTCACCGTTTGAGCAAACTTTCCTCTAGCGCATAAATACTGAGGTTAAATATACCTGCTGGGTTAGTCAATGGAAAACGCCCCGGGAAGGCGCAAGGCTTGGCATGACAGCTAGACACACATGAATCAACAGCCTCTTTTTGGGAGCCGTGCTCCCTGAAAACGTCTGATTTACATCATTGCTAGAGCTACTGCTGTACTCTTATGCCTCTAACCGCCAACAAAGTGCCCAAAACATCAAGCGATGCCCGCAATGTATATGCAATGTGCCCGTGCCCTACAGGATTTGCATGCACGTTATTAAAATTGTAAGGCAAGCGAGAGGGGCGAAGAGCAGAAAAAAGAACAGAATTTCGTACTTGAAAGCTATTTAAGGACGCCCGCGTTCGTTACTTTCTCGGTACGTCTGATCAACATAGGGTTTCATGAAATCATTCATACCCATGTATGAGGAAGTCCTGGGAACCAGTGGGGGCAGTGAAGGATGATCGGAATTGCCAAGACTGCTCAAGACAGAGCCCTGCACCTTAATCACCGGCCGCTCAGCCTCAGCGGATCCAAGAGCATCTGCAGGTGGCGAGGCACTGACAGGACGAACTACTGGCGAAATTATCGCCGGTAGGCCTGTAGCTGGCGGGGCAGGGGCCACATGGAGCACAGTGTGCTTGACCGGTGTGGGCGCTATTGGAACTGGGTCTGGCTTCTCAACAGATTCTGGCTCATGCTTGAGGGGTGCAACAGGAGGTGGTACAACAATTGGGGCAGCACGTTTCACCGGAGGCTCAGCTTGTACTGGTAGGTGCGGTCGCGGAGCAAAAAATCCCGGGCTCGGTCCATTCAGTATAGCTACGGGCACCTGTGACGGGCTCGGTTGGTGATCCTTGATTGCGCTTGTTCCGTTATGCCCCGCCCCGTTTGCCTTGACATACACAGGGAGGACCCGTACGGCATTGCGCTCATCTGCCTTTGCTGCAGTCTCGCGGTAGCCGCGTTGATCTGCGAATTGCTCGAAATAACTAGTACAAGTACTCGCTGATCGGCCAACGTGCTTTGCAATCTCAGACCACCTAGTGCCGTAAAGGTCTAGTAACCGTTCAAACAGCTGAACATCTTTCGCATGCCAGCTTTCTTCTGGAACGGGTGTTCCCGAAAGGGTTCCGACGTTCGAAACAACCGGGGCAGCCGCTGAAACCGCAGCAAGCGTCGCAAGTGCGTCAAATGAGCTGTCCGCTGATTGTACAGTCTGCAATGTCTGAGCAGCCTCGACCGTATCACCATCAACTTCCACAGGCTTCTTTTCCTTGCGCTGGCGAGGCTTGCGCACTTTTGGAAGTACCAAAGGCTCTGTGGCTGCTGGCTTTGGTTCCTCGTCCTTTTCGATTTTCAAATCAACTGAGAGATCTCTCGAGGAATCGTCAACCTCCATAGCATCGCCCTCAGCATCATCAACTGAAGGAGTTCCCGCTGGTGAGTCAATATTACTAGCAACCGTGTTGGGAGAAGAAGCGAAGTGATCTTCGAAAATATCCACCTTCTTCTTGCGGCCGCGTTTGCCACGAGCTTTAGGCTTGACCAGTAGACCCTTGTAATCAGCCTGTTTCTTCGTTCGGTAGTAATGCAAAACACACTCGTGGAAAGTGCGGCCATTACCCATGAAATCAGCAATCCGGCCAAATTCCTTGGGGTAGAGCGTGTAAGCCTGGGCAAACTTTTCGTGTTCCTGGAACGAGAAGGTGTCAATCTTGTCTTTAACTAGACGTTGAAGCATTGCGTTTTTGTCAACAACTTTTTCGTTTGTATCCTGGAACTTGAGATCTCGTTCAGCAGGGTCAAAAATTCGAGGAGGTATTGTAGCAGACGTCAATCGAGCTCTTACAAGAGGGTCTCTGGCTGTTTGCATTTCTAAGCTTGCCAAAATCTCCAGGAATTCAGCTTCACTTCGAGCAGCATCTCCATAGCTCCGGCTTCTTCTCGGAGCTTCTTCAAGAACGTTCTCTTCAATCCTTGTGGCTTCTGCAGTTCGCTCGGCATGTTCATTATCGAGCTGAGTACAGAAGCTTGACCATGTGGAAGAGAGCTGTTCTCGTTGCTTGCGGTACTTGCAATACTTGCTATCGAGATCACCATAGTGCTTTGCAATGACAGTATAAACCGGGGTAGAGCAGAGCGAGGACACTTCTTTGGTCCAGGATGGGGACTTGGGCTCGAGGAAAGGAAGCTTTTTGGGAATAGTGTCAAGTAGGGCCAAAGCCGTTTCCATTCTAGTCATAGGTCCGATAAACTCAGTGTCTTTTGCGGTAAATACACCCTTTGGGGGTTCAGTGTCAAGTTTCATAGTATCCTGGTCGATTTTGATAGGTTTGGTGATTTTGACTTTCGGAAGAACATCTATCAGCTCCGTATCTTTTTGTCGAGATTCCTTGGGCTGTTGGGGTTCTTTAGCTTCCTTCACCTTTAGTGGCTTGAGCTCTCTGAGACCTTTTGCAGACTCCTTCGGCTCTTTGAGTCCCTTGGCTTTAGTTTCCTTGAGTTCCTTGGGTGTCTCGGACCCCTTGGCTTCCCTGGCTACTTTGGGTTCTTTGAATTCCTTGACATTGTTGCCTTCTGTGAATTCCTTGACCTTAGGCCCTTCGGGCTCCTTGGGTTCCTTGGACTCCGTGGGTTCCGTGAGTGCCATGGGTGCCGTGGGTACCGTAGGTATCGTAGGTTCCATGGGTTCCTTAGATTCCATGGGTGCCGTGGGTGCCGTAGGCTCCTTAGATTCCGTGGGCTTATTGGATTCGACTAGCTCTTTGAGATCCTTGGATTCCTTGGTCTCGTTGTTTTTAGATTCTGGCGGGTTCGCCATTGGCGCAAGCTTCTGTGCTTCCGGTTCCTTCACTACAGGTGTCTCTGGTCTCGTTAAGTCATTGGGTAAATTGGGTTTCAGAACTTGTTTTGATCCTCCGACATCAGCACTGCTTCCTTGTGGTGTGTTAAGCAGTCCAACTTCTGGAGCATCGCCAGAGGGTGAAGCAGAAAGCGGTGCCTCGACTTGGGCTATATCCGTAGCAGGTTTTGGGGTATGTGAATCGAGCTTGGTAATAGACTCGATATCCCCGGGTATATTAGCGCTAGATTTTGCATCGGGGACGGACTCTGGGGCGGGCTCGACTTTGACCCTCTTAGAAGCAGACTCAGGACTATTATCAAGACTGTGAACAGGCCTTTCGGGGGTTGCTGAGTGTGGCGATCTGCTGCTTGGGATGCGATGGCCAGCATCACGTCCAATGGGGGACGGAGAACGAGTACGGTAATCCCTTCGCCAGTCGCGTCGACGGTCCCAGTCTCGGCTCCTTCTGTCGCGGTCCCAGTACCTATCGTGGTCCCTGTCCCTATCATAATCTCTGTCTCGATCTCTGTCGCGTTCTCTATCTCGATCACGGTCTCTATCGTAGTCTCTATCGTAGTCACGATGGGATCCACGGTGCCTATCACGGTCGCGGTAGTCCCTGCGCCTGTCGCTGTAAATTTCGTTATAGTCGCGAGGCCTACGGTCTGGTGGGCCGTCTCTGTAGCGATCTCGATCACGGTCCATATCTCTGTCTCTGTATTCATTCCATCGCGGTCCGCTCGAGCTGCCGCCGCGTCGGCCCATCCAGCGGTCGCCGCGTCGGCGATACCCTGTGCTTGGACGACGCCAGGGGTCTCCATAACTACCGCGACGGTCCATACTATCGTCATAAGAGCCGTTTCTTGGCCTAGAGTCGCGTTCATCTGGCGCCCTGCGCGGTGGACCCGTCCGGTCGTAGCTCCTGGGAACGCTGCTGCTAGGACCTCCGCCTCCAGGGCGAACCGTGTATTCGTACCTCGAGCCTCCAGACGAGTTTTGACGAGGCGGAAACGAAGAGCCGTGTGAAAACTGCCTTGGCCGGCCGTAATCTATGCTGGTGCCTGGTCGGACAGTTACGGCCGCAGCGGGGCCGTTGTCTGGTGTTCCATTGTGGTTTGGCGGAACATGCCGTTCGTGTGTCGCATCTGAGCCTTGTGCTGGCCCCAACGAGGGCGGTGGTTCAGATTTAAGCGTAGATGGCTTCGCACTCATCGACCATGGGGGCGATTAAAAAGTTGTAGTCAGCTGGGACCTCTGATTGCGGGAGACAGGAGAATGTGATGATCACCGCCGCCCGATAGAGTAGCGGGAAGAAGCGCCGGATAAGTAGGGGAGGAAATACCTGTCGTGTGCGAGGCACTTACGAGAGTGGTGGATTGGGGGTTTCCAGGTCTGCTGCGCCTTAATAAGTCCCCCTGATGCAGACTATTCTTATTCTGGCCAGCCGCAGCTTGTGCCTTTGTAATGCTCATGCCAGCGCTTGCCGGCGCGCTCCGCTGCCAAAGAGATTCGTATCTGAAGGTGCTGCAGACCAAGGTTGTATCGTGCGAGAAGAAGAAGGGGTTTTATGCGGTCGAGTTTGAGGACACTGTGCTGTTTCCCGAGGGAGGGGGCCAACCCTTTGATAAGGGCGTAATCTTGCGTGAAAAGGACGATTCCGAGACGCCTGTTGAGGTCACAGACGTTCAACGCGATGGGCTTCATGCGATCCACAGTTTGATCAGCCCCCTGGAGCCTGGTGAGACTGTGACCATGCAGGTCGACTGGGCCCGCCGCCTGGACCATATGCAGCAGCACACTGGACAACATTTACTCTCTGCCGTGCTCGATAAGAAAGATGTTGCCACTGTGGGATGGAATTTGGGTGTCCAGATGAACTACGTTGAGCTTGACCGTAAACTGTCGACTGAGGAAGT
Source organism: Wickerhamiella sorbophila (assembly GCF_002251995.1). Lineage (NCBI taxonomy): Eukaryota > Fungi > Ascomycota > Dipodascomycetes > Dipodascales > Trichomonascaceae > Wickerhamiella > Wickerhamiella sorbophila. The sequence continues at coordinate 1,656,565 of NW_020194005.1, forward strand.
ACAAGAAACCCAGCTCGACGTGAACCAGGCCATTGCCCAAGCTTTGCCAATTACCGTCGACATTTCTGGCCACGACGAAGAAAAGGGCGCTATGCGTGTTGTAACTATTGGAGAAATGGACAGGAACCCGTGCTGTGGCACTCATCTGGCTAAAACATCAGAGATTGGGTCCATACTGCTCTTGCACCAGGTTCCGAATAAGGGCAACAGTAGGCTGTTTTTCATGGCAGGAAACCGGGTTACTGACTACGCAAAGTCAAGCCATGACAGGATCCGATCAGTGAATGCTGCATTATCCTGCCAGACCGATGATACACTTTCCAAAATCGAGCAGCTCCAGCTTCGCCAGAGAGCGCTGTTGTCGCAACTGAAGACCGCCCAGCAAGAACTTGCCGTCCAGGAAGCAGGTAAAATCGCAGCAATTCTCGAATCAAAAGAGGTCTATGTTCTCTATAAACCGGATTACGATATGGAGTATCTGCGGTTCGTGGAAAAACAGCTGCCTGATCTGCAGGGCACGGCTATTCTCCTTTGTGGCCAAGGCCCCAGTGGCGGAGCGATTATTATTGCCGGCAAAGCCGTAGACAAATATGCAGGACTGGTCAAAGATACGTTCAAGGACGCCAAAGGAGGCGGAAAGGGCCGGTGGCAGGGCAAGGTTGTGCGGTACAACTCCGGCGAGGTCGAGCGGGCACTGGAGTTGAATAAATAGCTTTCTTAGGACTTTACATATGAAACAGCCCGTTAATGCGCCACCGCCATCGTAGTTTTCGCTGAACGGTGTATAGCCACGAATGCTGAGTGGGCTGAAGGTCAATTATTGGCGAGGGCTTGGCTGGAAAATAGTCGTCAATCAGCACCATCGCGCCATCGACCGAAGGAAAAAACGTCAGCCGCTGGTCGAGCATGTCCAATTTTGAGGGCTGGTGCTTCAATGCTCGGCGCTGCGGTATCAAACTGGGCTGTGAGCTGGTCGCTCGCAGCGTGCGGTCTTGCAGGACTTTTGTTATTCTCGGTTTGGCACGAACGTAGTCGCTCGGCTGGTGAGCCCGGTTGGACAATTCCGCCAGAGCCTGTCTTGCTGTCATTCTAGCTGGCCTCCTGTTCCCAGCCTTTTTGTTCAATCGGAGACTGCTTGTGTTTGGGATGTTGACCTATTTCTAAATACGGCTTTAATGCATCACAACTCCCAACCCCACATATTGCAGCAGGTAGGCGAGGGCAGGGGAGGAGGTTATTCTTAGCGGTTGAGAGCGCGGGCCGGTGTTGAAAAATGTAATTAAGCAAGTTAATCGGCGCTATTAACCCATTCCTGACAGTCGGCCAGAATGCGGCGAGAGACTTCTTGTCGCAATCGATTGAGGGCAATTTGCATCCGTCGTTCGACGATTTCACATCCTTCGATTAGTGGGGGGTGGCCCTGTCGTTCGCGATACCGCTTAAATAAAGCTAGCGGTCGCATGTGGGTAATTTGTGTGCAGCCGCGTATCTCCAAGACGCTCAGGTTGGGAGTGTAGCTGAGGATCCGAGGCACAGATGCGTCCGTCAAAAGTCGACAATTGTTTAGAGAGAGACGCTGGAGATGCACTCCTCTGTTCAGTGCGAGCTCCCAGATCGCACGGTCGTCAATCTCGCAGCCAGCAAGACCGAGGGTGTTGACCTGGGTTTGCCGGGCAAGGTGCTTGATACCCTTGTAAGTAACAAGCTCGCCACCACTCGTTCTCCCGACGTTGATAAGAGTAAGATTTGGGCAGTACTTGGCGATTATTTTCAGTCCTTTGTCGGAGACCTGCTCACAGGCCCGCAGATCAAGATATTCGAGTCTGGGGCATTTGTCTGCAATATGATATAGCGTGCGGTCGGTAACTCGACTACAGCCGGGTAGTACAATCTTCGTTAGTCGGCTGCCTTGGAGAAGACTGACTGTGGGGGCAATGCCCGGGCAGGTGTAAAACTCGAGCCACTCGAGATTGCCGCCAAGAGCAGAGCCCATCTGCTCGATTTCAATCTGCTTGGAATCGGTCAGTTTATGCAGAATCAGCATGGTTGGTTTGCGAACCTGGTTGTATTCTTTCTTGACCACCGACTGGACGAACTGCCGCCAGCGATGGCCGTCTCTGAAGTGAGTTCTCTTTTCCAAAACTTTTTTCGACATAATATACCACATTTGATTAACCAGTAAACAGTTGTATAGGCCCATTGCTGGAGCATACTCGTTCGTACATGGCGCCTTGCCTTGGGAGTGTTCCCAAACGTCGACGGCCTTTTGAGTATCGCCATAAATAAGCTGGGCATGCCTAAGAGACATTGGCTTGCGTCGTCTTTGACTGAATTCATGCGGGACGGTGTTTAGTGCATCAAGCTGCTCAAAAATTTCGTAAAGAATCTCAGGGGTGGCCAGAGCTCGGTGGCAGGATGAAGAAACCGGTTCGGACGTTTGTCCTAACGGTCCATCGATTAAGTGTGTTGAATGCAAATGGTGATCAATGTCTGTAACGTCATGAATGTCATCCGTGTCGCTATCGGTGATGTCGAGATCAGCACATAGGTCATTAATCACTTCGCGACGACGGTTGTAGCTGGCGTTGAAGGATTGGGACTCCGACAGGACCCGCAGCCCATTCTTTATTAAACGGCCAGTTCGCAACAGCGTGGACACCGGCGAGGCATTGCTGCTGGACGGCACAGCAGCTTTGTCGCCGTGGTCGTCAATGTCCGGGGCCCGGTTTAGTGCCTGGGGCAGCGATGAACTGCGGGGTGGCCTGGGCACATTGTTCCTCCCTGATATCCCCATTTCTTTCGAAACGGTTTTCCTGTTCACGAGGATTGGAAGGGGGATGGGAGCCTTAATATTGACCTAACCACTTTTGTTTCGTCTTTGCTGGGTGGCTGGCTAATGATGCAAGAGCTTATTTTCCCTTGGGAGCATGACTACCAACTCGCTAATTAGGTGCACGAGAGTGCGTCATGGGGAGGGTCAGTTCGATCGAAAGAGAACAACGACCTGCTCAAACGATCCAGGATTTTTACCAGCCCTCAAGATACGTGTTCAAACTTACTATCGTACGTTGTTATTTACTCAGATCATTAGCGGCCGTCCCAGCGGCGACCTAGTTCTCCGTCCTGCACTCCCCTGCAAGAGCTGGGCTGGTTACCTCCCAATGTCCCCTTGGGAAGGTTAAGCGGCCTAAGGGGAAACGCGGCTTGTGAGCGCAGAGCGGTTTGGCAGCCGGGAAAACGCAAACGCTGGGGATAAACCAACAAGGTACATTTTATTTAGCGCTAACGGACTAAATCCGATCTTCTCTAATATCCTATAAACTTATAATTACATCTGTCCCACGACGCGACGCCATATTGGCCAAGTCTGTTTCAAGTTTCGTCACGCAGCTCATGCCCTCCTTCCTGCATGCTCCCATTTTTTTTCCCTTTTAGCGGTGAGCGAGCACTCGTTCATTAATAATAACTTACCTAAACGGGAAAAGTTGCTACGTCGACCAACCCTTGTCTGAAAGCGGGTAGTTCGTGGTGGAGAAGCCCTAACAGCAGTCACACTCTGATTCTGACTAATCGATAGTACCCACTCTAAGTGAATAATCCCTAGCCAGCGTACCCTTTCAACACACTTCCATGCCGGTAAGTAAAATCACAGGAGCGAACAGCCGTTTCGCTCAGCGATTGCGATACAACGGAATCTAACATTCAGTCGAACAAGAGCTTGAAGACCAAGCTGAAGCTGGCCAAGGCTTCCAAGCAGAGTGGTCACGTCCCCATGTTTTTTCGGGCTAAGACCGATTCCACCATCCGGTGGAACTACAAGCGTCGCCACTGGCGCCGCACTAAGCTGAAGATCTAAATCAGCTTAACCTATTGTGGATTCCTATCCTGTAGCATTTTATATGTCTAAAATGGCGTTATACCTTGGACCTTTCTTTCCTCTTACTCCCCTCTTCCTCTGCTGACCAACGGAGAACACTCGCTGGATTCTGATCGGAAGTAATGCCAGAGTATGGAGCAGGGTCTCAGGAAGCGCTTGATTTCCATTTAATGGTATACCACTTAGCTACTCAAATCCCCTACGGAAGAGTCACTAACTACGGCCATCTGGCGTATCTAGCGGGAAAGCCTGAGAACTCGAGGCAGGTGGGGTACGCGCTCAAGCATTTGCCTACGAGGCCTGAGCTTCGCTACAGCTCGCAGTCCGTACCGTGGTGGCGGGTTATTGGCGGTTCCGGGTACATCAGCACGGTTGAGAAACGCCAGCACCAGCTGGAGCGGCTGCGGCAGGAGATCCCGGTGACCGACAAGGGCGGGGTGGATATGGCTACGTACGGCTGGTTTCCTGAAATCGAGGACTTGAATACTGATGTAGAATACCCGCAATAACCAGGCCTCTGCGTGGCTGCCCTGGAAACCCCCAGACTATTACAAATGGATGGGCCCCTTGAGAAAATTTCAGTTTCCTAACAGTAAGTTTTCCAAAGATGATCCAACTTCAATTTTCAAACTAGAGTTTGTGAAGCTATTTATGATCAGAAGTTTAAATCTGAGGACAAGACTGACTAGACGCAATAACTCGTACGTTCATGAAGAGCCACAGCACTGGGCACTGACAAGGATGAGTGACATGCTTTAAGTGGGCCTAGAAAACCTACGCTACAGAAACTAACCAGCAAAACAAAAACAAACAGTGAGTATTATGATGATCTCTTAGATGACGAGTCCGAATCAGGTTTCCTGTTGACGACAACCTTTTTACAATTCCATTCATGCATTGCTGAATACTAACTAGGCTCTATACGGGGGACGGTACTTTGAGAAAGTTAAAGCTCCAAAGAAATGGTTCTTTAGTGGTTTAACTGTCTTTGCCTTGATGAACTTGAAAAATAAAAGACAAGCATATGTCTGATTTCTTTTGAAGACAATTTTTTCGTGTCTGAGGTAAGTTGATATGATGCATTCTCCACAACTCACGACGGTCAGCTTAGCCCGAAATACGTGGCAGTGCTGAGATTCGCCTTTGACAAGGCGTGGTTCTGATCACTAACCAGCAAACTCCTTGTTTCTACCTCTGAAGCCTATGTTTATAAAACGATTAATATGTTGTAATAGTGTCTTGAGAATTTCAGATGTTGCTTTTGACGTGCCCGATAATCTATAGCGTTTGCGGTGTCTAAACCTGGTCGGCAAACTCACTTTCAAGAGGCTTTTCGAGCAGCGCGGCGTGGCCCAAAATAGTGACGCCGGCAGCACCGATCAGCCAAAACAGAGTAGCAAGAGGTGAAGCAATAATAAATAATGGAACAACAATCACACCCAGACCAATGTACAGCGACTGGCTGGTAATGGTACCAAACGGCGTGACGAGGTCCTGCCCGCCCAGGGCGCTGATGGTCATGAAGCCACCAAAGCCCAAGAAAAGAACAAAGAGCAAAAGAGGGTTGGTAAGAAGCGAATAAAGCGACAGCATGACCAAAATCATCAAGTAGTTGCTAGAGAAATAGCTCAGGTTGAAGGCGATACGCGCTTGAGCATCTCCCCAGCCCTCCGGCCGCGAAAGACGGTTGAATGCGAAGAACTCACGCACTCCCTTCACGTTAGACAGGCGGTTGCGGATCGATGAGCTCTCGGCGCGCAGATTGTCCAGCGAAAGATTCGACGGTAAGGCAAAAGAAACACGCGACAAAAAACTCATTTTTGGCAGTAAAGATACGTGACAGTAAGCAGACCTCTCCGCCACATATACTTGCCAGGGTTAGGTCGTGTTGGCAGAATTTCGGGGGTTTTTTCTTTTAAATAGTCCATATAGTACTTTGAAACTGCTAGGATTTATACTATCTCGACATTGCTTGGACGACAAGCGTGTGTTGGGCTGAATATCACCGCGATCTCAAATGGCGGGATCAGCATGCCTCCTTGGAAAGCTCATGTCTACCAACTCGTCTGAATTAAGAGCACAAGACAGACTGATTCAAAGTTTCGTGTTTTTAACAAGTAGTCAACTTGGTGCAACTCAAGAAAAAGAGTCTAGTCAATACTGACGTTCAAACCCTTATGGTCATAAATTAAGCTACACACCTATCGCCGGCCTCTTCTGGACCGTCTGTCGTCATCGCTTTCACTGCTCTCCGAATAATCGAATTCTTCGACAGTTGTCGTCATATTGTACGGCCTCAATGTACGGTTTTCAGCCACAGGAGCTGAAGGGATCATTGGCGGCATAAAAAACGGAGGAAACATAAAGGGGAAAACAGGCACAGCAGCAACTGGAGCGACCGGCGCGGCTGCGGCTACGCTTGCTGTTTTATTTGCATCGCTTTTTTCGTCATCAGATTCATATGCTCCTTCCGAAATATCGTTCTCACTTTTGGCTCGTTTGACATCAGGTCTGTCGGTCTCGTCTTCCTGCGATCCGTCATCGTCCGGCCGCTCTCGTTTCAACTCACCGTCCCCATCCTCTTGGTGGTCGAATTCATAGACCTTTTTAGCCATTTCCTCGTCGGCTGAGAGCTGATCAATATACACATCTTCCTGCCCGCAGTTGGGGCATTTAAATTCGCTGCTGATCAAGGCGTCTTGAATCGACTGATCTGAATACGTCTTGCCACAGCATGGGGTTTTGACTGGATCAACTATAAGTTCGTGCGTGATTGGGTCTTGCAATTCATCCGGCACTTCGCGACGGGCTTTGGCCGTTTGCTGCAATTGCCGTTTTTGGAAGTCTTTCCAGGACCGATCGTCGGCTACTGCAACAACATATTGTCCATCTGCATCCATAAGGTAAGATCCAGAGTCGTCGTCGGCCGGCTTCTCGACGGTTCGAAGCATACTCTTGGGAATACCAGTGGTCCGCCGAACTCTCTTGGCCTCCCAGGTGGGATCATTGAGCGTAGGACAATGGCTGATGTAGTGGCCCTTTTGTCCACATCGATGGCAAATATATCCGGGCGGAGGCTCTTTTTCACCAGCTGCAGGTGCTAAATTTCGTGGGGTGTACACTGGTGCCTTGGTCTCCATTTCTTGTTGGGTTTTCTGCCACTGCTCGCCTTGGGCTTGAAACATGGCATTGATCATGTCTTCTTCTGTAGCTGTGCCACCAATCCTCATGCCTGTAGAGGCTGCTTGGCCCGTAGCAGGACCAGCTGCCGCCGTGGACCCAGCTTTAAAATCCTCGCGCCTAGCAGCGTTTTTAGCGTTAACGACCATGCTTCCTGAAACATAGCGAACTGCTGCGTCCCTGGCATTCGCCCTAACAGGTATTCTTCGAGCAAGGACCGAGGTGGACCGCGGAATCACCTCGCTGTCATTGACATAAACATCCCCATTGTCTGGGTTCGTCAACCGGAGCTCGAATGTGTCCGCGGTGGTGTCTAACTTGTTTTTTAGAAGAATCTCCCTCTTCAAGTCAAACACTGATATACCAGTACCATCAAATAGAATCCTCGAAGGCTCCTTTTGCGACTGGAATCGATAGTACACCGTCGATGCCATTGATGACCAAACCGGGAGATCGATTGATGGGGGGAGGTGGGCTTTATGGGCAGACATCGGGATACCGCGAGGTAGATCAATTGCTACATAAACAACTATTTTCCGGCATATGAAATAACTGCGTATTTTCCGCTCCAACTCCAGCCATTAGAATTCTGGTCGGGGCGCTTTTCTGCCCATAGTTTTTTGAGTTCCTGCTCCTTGTTTGGCGGCAGTCCCACACACACGTCCGATTTAATTGTGCGAAGTGTCACGAGGTTGATGTTGTTGTAATCGAGATCGCCAAGCGCTTCAACAAAAGGAGTTTCTCTGGGCCAGCGGTAGTCGCCCGTCAGTTTGCGATAGTTCAGATCACCCTTGAAGAAGACAAGCTTGGAAGACCTCAGATCGGACCAAACCTGGGCTCCGCCATTGGCGCCGTTTGAGTTGATCTCCGAGAAGGAACAGTAGGAGGTCCAGAAGGTCGATGGCCGGAAAACAATCTGGCCCTCGTAATGGGCGACTCGGGCGACTACGGCCTCAATTGCCTTGCGATTCGAAGGGAACAACTTGCCGTTCAAAAGGAGAGGAACGAATTGCTGCCAATCACGCAGTGTGACATCCGAAACAAACCACGGAATAGACTTGGGGTGGAAAACGATTTGCTCAGCCAGTCCAGTATCGAGCATGAAAAGAGCAAATATGAGATCGGTATAGAACTCGAAACCCGCGTTGTCGAGCACAATGTCGACCCGGCCACCAGAGGCCGACGTCATTCGTTTCCAAACTTGGGCCTGATCGTTTACCAACAACGTATCGCCCTCCCGGTGGTGAGCGGCAACCTGCAGGGCCTTGATATCGTCGAGACTAATGGTCACAAGTAATGACAAGTCTGTAGCGTTTCCCCACAGGGAAGATTTCATAAATTCGTCAAAAAGGATGCGCAATGCCTCGGTATCGACCGGCTTTTCGGCTAGCTCAGAGCTCAATTGCAGGTAACGTTCAGCCAAGGTGCCGACAGCGTCTGCTGACTTGTAAAAAGTCTCGTCTTTAGCTGATGCAAACATATCGTAGTGTTTCCAGTGCCTCGTAGACTCGAAATAGGTCTGCAACGTACGATACATGTGACATTCGGAGAACAGCCAGGGGGCCTGTTTCCAGGTCAATCCAGGCGACCGTTTGAGGTATTCATTGTACACAGCGATATCCTTGTCTGTTCCTTCGGGAATAGGCTTGATTTCGCCAGCAATTTCGAGCTCCTTCAGAAGCCCCTTGATCTGACCAACGATCGTCTCGGCTTCTTTGACGGCTTCCGGACTAGAGGCGCTCGACTTTGCGTTCTCAAAGGCTTCAAGCAAGGAATTAACAATGGAGGGCCATCGTCTGAGCAAGGAATCGTTCGCAAACGAATCGGTCTCGCTATTCAAATATGGTTGAGGTGTCATGATGAATCATCTACCCCCCATCGGAACGGTTAATTATACTATTTGCTATACCGAATACAACAAAATCCACGATACTTTACCTGCAGTTTGTCTAAAGTGATCAATTCTACCACGTCTCTTCTTAACTAATCGTCATGTCTGACCCCATATTCCAAGCGCCGCTCCCTGAACGATTTGCATTGGCATCGCGGTTAACCGAGCAGCTAGACGACGGGATATATCGTCCAGGTACACCCGAACATGCTAAAGTGTATCGAAGGACGTTAGCGCTGCTGTCCACATGCCTTGTAATGGCTGAACAGCTGAACTTGCTTGATGCGACGGCAAGCCTAGATGAAATCAGCACAAAATCGCTCAAATATATGACGATCGATTTCCACATTGCCAAACTGCTTGACGAGTCTTTTATCAACCCAAGCGAGGGTTCAGTGGTTGCCAGATTAAGAGTTGCCAAGAGTGCTCTGCGCAAGTTCTACGACTTTCTTCTGGTTCTAGCAGATCATGACCTTTTGGACGAAGCCCTGCTGGCCCAGGTAACTCCATATGTGTTTCTGCCCGAAGGACGTTATGGTCGCTCACAAATGCCAGATCTCCTGGATAAGATCGCCCACTCAGATGCCAAAATGTCTCCCAGATTCAAACCGCACAAGTCGAGCTCCAAGGCGCGGAACAACGACAGCATTGTGTTTACAACAAACGTCGGCGGCGATAAGAACGATAAGAACGCCAAGTACGAAGATGTTCGTCGGGACGAGCTCGCAAAGCTTCGGAAACTTGGCCGCCGTGCTGTCGACTCAATGCGTAGCTGCTGGCGCGAAATTGAGCTGCTTATTTTCGCCGTGCCAGAACAGCAGCGTGAGGACATTACCAAAGAGCCCGAAGAAGCATACTTACCGCATATTCTTGTTACTGCACAGAACATTGGTCGCGGACGACCGCCCCGAGCGGATGTTCTGGCCAACCCCGATGTTGACGACCCCAATCTCCTGGCTGCAGCAGGTTCTGGAAACCGTGGCTATACATTTGACGATGCTAGGAACGCAATGAAAGCACAGGGCACTGACTACAGCACTAAAGTCGATGCCACCATCGAGAGACCCGACCCCCACGCCATTCTCGGCCCCCAGGGTCAGGTCCTCAAACCTTTTGTATTGACCGACGGCAGACAGCAAATTGCCCGCAAAGTTATGGGTACTGGACAAGTCCTGCCTACCATGTCGATCGAAGAGGCTGTTGAATACGAGTTGAAGAACCGCGTCAAACCCGCAGACCCAGCCGGCCCTGAGATTGACGAGGAAAGCGAGCTCTATTCCGACATGCAAACTATGAAGGCCCGCCAATGGGACGAATTCACCGAAGCAAACCCTAAAGGAGCCGGTAACACTATGAATAGAGGCTAATAGATCCTAGTTTATTACATTGTTTTTCCCAGGAAATAGTTTTTTTGTCAGCAGCATGTTTACAGAAACCACTTTGGTGAGTGACAGCAGTGCTCGACTGCACGCGCCAAGGGTGCTTAATGTTGTTCTACCGGAGACGGACCTGAATTCAAGGAACAGCACCGGCGCTCTGAACGAGTCTGCCGCGGCAGCGGTTCTGGATCGCGGTGCCCGAGCGTATTTGGCGTCGGCAGCTGGAGTGGTTGTTCGAGAGAGTATGGGCCTTGCTGCTGGCTCTATTATGTGGAGGGTGATCGACGATGCACACGCAATCAGTCTTGAGCCGCTGGATACGAACGGCGAGCCATTAGGCTATTCCATTATAGAGCTACGATCTGCAGGATCTCCGATTCTGCCCAACTTTGTGACGGCAACTGACGATCGTGGACTGGCGCTAGTCTTGGACTTTTTCACAGCCGACGGGATTTTATACACGATTTCATTGGACTACAAGCAATTCACCAACTCGGAGTTCGACACATCACAGCCCTGGTGTGTCATGAAGCAGCCAATTGTTTTTGATCTGGTCAATCCCCAAGTGTTACATTCTGTTTCTCCCAAAATGCTTCTGTTGAGCTTAGCAGACGGGTCGTTGCTGAAATTCTCCCGCACCAGTGCTCTAGGAATGCTCGAGTCCAGCCAGTTCAGCGACCAATTTGCTCCTTCTGGTTTGAGGTGGATGTTTAGAAACTCAGAAGATCGGGTCGAAGGTAAATCTCATCTTTCCAAACGTACGATCGTCGCAATCGATTCGTCCAAGGACTTTGCTGTAACCTACAGTATCAATAACGAGATCAAGCTGTGGTCTTTGGCCAAGGCCTCGTGTGTGTTCCGAAAGCCGTGCCAAGATGAAAGGGCTGCGTTGCGATTGCTTCCAGGACCATATGTGCGTTTTGACAACACGGGTGAGTACGTTGCGGCATATCTTCCTTCCGATGGCCGATCAGGGATCGAGATATTCAAGGTGTTCAGTCAGGGCCTCGAGTCAACGTCAAAGCCCACGCACGAACCTAGCGAGACGCCGGCAAATTGGCTTCTCACCGCCCTCATATTTTACAAGAATACAAGTTTGTTCAAGATTACGGCTGCCTGGCGCTCAAATCTCAGCTCGATTGTCAAATGCTTGGAAGTTCCTCATGACCGGGCTCTCGCTTCGAAATCAATTGTCGCAAGCAGACATGAGGCCAAATCTTTGTTGAGTCTTCCTGAGGAGTCTGATCTTGAGCATTTTGTTTCAAGCATCTTCTCTACCGAACGCTATTCGGACTTTGCATTACGGCGGGCCCTACAGATCTATTCTGGCAGTCCACCGGCGCCTTATGAGCCACTCGAAGCATATGCACGTGAATCTGTGCAAAGGACTGTTCAGACCATGACTGATCCAAACCAAAAAAGTTTGCGTCTTCAGTGGCTACGACTGGATAGAATATGCCGAGAGATCGAAGCCCAAAGTTCCGAGTTACTTGGTTTGGCTTACGTCCCCAGTAGAGATTTGACCTGGGTTTTGCGTAGTGGGCATGTTTCACTTTTGACTCCGGCAAACCTTGCGGTGACTTCAGCCGAGTCCTTTTCTAAAATGTTTGATTCCATTTCAAAGCCTGCCCTTTACGCTGTTGAATCCAGCCTGACTTCTCTGATCACTACCCCTTCTGATCGGCTACCTTTCGATGCTATGGAAGAGATCTACAGAGCGTTCTCTCAAAGTAGTATGAATATGCCTGTCCTTGAGTATGCAGGTCTTGAGAAGGCCCTGACAGAAACCCTTCAAAGCACTCTCACAAAACCTACGATAACAATGTCGGCGAGCCCAATGACACCTCTGGGTGCGGAGTTGCTGGCAAGGGCAGTTGCAGATTTCAGCCAGGAGATACGCAAGTTCTCAGTGAGAGCGGTTGCGGTGATTATTCTCGCCGTTTCCGAGGGAAGACTTTCAAACGATGTTGAATTGTTCGATGCGGCCCTGTCAGTTTTCAAGTCCTCTTCGGCCATTCTTTCTTTACGAGCTGCTGTTGGTTCAAGTCCCCATCACAGTTACAGCAGTTGGGCAAGCGGCCTGGAAATTGGTATTTCTTTAGCACAGGTTCGAGTTGATGGGCAGACGTTTTGCGGATTACCCCAGTTACTACGGCAGATCGTAGATGTTAGCAGCGGTTCCAAGGGCCTGGAACTGTTTTATGACCTCTCGTTGAAGAACTACGCGGGTCTCGATCAAGTGGCACCTTACCTGCCCAATACAGCTGCTGGTGTGTTTGTTAAGGGACTCGGGTTACTTCGAACCTATCCGGCCAAGGCCAAACAGTTAATTTCGAGGGTTGTGCCCACTATTGCCCTGTGTGAACAGCCCGAGCTCGAATTCTTAGGCACAGCGGTTGCCAGAGCTTCCGGTTTCTCTTTGGTTTACCTGTCAGTTAGCCGTTTAGCAGAGGGCGCAGGCGCCCTGGAGGCATCATTGCACTTTGCAAAATTAGCAGCCCAGTCGCCGGTTGCTGAATCGCAAAAACAGCTTCAACGTCTAGCCCTGGCGGCTGGGGACCTTGATTGCGCATATCAGGTTATTTGCACTCTACACAGGCTTGGTGACTCCCAGATCTCGAAAGGAATCTTACAGCTTCTGGAGGCTGCTGCTAAACAGGGCAAAGCAGACCACGTCTTGCGGGTTTTCCCCTTCATAGGAATGGTTGAAGTTTTGCATGAGATTCTTTTGCAGCGCCCCACAATTGGCAGCGTGCCTAGCTACAAGCTACTCTATGTTTGGTGCATTACCCGAGAAGATTACGTCGGAGCGGCCACTGCGATCTACAAGAACTTGTGTGCCACCAAAGCAGAGCCAGTTCGAGGCGATCCTTCCGAAGCAGTTGCGGCCCGGTTTGATTGGTACACCATCCTATTGAACGCACTCAAGTGTGCAGACGAGGAAGACCGCTGGATGGTAGTAAACCAGCGGGTGATCACCCTTAAAGACGTTGAACAGGAGTATCTGTCGTTGCTGAGCGAGATGACCCAGGCGTTGCCCAAACAGGCAGCCTCGACAGTTTTCAGTCTTATGAGAAAGTAATAAACCTACTGTAATCTAAATTTCGTGTCACATAATAAAAGAAGTAAAAATGTTCAATCAGCTCCAGTCGCTTGACCATATCAGTCCCTGCGGCTCATCCTGCTCCACGCTCATTGTGAGCTGGGTGCAATATTGAATGGGGCCAACGAGTCGGGGTATTGAGTCCACCGGATATCCATGTGCATTAACGGGTTGTCCTGATTTGAGAGCATTGAGAATATCTGCGGAATAATACACCGTGTTTCCGGCGATGATCAGCTCGCTCTGGGCCACTGCACGCCAGAGATCCAACTCGCTTGTTTCGTTTAGCGGGCCAGCTAGTTTGGGAATTTTATGCCACGGTGTGAAGGTTGGAACTGATTCGGGCTCGTCTTTGTACGAGCGGCCAATAGCTCCTCCGGGGTGCCATCTGCCAAAGTTGTGTCGTCGAAGTTTGTAGTCTGCTTCAATCATTTCAAAAAGGGAAATGCAGATAGCGTCGCCCACAGCCAGACATGCCGTTGTGGTGACGGTGGGGGCCGCCAGTCCGTATACTGAGATTTCCAGATGGTCATCCGGGATGACCACGGGCACCACCTCTGTGGCGCGGTGTGCCATTTTACTGTCCAAGGAGCAGGTCATTACCAGTACCGTCTGCTCGCTGGGTAGATGATCCCACAGCTGTAAAAGCTCGGCGGTACTGCCACTTGAGCTGACCATAATCACCACATCTCTGGGCTTGACCATGCCTAGATCGCCGTGCAGAGCGTCGCTGGGGTGGAGACTCGCAGTGGCAATACCAAACGAATGTAAAGTGGCAACCAATTTTTCAGCAATCTTCAAAGATTTGCCCATACCGGTGAGCACGATCTTGTTTTGGCCCAGCACGCAATTGTGGAGAAGAGTCAGGACGCGAAAGAACTGCGCCTGCACCTGCGAGTCATTGGTGTACATGTCCGCAATATACGAGAGCGCCTTCGCCTGCCTCTGGAGCAAATTGGTGGCCGTGCTCAACACGTACTGGCTCTGGTGTTCACAGGGAGGGGTCAAAGCCTGCATTTTAGAATAAACAGATGTGGGGCGTGGCCAGTCGATTAAAAACTGTCGAGTCACCCTGGGTGAAATTACGGTCCAAACGCCTGAATTCTGTTGCCCACAAGCGGATTGAAAAAATCGTGGGTATGCGAGCTGAGCGGACTGGCTTTATCTTTAAAAGTCTGGAGCGGCTTAAAAAGTTTCTGTGACGCAGGCTGCTGACGTAACAAATGCAATTTGCAGTTCCTTTGTAACCGGGCCGCGCACTCTTCGTTCAGGGAACTCGAGGTTGAACAGGCCTTGGCCTTGGCGAAAGCCGGCATATATACCGGATGCTAGGCGAAATTGAGATCGGGCAATAAATAGTCTATTTCTATAAGTATGCTAGCAACTTTTCGCAGACTTTTTCCATTTCCGAGATTCGCATGTGAGCTGCCGCTGTGTGGGCTGTGGTGGTGGCAAAAGTGCTGATGCATATGCAAACGGCTAATCACGTGTATAGCTGCGATTTAGTAGGTGCCAATTGGGGTATAATGTGGCCGTTGGCCGGTCGGGACGGAGTTGGCGGCGAGGTTGCTTTGGATGTGGAATTGAAGCTGCGCAGGATTTTTCACAATCGTTTGTCGCTTGTTCATCCTTCCTGCCTGGACGTTGGCCAAACCTTACCACCAACTACTCCCAGAGACTGGGTTGCTGACTATGTGTTGATTTATGCAGAGTCTACCGGCGGTGCAGGTCAAGCCAATAGCCTATCTAGCCAGAAACAGAACCAACCTCTCCATAAAACCCAGGAAAAAATGTAGTCAAACGGTTTGGGAATGCGCTCCAGAATCATTGGGCAGGACGGCGACTCTTGTTCCAGCCCCTCTCCCGGGGTCACTCGGTTTCGAACCCGACAAGAGTGGAACACGTTCCACCACTTTGACCGCTGGCAGGGGTTTGTGCGCATCAGGTTTTTGAACAGAGGACCCTGCGGGCCGTCTATCATTCTGTATTCCCAAATTGACCACGCCTGCCGAGGATCGTCTGGATCCAGCTTCTTATCGCCCCAGTACCCGTCGAACAAAAGCCAGTCCTTGTGGGTACTTTCACGTCCTGGGGCTGTGCCGTTGGCGGGCCGAACTTCTGTGCCATCAAAAGTATAGGCCATATAGTTGGCGGCGGGGTCCCAAATATCCCCCCGGTCCGTAAAATCACATAAAACGCTCCACGGAATATCATGTGAGTGTTGGCCTCCTGTAACATAATGGGCATGAGTTCCTCTAGCCGCCAAGATCACTGGCCGGTTGGGATCTACATCCAACTTTTCCAGAGTCTCAAACCAGTACGCAGTTCCACCACCGTGAGCCGACATCCACACAATCTCCGGTTTCTTGGTTTCTTTGGAAAACCTCACCAAGCTGTGCTCCCAATCGCCTAGATGGTTTCCATACGGCCCGGCGCCCATAACAAACGGTCCTAGATTGAAAGGGTAAAAATAGAACCAAAACGCATCTATGAAGTCGCCCTTGTCGACAGTAATTAACACGGCCGGTGCGTTGGCCAGCTTGCCACTGCTTGGGCGCGGGACGTTATCAGCCGCCGTCACCCATTTAGGATCATGCTCCCAGTTATCCTGTGCAGACATGTACAGTTTGGTATTCTCCCCGTAAACAGCCCGAGTATCTTTGGCTAGTGAATTGAGTGTGCCCAGAGTGAGTCGGTCTGTCACATTTGCTTGCTCAGTGGCGAGCCGAAAGTGGCCTACAAACTCCTCGATATCCCCCGGCAGGTACACTTCCTCCGAATACAGCTGCACTACGGGCGCATACTTTGCAATATAGTCTGGAATAACTGTAGGGGACGGATTGTACACTAACTGGGGCTCAATTCTGCTAGAAAACAGCCCAACCACCCACGGAATTAGCAAGTTCCCGAAAGATATCATGCTGGGTTTTTTGGGACCGGTTTACTAAATCGACTGGGGGGAGCTAGGCTGGCTAATGGAAATATGGCCTTCCGATAGCAAACATCGACCTGTTTCGTTTAGTATACCAAGTATTGCGCCAACACATCCCGCCTCCCCGTCTTTTTACGACTATTTGTCCGAACCCACTCGAAGCTATCAAACCTCTTCTAAATCTGGTCCGATCAGCGAACCCCTGCCCACACGGCTTTGCCAGCCGCTCCAGTAACGGCTTATAGACACAACACCCAGGTTAGGTCCCAAGACACCTTCTAAACCACGCCCAACAACACTACACCTCGGGGATGGGAAGGTGGACATGACTGACGCTCCATATAGTCACAATGTTCGTCTTGTGAACAGCAAGTCAGACGTGGACCCGTATTCCGCATTTTCTGATATATTTGGCCAGGAACCGCCACCAGGCCGTTTACCAACCCGAGATCCATTAGCAACCTCTTCGCCAACCCAGCAACATCGCCATCCGAGAGCAAAGTTACCTCCACTACAAACCAAGAATAATGCACGCGCAAACAGTGGCCCGCTTTATAGTTATTCTCCCACAGGCGATGTTTCGTCCCCCGTGCACCCGTCTAGCGATGCGAGCCATCCGCCGTATCCCGTAGATGGCACTCCCTCTCCATATGGCCAGAAGCTCAATTCACCCATAAACATGCCAACTGCTGCCCCGCCTTTACCTGCTGGCGCTGCGCAGGTCCAGCAACAAGCAAACGTAGCGTCAAACGCAGGAATGTGGCAGTCGGGGCGAGGAACTCCATCAAACTCGTTGCAATCCTCAGTGGGAGGCTTATCGTTGTCCCAAAGAACTGGATCATCTGCTTCTCTGGGGCCTCTCAACGAAGTATACAACTCTAGTGCTCATCCTAGTGCTGGAGCAACGGCCAGGGACTCGGCAGCTGCCGGCTCAGCTAGCCGGGGATATGGCCAACAACCTCAACGTACACAACGTTCCGTTTCGACGACTTCTAATTTCCATATGCCGTTGAGCTCTTATCGTGGGCAGGATCAACGTGCAATGTCCCTCACTGGAACCTCGACCACTCGGGGCGGTCGGGCCATCCCTCAGCGCTTTTCGGATGTTTTTGGTTTCCACAACCAGCAGCAGCAACCCTCTCAACAACCGCCATCTACAGATGAGAGCCCAACGGCCAGTGCTCGTGGCAGTACGTATTCGGCAGGCAGTACCCTGGTGGGATCGGGCCCTTACACTGGTCCCGGCGCGCCCACGCGCAAAATGTCGAGCAGTACGATCTCTTCTATGTCCACTGTTGCTAGATCTGCTATTGTAACTACCTCGCGCAAGGAACCTTTGGTTTACCCTGCTCTGCTATCGCGGGTTGCTGCTAAAGTCCGCGAGAAGCTGGCAACCGGTGACCATATCAAAAACGAACTCACTTACAAAAATGCCTTCACAGGAAACGAGGCAGTGGACGTCGTTGCATATATTATCAAAACCCCTGATCGGAACTTGGCTCTGCTGCTGGGCCGTGCCCTAGACGCGCAAAAGTTCTTCCACGATGTCACTTACGACAACCGCTTGCGTGACTCTCCCAATGAAGTTTATCAATTCGCAACTTCGGCTACTTCCGAGGGTGAGGTAGGGGCTAGTGACTCTTATGTCAATGGTGTGTTCACACTCCTGGCCGATTGTTACTCCCCAACATGCACCCGAGACAAGCTTTGCTATTCAATATCTTGTCCTCGACGACTCGAGCAGCAGGCTCGCTTGAACATGAAACTGGATCCGGGTCTTCACACACCCGATTCAGGATTGTCCCTGCAGGAAGTTGACGAGAAGCAAAAGCTGTGGATCAACACAGTGTCACCTGAAATTGCTGAAACAGTACCTAAAGAGGAGCAAAAGAGACAGGAGGTCATTTGTGAGCTTATTTATACCGAGCGTGATTTCGTCAAGGATCTTGAATATATTCGCGACTTTTGGATCAAACCTCTAAGGCGGCTCAACGTGATTCCAGAGAACCGTCGCGAGAAGTTTATTCGCACAGTTTTCTTGAACGTGCTGGAAATTCACAACGTCAACATCAAGTTTGCCGAGGCATTGACGAAACGACAACAATTGAATCTAGTGGTCCATCAGATCGCCGATGTTGTTCTCGAATATGCACCTCGTTTTGAGCCGTTCATTCGTTATGGTGCTTCCCAGCTATACGGAAAGTATGAGTTTGAGCGTGAGCGAGCAGCTAACCCTGCCTTCGCCAAGTTTTGTGAAGAGGCAGAGCGGGTTCCTGAAGCCAAAAAGCTTGAACTCAACGGTTATTTGGCTAAGCCCACGACGCGTTTAGCAAGATATCCATTACTCTTGGAGGCTATTCTGAAGCGGACATCACCAGACAATCCGGATTATACCAATATCCCCACGGCGGTGTCCACAATTCGCGAGTTCCTGATCAAGGTCAACCAAGAGAGTGGCAAGGCTGAAAATAGGTTCAGTTTACTGCAGCTGAATCAGTCGCTTATGTTCCGTCCTGGAGAGTATATTGATTTGAAGCTTACCGACGAAAAGCGTCAACTACTCTACAAGGGTGAGATGATGCGACGCCCTACAGAAGGTCCATTATATGCTTATTTGTTTGACAATGCGCTTTTGTTTGTGAAGCATAAGATGGTTAATAAACGCGAGGTGCTTAAGGTCCACTCCAAGCCGATCCCTCTTGAGTTGCTTCAACTGGCTGAAAGCGAAGAAATGCCACGAGGGTTCCGGCGCGGTCCCAACATCATTAGGTCTAATGTGAACCGTGGTGATATTTTCCCGCTTACTTTCCAGCACATCGGACGTCGGGGCTACGAGTTGACACTGTACGGACCTAATTTCCAAGCCCGCAAGACATGGGTGGATCTTATCACCAAGCAGCAGGAACAGCAGCGCAAACAAGCAGACGTGTACTCGCAGCACATCTTACAGTCGAACTTTTTCCGTGCATCTCTGCGTATCAACTGTGCAAAGACGTACGATGGAGGTCGTAAGATCCTGTACGGCACAGACCAGGGCATTTATTTGTCGGATATCACCTACGAAGATGAGCAGCCGCATTGCTCAACACCTCAGCTGGTCGTTCAAAGCACTAATGTCACCCAAGTTGATGTTCTGGATATCTACGGAATAATCTTGCTTCTTTCCGACAAAACGGTTTATTCACTGACTCTAGACATGTTGGAGTCGGGAGACCCTATTGCGAATTCGCGTAGGGTCAAGCATATTGCCCAACCCGTGAACTTTTACAAAGTGGACGAGTGCATGGGCCGCACGCTATTGTGTGTTGTCCGGACGCATTCGCTTTCGTCGCAAATCCGGGTGCTGGAGCCTGCGGATCCCACGCGGCCAGTGAGTAAACGTCCACCCCTGCGTCGACTGCTGACTGCCGGCCAGCAGCAATCTTCGGAGGGCTTCAAGCTGTTTAAACAGCCCGTTGAGGTTCCGTCTCAGATGCTGTCAATCTGCTATCTGCGGCAACATCTGTGCCTGGGATGCGCTAAGGGCTTTGAGCTGTTGGGGCTGCACAACATGAACATTGAGTCGCTGTTGGACCCGGCTGACACCTCGCTGGACTTTGTGATCCGCAAGGACTCGCTGAGGCCCATCTCCATCTACCGGCTGGACAAGGAGTTTTTGCTAAACTACTCCGACTTTTCGTTCTTTATCAACTCTTCCGGCTGGAGATCGCGACCAAACTGGATGATCCAATGGGAAAGTGTGCCCCAGCACATTGTTCTACGCTACCCGTATCTGGTTGCGTTTGAGTCCAACTTCATTGAAATCCGCAATATGGACACTGAGCTTTTGCGAGCAATCCCGGGTGAGAATATCCGCTTCTTGCAGGAGTCGACGCATGAAATTCTCTACGTGCATGAAAACGAGAATGGATTCGATGAGGTTGTTTCAATGAACTTTTGGGAGAAACAGCGTCGAGTCAATCAAGTATCTTGATATGTTTTATATAGGCTGTATCAGCATTACCCTTGCTACACCGCTCCTCGAGGAAGCTCGCCAGGCATCCCTGATCGCTTGCTGCGCGTCTGATAGCTAGGCCGAGGATAACCACCCATTTATGTAAGCAACATTTTTGCCAGGCCTGGTATTTCACCGCTTTTTCTTCCCCCACCCTTTCTCCCAATTCACACCAGGTCAGCGGTTTTAATCCCCTAGTTTTTTTTTTTTTTACCATGGCCGAGGAGATTATTGAAAACGTGGAGCACCTCGTCACAGAGAGCCTGCCTTTTACCGGCGGCTCAAGCTGTCTTGAGTACGGCATGCCTACCCTGGACCGTCCGTTTGGAGTCGCGCTTTGGCCACTTTTCGTCGAGGGCACACGTCGCGTCACCGGCTGGGACCTCAGCAAGTTCGACTACGAATACAACTCGTGGGCGCCCATGTCGAAGGTGCACGAAGTTTTGATTGCAATCACCATGTACTACGTTGTTATTTTTGGTGGCCGCTGGGCGCTGCAAAATGTGCGACCGATCAAGTTCGGCTTCATCTTCAAGCTGCATAACCTGCTTCTGACGTTCTTCAGTCTGACTTTGCTGATTCTCATGATCGAACAGCTCGTGCCTATTCTGGTGCGCCACGGCATCTTTTACGCCATTTGCAACACCACGGCTTGGACCCAGCCCTTGGTCACCCTCTATTATCTCAACTACTTGACCAAGTACTACGAGCTGCTTGATACGTGCTTTTTGGTGCTCCGCAAGCGTCCTTTGACTTTCTTGCACACCTACCACCACGGCGCCACTGCCTTGCTGTGCTTTAACCAGCTCAACGGCTCCACCTCCATCTCTTGGGTGCCCATCTCGCTCAACTTGTTTGTGCACGTTGTCATGTACTTTTACTACTTCTTGTCGGCATGCGGCATCCGTCCTTGGTGGAAGCACTGGGTCACTCGTGTCCAGATCATCCAGTTCATCATCGATCTTGCCTTTGTCTACTTTGCCAGCTATACCCACTTTGTCTACCGCTACTTCCCTAATTTGCCTAACAAGGGTCGCTGCGCTGGTGAGGAGTCTGCTGCCGTCAACGGCTGCCTGATTCTTACGTCCTACTTGGTCCTCTTTGTGTCCTTCTACATCAAGGTCTATTTGGCCCCCAAGAAGACAAAGAAGGTCTCTTCTGAATCCGCGGCCGACAAGCCGGCCTCTGCTAAGGCTTCTGGCGCTGCTGCTTCCGACGCCTCCAGACGGTCTACTCGTAGCCGCCGTATTTAAAAATCTATTGAAAAATTGGCTATATAAAACCCGCTAGATATTTTTGCAGAAAACAATTTTTTTTCCTTAATTATGCTTGTCTCACCGCTGACTCGGACTTGGCTGACAAAATAGCAGTTTGCCAATTTACACAGAGGCGGATCAATTGACCGGTGCGATCAAACGCCTTTGCGAGCCAATCTTACAGCTACATTGAACCTTGAAATCAAACTTAGCCGGGTTGGGTCGTCGTTAAGACTGCGAAATGCCTCCAAATCGACCACTGTACTCGCATCCAGATGCGGATAACCGGCACTCTTTCCAGTTCGACATGGAAATTCCGCCATTAACTGCTGATTTACCCGCGTTGTTGCCATACACCAAGCCGCCACCAAGAGTCGACAGCACGAGAAACAATGCACTTGATGCCTTGTCGTTTGCAGCCAGCCAGGCGGCTTCTTCAGAACTGCAAAGCCCCGAGCCAGAGCCCAACACGTCATCTAGCAGAAAGCTTACACGGAAGTTGGTGCCAATTTTACCTCGACCTGATATCCCAAGACCCGAACCTGAGGCTGAGAAAGCTTATCGTCGTCCGCGTAGGAAATGTGATATTTGCAATGGCTATTTTGGCAATTTGTCCACTCACAAGTCAGTTCACATTTCCAAAGACTTTAGGTCACACATCTGCTTTGTCTGTGGCCGCAAGTTTTCACGAACAACTGATTTGAGCCGTCATGAGCAACTACACCGTGGGGCCGCATACAAATGCCCATTGTACTGTGAAAAGCCTCTTCCAGCAGACGTCCAATCCGTGCTCAACATTTTACCGAGCTGTCATCAGAATGGTTGTTTCACGAGAGGAGATACCTATAAGAACCATTTGAAATCAATGCACTTTGAGTACCCGTCGGGTACACGAAAGGCGGACCGGCGAGCCAGCAGGGGCAATTGTCAAGCTTGTGGACAGATGTTCGATAACGCAGATATCTGGATGTCGAGCCACATCGAAACTGGTATATGCAGCGGAGTACAGACTATTGCCAAGACCCAAAGTCAAATGCTAACATAGGCCCATATTATTTATACACACAATATTATCTACGAGAGCTGCGGTCGCCAGTGCGTTCAATAACTTCGTCGACGCCGCCCATTTCCTCGAATTCGTCTTCGGCTGCCCGAATCACGTCGCGACGTTCCCACCAGCGCGCTTCACAAAGCTCGAATGCAATGCGCTTGAGCTCCTTCTGCCGAGCGTTATGGTCAACTTTCAGGGCCCACTCAACAAATTCGTTAATGTTAGCCCGATAAAATGCCGTGAGAGTTTGGAAAGGCTTGGGATGAGGAAGCCAGGGACGAGGATCAGGGTCCTCTTCCTCAAGGGTCTCTTCTTCCTCTTCCTCTTCTTCCTCCTCTGATTCAAGTGAAGCATCTTCAGGCTCCTCCTCGTCCTCATCCTCGTCCTCACCCTCGTCGTCATCATCTTCTTCATCGCTATCGACTGCATCGTCCAGGCCAAGATTCTCCCAATAAACCTTTACACCGTCGAGCTTGCCGAGATCGATAGAGTAGAAGCTGTCAAATACAAAGTCTCTGTCGCCATCCTCCCACAGGCCGCCAAAAAGAAATAGCTGGTTGTCTGCAACGGCAACAGTTGAGTTAAAGCGAGGGTGGGGGAGCTGGGAAACAATAGGATACTCTTTCTTTTCAACTGGCTCCTCGTCCTCATCTTCTAGTTCTGCTTCAACATCAGCAAGCATCTCTTTGATATCAATGTTGAGATTCTGCAAGATATTGGACAGGTTCTTTTGCAAGTCGTCATCACGCCGCTCGCGCGTAGGCACCACAGGCTCTTGACGACGCTTTCGGGACCGTAGACCCATCGACAGCCATCGATTGGTCTCAATATTATAAGAGTACAGCGTATTGTAGAACTGTGAAGTCAGAGACTCCTCAGTTTCCTGTGTATCATAGACTCCTCCAAACAATATGCCTCGACCCTGATGGGGTACCATGTAACAGCCAATACGGGGGCTTGGAGCAAAGCCTCCCTTTTTCCGACGCTCCCATCTGACGCCTTTGAGATCGGACTTCATTTTCAGGAGCCAACTGTCGACGTGAACTTTACCCTTTTGCAAGCCCCTAGACGCCTTGACTTTAGAATATCCACCCCACAAAATAGCACCATCCGCACAAGGCACAAAACTGTGACCACTACGAGCGTCGGGAATACTCATAGTTTGGGGCAGTTCAATTTGATGCCACTTGTAGTCTGTCACATCGAATGCCCAGAGATCGTCAAGATATGTCGTCGAGGCACTTAGGTCGCGGAACCCGCCATGCAGCAAGATATAGTTTTTCCAAACAGTCATACGGTGTCCGCTTCGTGAAGAGGGCTGCTTTTTGCATTCTATTTTAGTCCATTCTTTGCTCGCAGGGTCCAGAACCCATGTATCGCCGTAGTGGTAGAACGTGCTTTGTTTGGGGCTGGAAAACTCGCCTCCAAACATGAGCATTATGCCACTAGGATGGGAGCACATGGCATGCGAGCTTCTAGGCATGGGTGTGTTTGGAGAAGTGATTTTACGCCATTGATCTGTTTTGATCGAGTACACAAATAGATCATTGAAAAAGTGAGAATAGGCGCTGGAGGTGGCTTCACCACCAAACAGAAAAAGCTCGTGCTTGCCCTGTAAAGGATTAGCCACCAGAGAAGCGTTTTGGCGCTTGGAAGGTCGGTCAGACAAAGTAATAGTGACTTTTTCAAACTCGGCTTGTTGGCGAGCGAACTCGGCAAGCATTTCGTCCAGATCAACGTCTTCTTCCTCGCCCGTTTTGGCTGCAAGTTTCTTGTTCTTACTGTCGGCCTTTGCTTTGGATTTTGCCGCCTTTTCGGCCGTGCGGGTCTTTTTGGCCGCCTTGGCAGCCTTGGAATCTTTTTTTCCCATCGCTGAAAAGACTGCTAACGCTGGGATAAAAAGTAAGCAGCATCGCCTACTGTAATGGAACAAGTTTATAGGGAGTTAACTAGCACGGCGGAGGTTGTTTCGGAGTGTATTTCGCTGCAAATATCCGAGCACAAGCGCGAATCCGAGCTTCTGTCTCACCAGATTCAGCTCAAGATCGAGTCGACACGTGTTTTGCAGACGGAGTACGAGGCGCGACTTGAGGTACTTGACAAGCTACGAAGAGAACAGCAGGCACTTACGGAGACTATTCCAGACTATGCAATTGAATTGGAACGGGAGCTTCAACGGACGAGCCGGGAAAGCGAGGAGACAAAGTTACAATTGGAACAGACGATACGGGACGTTACCGAGGCACAGGAAACTCTACGAAAACTAGAAGCGGACGAAAGCCATCGCATTGCCAGTGCCGACGCTATGTTCAGCCGACACAGGCAACTTGTGTTAGCATGGGAATCTGCACTGGCGCTAAGGATAGAGCCGGCTCCAGGACACTTGACGATCAACTATGTCGACCTAAATCGGTCGTTTCGACTCCTATTTAAAGATGCTCTGGTCCACATTGAACAAAATGAGCTACCCCAAGCTGTTGTGGGGCGCATAGCGGATCAATTCAATGAAAACGGTAGCTTTGCCCAGCTCGTAGTCAACATGCGTGAAGCGTTTCAAAGCTCATCATGACTCGAGCTGTGTAAATCTATAATGGCAGCGAAATGGGCAATCAGCTCATCGTTGGCTGTGACGGCTTTGCCGACAAAAGAAACCCGTTCCGTCTTCACTTCATTGGGCACCTGTAGACGTTGCAGCATATCGGTCATGGCTTTGTATGGAGCAATAGGACACGGAAGTTGGGCATACGGCAAATACGCACACAAGTCAACGCTTCCCTCGAACGTCTTGTCTGTGCCTGTCCAGGAGCTCAATAACAGTTTGGATCCCGGTGGAATTGACTTTGTTAGAGAATGCTGGAACGAAAAGTCGACAATGCCTGGCTTCAATGGATACGGCTGAATTTCTAATTGGTTCAATTTCAAACTCGCCGTATCATTTGATGCAATGGAAATTATTGCGTTGCCGGGCAATGGCACAAACGGGGGGGCCTCTCCATTCTTAAACGCCATTGCGACCAGCTCGTCGATAGACTGTGGCCCTTTGAGAGCTAAAACCGCTGGAATCAACCAAAGAAATCTCATTGCCACAGCATTCTTTCTGCCACGTTTTATACAGGGCTGTATTATTCTCAAACATATTTATTTACAACTCTTCTTAATTTTCTGGGGATTTGGGTTTGTCATTATGCACAAATCGGCTTTCCTTTTGTTAGGTGCGGCGGTTGTCTTAGCATCTTCGGGCGATCGGCTGCCGGAATTTCGACAATGTGTCGAGCATTGTATAGAGTCAGAGTGTGAGGACAAGCCGCCTGTTTTGCTGCGGCTTCTGCTGTGGACTTGCCAGTCAAACTGCGACTATCTCTGCCAACAGCGATTGACACACTCCCACCTCAACTCTAACTCTAGAGTGCATCAGTATCATGGCAAATGGCCATTCATCCGCGTCCTGGGCGTACAGGAACCGGCTTCAGTGGTTTTTTCGCTATTAAATCTTGTGCCCAACTGGATTGGATACAAGCGGCTGCAACGGGCTCGAGTTACCGGTGTGCAACGCACCTTGCTGCCGTATTATTTGCTCTTTGCAGTCATTGGTGTCAATACTTGGGTATGGAGCTCTGTGTTCCATGTCCGTGATTTCGTGTTGACCGAGAGGCTCGACTATTTTTCAGCCATTCTGTCTATTGTCTACGGCCTCTTTCTGGCCCTCACGCGTCTGTTCCGTTTAGACTTGCCGCACAACCGCAATAAATTAAAAATGGTGGCTGCAATACTTGGGCTTTTTTACCTGGGCCACATTTCCTATTTATCGTTGATCCACTTTGACTATGGATACAACATGGCTGCCGGCGTAGTTTTAGGACTGATCCAAAACTCCTTGTGGGTTACGTTGGGAATTAAACTATACCGCCAGACCAAAAGCACCACCGACTTGTTACCGGCAATTCTCGTGGTTCTCATCATGGGCGGAATGTCGTTTGAGCTGTTTGACTTTTCGCCGTTTGGTTTAGTGTTCGACGCACATTCTCTCTGGCATTTGTCTACCGTTTTACCAACTGCAATGTGGTATCAGTTCATGCTCCATGATTTAAACAGATCTAGCAAGTCAGTAAAGTTGATCTAATCTAAGCGTACTCTTTCAAAAGCTCGAGCACAACATCTCCAATCTCTTTTGCGGCTTCCGGAGAAGCAGCCTCGCTGTAAACCCGAACGACATCTTCTGTCCCAGACGCACGTACGAACGTGCGGCTCTGTGGGTACTGTTTCATAAGTTGGTCAAGTTTAGGCTGCAGCTCTTTGGGGGTGACAAGACGACGTTCTGCATCTGTGGTGGTAAACATTGTGCGATCCCGCACATTACACTTCAAGAGTCTGTTGGCCAGTTCTGAATAGCAGGAGTCCCATTGAGCAGGGGTCCAGTTGCGAATAGCAAGAATCACCAGGACCATAAGCAGATCAGAAATAGCATCGCCCACCGTTTGATTAATCAAATCACTCAACGCCAAAAGGATGTCAATGGATTGCTTCTGAGCGGGCGATCCAATATCGATTGTTTTGAGCGAGTCCACGGTCGACTTGTCAAACAGTACCGTGCCGTGACCGTTGGCTTCAAAGTACACACCAATGCCAAACTTTGCGGCAGCATGATGTAAATGCTTCACGCCAGT
The DNA here is from genome assembly GCF_002251995.1 of Wickerhamiella sorbophila. Taxonomy (NCBI): domain Eukaryota; kingdom Fungi; phylum Ascomycota; class Dipodascomycetes; order Dipodascales; family Trichomonascaceae; genus Wickerhamiella; species Wickerhamiella sorbophila. Next base: position 1,683,892 of record NW_020194005.1, read on the forward strand.
AGGTGTGAAGACCACGGGGATCTTGAGCTCGTATTCAATGTACTTTGTGGACGCACCATTGGCATAGGCTGTTTGAACCACGCCGATATCGACCTTGGTTCCTGAGTTGGAGACTTGCTCGCAAAAAAGCGAGGCAGCCAAGGTTGCGATCTTGTCACCATCAAGCAAATGAAACTCACCGTTATTGCTAGTATAGTAGCACACAACGCGGTCGGCATCACCATCAAAAGAAGCGTACAGTTTATCCGGAACGGGTTGAACGTTAGCCGGCAATCGTTGATTAGTTTTGACAAAGTCTGCGCCGCAGTTCTCATTCAAGGCCTCGGGATGATCAACATCACCGTTTGCAATTGTGAACTCAACTAAACCTTCCAGCAAGGGCGCCAGCTGCTGGAGCTTCAGGGCCCCAACGCCATTCGCACAATCAACTGTGACTGAAACCGGCTTCATATTCGGTGCCAACGTCGAAATCTTTTTGTAAGATGTTGCTAGCTTCTTGTAGTAGCCATCCTCCGTGGGGACACCATAGGACTCATGCCCAGGCATATGCAACGTGTTGATGGCTCTAACCAGATAGTGCAGCTGTGGGGTGGTGAGAACACCAGCATTTGTAGCATGGGCATTCTGCGACTTGAGGGCGGACGCCAATGCATCGACCAAAATAGGGCCCGATTCTCTTGTATCTCGAGCATAGATGACTTTGGCGTCGGAGTCGTGCTTGACGCCAAACTTGGAGTACAATGCGTCCAGCAGCTTATTCTGCTCAGCAGTCGACTGGGAATTGGCCAATTCGGTAGCATGCGCTTCCCAAGACTGATCAAGCATCTCACCAAGAGGATCAACCAGCTTTGCCCCGTTGTCGGCTGGAGGATTGTGCGAGGCCGTGATCATGACGCCCACTGTTTTGCCGCCGAGAAAGCGGGACCGCAAAGCAGCTAACAAACCAACACGATAGAGAACGATGGGCAAATACTTGGCCTTGTCACGGAAGCCAGCCGTGCCGTAAGTGACGTGCTTCTCGGGGGCCTCAAGACTCATGTTTGGGATTTGCTTAATAGTGAAACTCAAAAACAAAATAGAGAAATCCTAAATAGGCAACTAACCGCCCGGATATTCCGGAACCTTGTCGCCCAATTGCAGAGGCTAATTAAATAGAATAATTAATAAAAATATGCGAAAATAATACCCGAACTAGATTCAGTTTACAAAGCTCCCAGATGGCTCCGCCTATCGTGGTTATCGACAGGTTGCTGGTCAAGATTCCAGCAGATTGTCAGTTGAAAGCCATCACGCAGTACGAGTGCGCGCTGTACGAGTCGGGGGTTGTATGCACACCCTTCAAGCGGCTGTTTCGGGTCTGCAAAGAGAAGAATCGCAAGCTCCCCCGCAGCTACGAAGTGACCGACCACTCTGGTTCCCGGAAGGGTTCTCCGAAATTCTTCGAAATTACGCAGGAAGTACTTGCGCAGGGCAAATAGTTATTTAACGCATCAAATTATTTTATGACAACTAGCTTAACTTCAGAAAAGTGTGCCCTCCTCGGGCTGAGGGAGCTTACGGTTGGCAGGGGAGCCGACTTCGCGACGAATATCAAGCAGTACATGCTCCATCGTGTACTCGGGCTTCCAATTAGCGAGACAAGGGACTTGGCTTGATATCACGTTGCCCTGGTCGTCGACGCAGCTAGCATTGATCCGAGTCAGGAACTTGACTTTCGGCGGCTTTTGGGGGTAGTCGGATCCGGCCTCCAGAGTTAACGAGTAGATCCGGTTCTCGTGTATTGATCGAATTGGGCCTAGCATAGTTCCATTCCACATGGTCATGTTGATGTCGTTGGAGTCGGCCAGACCAAGTGAGCATGCCTCGGAGCCCTGCCCCTTTTCGCCCTTTTCCAATTCTTCCAGTAATCGGAAACTCCGTGGACTGGGTGCGTTAGCTCAATTCCTTCTATCTTCAGCTTCTACTTACATGGTCGCAGTCATTTGGGATACTTTGTGGGCCGCCGCTCTATTGCGATTTATGTCAGCTTGACTTTCCTCGGATCCTCAAACGAAAAAATGGCTTCAGACGTGGAGGCACCGAGCTCTCCTGGGGTCGACTTGTCGCCAGTGATCCGGAAAGAACAGCTCAAGCATGAGTTTGAATTGAAACGGCTTGAGCGCCAGGTGGCTGATGAGCATGCTGCGCGGCTGCGGGCAGAGAACCAGGTCAGACACCTAACTGCCGATAAAGACAGCATTGAGTCCGACTCGGCAGCCATGTTTGAGAAAATGATTAATGAGCAAAAGGAGCTCCGGAAAAAGATTGATTTCTACGAACAAGAAGTTGCAAAGTTCAGCAACCAAGCGTCTGAACTGTCTCGCGATCTGAACTCGGCCAAGGCAAACATTGTGGATAAAGACATGCAGTTGTCTGCGGTGCAGCTAGAGTTGAAGGCGGCTCAGGAAAAGCTGCAGAATGCCGAGTACGAAAAGCAAGCGAGTGGTTTCGAAAGCGATAAAACAGTACAGGTTCTACGCATCGACCTGAATGCGCGGAACGATGAAATCAGCGCCCTAAAAGCTCAATTGGAAAGTATCAAGCAGCAGTATAGCTCTGATGAGTGTGTTTCTGGTCAGCTGAGCGAGTACGTCGCCAAAGCTAGAGCTCTTGAGCAGGAGTTGGCTTCGGTTCGCAAGGAAGCCCAAGAGGGCCAATTAGCCAAGGACTTGAACCTGTTTTTGGAGGAAGAAAAACTGCAGCTCAAGCGTGAAATTGAAACTATGAGCTCGACAGCCAAAGAGAACCGCTTGCTTCAAGAAAAAGTTGCCAGATTGGAGGCTGAAAAAGAGATTTGGGTTGTTTACCTCCGGGGCCACTCTGATCTTTCGTCCCCTCAAGATCTTGCCAAGAAAGTATCTGACTTGACCTTGAAAAATAAAGCATTGAGCGCAAAAGTGTCATCGCTTGAACACGACATTCAACTCAAGGCGACTCGCGAGCAGTCTGAGCAAGTTGTTCAGAAACAAATCGAGCTTGAGAGTGCCCAAGATGAATTGAGTGCCACGAAAATAAAATTATCGCAACGAAAATTTGAAATTGACAACCTTAGAAAAGAAGTCCAACTTCTTGAGGCGCATCTTGACAAAAAAGATACCGACAGTGACTTGCAGGCCCGGCTGGACCAGGCCCAAGCTACCATTGAAAATCTTCGAAAGCAAGTCTCTGACCTGGAAAAGGAGTACGCGAATCTGAACAATGACCAAAGCTCCAAGAAACGTCGTATTAGTGAAGCAATGCTGAGTTCCAGAAGCCAGACCTCATCAAAGCTTGAACAAGTTGAGAGCGAACTCCAAGAAAAGAGCCGTCAACTTGAAATCGCTCAACTTGATCTTGAGTCTAGCAAGAAGCGGGTCGAGCAGCTTGAACTGGCCAGTAAATCGGACACTAAAGTTGTAGAACTCAAGGGCAGTCCGTTCGAAGCCGACGTAGCTCCCCGACTCGCTCTTCTGGATGCCCTGGAACGGGAGGTACAAGATCTACGCAAAATGCAAGAAGAAAACTATGCACCAGAGTATGTCCCTAGATCCTCACTGTTGACGCTGAAAGTTGAATATGATGTGCTCAAGGACCAGCGCGCTCAGCTGGAAAGCAAACATCAGAGTTTCCAAAAGGCCATTGCAATTCGCGAAGCTCGACTCAACAAAGCTATCGACCAATTGTTTGGGTACAATATCGAGCTGTTAAGCGATCGCACTTGCTTGTTGCGACCTGAATTAGAACCGGAAACGGTCTTCGAGGCACAATTCGATGACATCGACCGCAAATACACGTCGTTCCGAGTCACAGATAACGTCCGGGCCTACGAGTCGCTGTACAAGCACTGGGCTCTCGAAAGAAAGTGTTTACCTGGGTTTTTGAGTGCTGTATTATTAGAATTGATCGATAAGAAAAATAATTAAATTATAGCTCTTTAGCGGCCTCCTTACTGAAGAACTTGCTAGCAGCCGGATGATCAAGGACTTCCAAGTCCGATTCACTGAAGAGCTTGGGCAGGAAAGCACCGACGCCCATAAACAAAAACAAAACACCAGGGAAGCCCACGGCGGCAATAGTTTGTGTGATGGCAATTTCTGCTGCTGTGCCAATGATTGACAGAGACAGGAAGGTTATGACCACCCAGAAACTTAACGAGTACAAAGGATCTGAGGACCTGAGATCTGCCTCTGTCACAAGCAAACCCACGCGTCGGGTGATTTCGCAGCCCAAAAGTCCGGGGACGCCCATCATAAAAAACAGACCACCAAGGACACCTTGGGGCACCAGATGCAGCACTTTGAGCAGTGGGCCTGTCATTAGACCAAGGGTCATAAAACCTTGGGCTGTATTTGTGAGCCGTTGTTCAACAACCTGGTATGGCTCTTCTTCGTGCTCATTGACCACCAGACTATAAGTGTGCAGCGGGGCCTGGGGAATTAAACCGTTAGGGGGAGGTATGCCCAAGAGTCCCGAGACTAGAGTTGTGACTCCTAATAAGAAGAAATCCCAGTGGAACGTGGAGGGCTTTTTCAGGTCGAATTCTGCTCCTTGGCAAATGATAGACGAGATGTTGTGATCAAAATAAAAGAGAGCGGTCAGCAGAATAGCGAACGGAATAGCCAAAAACACGTAGCCGACATTGACATGCCAGAAGTTGATGAACCAGCCGTGATCGCGACCAAACAGGTCAGTAGTAGGCTGAAACGCAGTTGCAACTTCGAGTCTGAGCAGTTTGAGCTCAGAAATACGACCCGGGAAAAACGTAAAGCCTGTGAAAAACACCACAATCAAAGGAAGACTGTAATCCTTGACAAACTTTCTCATATAGATGGTTCCGAAATTCGAGTGTCCGGCTAAAACCAGAGATACAACGCCAAAGATCAGCACACACAGGGCAACGACAATGCTAAAGTACGCTCCTGCCTGATCGTCACTGTGCTCGAGCTGTCTGATTAGAATTTGAATTCCCTTTTCAATATAAATAATGTTGATGAAACAACCAAAGATATCACAGCTGAACTGGGTGATGTACTTCATGAGAACCACGCCGTTGGTGACTGCGATGATCGTATGCATGATGAAGGCCCATATACAGACCCAAGTCATAAATGGGAAATACTCCACATCCATGCCATCAACAATCTGGAAAACTGTATAGTTAAAAATTGCGATCGGACCCGTCACACCCACAATGCACAGCGGCTGCCCGCTGAACAGACCAAACACAATACCTCCCAATGCAGACGCCATCAGGACCTCGTTCACGCCGTATGCGTTTTTTGTACGGTCAAACATGTCTTGGGCAAAAGCAATGGCCGGTAGAATGTTGGCAAAGAAGATAAAAACCGTCGATGGAATGACCCGGTAATCCCATGCGTCCGTCCAGTCAGACCAGTAAAAGGGTAGTCTGTTCCGGACATCCGAGATCATTCCACGAGCAAACCATGAATATAACTTTCTGCTCTCTATCATCGGACTAAGTTATCCAACAATCGCTGGACTGGTTGGTATTAAAACAGTTTTTTAGTGGGGCTGCATATTCAACCAACTTGGCGAAACCCAAACCTCAGAAAGCCAGTGTTTGTTTGCCGTTATGGCAGAACCTCGTGAAAAGGATAGGGACAAGCATTTCACGGCGAGTGTGCTACTCACAAGCACCCTTCTCTGTGCTGGCTTTATAGGTGGTTACTCGTTTTATCGGTCCTATTTACGGCGCTTTCCAGATACCGCGCGACTTCCAAGCCGAATGCTCCGGCAAAGAACTCTTCTGGGGAAAGTGACTTCGGTGGGCGACGCCGACAATTTCCACTTCTTCCATACTCCGGGCGGGCTTTGGGCCGGCTGGGGGTGGCTGCGAAAACCCCCACAAACCAATGTTCGCGGTCTGAAGGGTAAAACCATTCATGTGCGATTATGCGGTGTTGATGCACCAGAGGGGGCGCATTTCGGACGTCCCTCTCAGCCGTACAGTGATGAAGCTTTACAGTGGTTAAGAAGCTATATTTTAGGCCGGCGCGTGAGAATAAGGCCTCTCTCAAAGGATCAGTATTCGCGAACCGTGGCTGAGGCTATAGTGTGGAAGTGGACGGGGCGTAAAAACGTTAGCAAAGAAATGGTCCGCAACGGGTGGGCTGTTGTATATGAGGGCAAGACGGGTGCCGAATTCAACGGCAACGAGGAGACCTTCAGGAAGCTGGAGGCGGCTGCCCGCAAAAAGCGTCTGGGAATATTCAAAAAGGGAGCAAAGATCGAGACTCCAGGCGAGTATAAACGCAAGTATTCCGGGAGCAATTAACACCGCAGATCAATTCCTGCTCGGTGTTCTCGCTCGCGTACTTCGAACATCACTTGCGATCCAACAAACAGCAAACTAGAGCACAGGATCGCCGTTTGAAGGCCGCGGGCCGTGGTGAGCATATCGTATAGCATGGCCTTGATCCCTTCAAGGCCCACGGCAAACCCGACCAGGTTCGCAATCATCATCATCCAGATATTACCAACGGCTCCTAATGCACACAAGTGCCGATAAATAGGTTTGGTATGCCACTTTTTCTGTGGGAATGCCATGGTAGCTAGCATCTCTGGCATAACAAAAATTACAACAAGCCATCCCCAAGCAAACAGTCGTAGCTGTATATCATGCCATAAAGCGACAAACGTGAATACAATTAACGCATTTACTAGGGGCCTTGACGAGCCTCCTAGAGGAATATAGAGGTAACGCACCACCCACCGATTGTAGCTGCGGTGCCACGATCGCCAGAAGGAAAGGGCAGAGTAATTGTTAGCCACGCATCTCACCATGTTTTCGGGAGGATCGATGCCGTCAATTAGCGACCACAGTCTGAAAAATCGCCAGGGAATCATGAGCTTGAGCCATATAACTACCAGGGAGAAAAACCCAATCATGGTAATTTCTGCTGAGGTCTGTCCTTCCCAGGCCCGTGTCTGTTGCATTGCAACGACGTGAGTGTAATGTAAGACAAACTCCATTGTCAAAAAACATACAGCGAAACGAATTGCATACAGCAGTGTGCGTTTGGGGTCAATTGAGGGGAGACGGTGGTGAGCTTGCGAAATATAGTCATGAGCACCAATAATAGGACCTGCAATCAGCAGTGGAGAATACAAGCAGTACCCCAAATACGTCACAAAGTCATACTGAGATGCAGGGTGAGGCGTTGAAACTCTCTGCAGTTCTGGATTAGATGCATCGCCAATACCCGGTTTCTTTTCAATCGCTTCGAGTCTGTCGACATTGAAACTCACCATTCGCAGCATCGTGCATTTGAAAAACACTTCCCAGCGAGGAATTACTCCGCCAAAAGTCTCAAGAAAGCCTAGATATGGCGAGATTTTGCCCAAAGGATACCCGCCGCTCAGTTCGTTGGCAAAGAGACATGCCACGCCAAACACCCAGGTCAAGGCATACGGACGAGAAGTATTCACACCAATGTAGAAATTGATGGCAAGCAAAGACAGAACCTTGAGGGCATGGAAGCCATGAAGTACGAAAAGTAGCAAAACACCAAAAATCGCGTCGAATTGTATTCTGGAAATGTACACAGGACACATCCGTCTCGCCGCCTGGTGGACACCAATTAACGCTACCAACAGCGGGAATGGGTCCCGAAACCCGCGATATTGCGCGTCAGAGTTATCTACTTTCGTTCCAAACCAACTTGGAGACAGTAAATGCTCGAATTTGCTGTAGTTGGGGCTTGAGGACGATGTGGCATTATGAGCAATAATAAACATCAACGGGACGAAAACAACGAAATTCGCAGCATAAAAATAAAACTCAGGCGTGCGCCATCGTGGCTCCGTCGCCCGTGCCTTGATCTGCTCTCGCTTTTTCTCGTCTAAAGGCGCCTGGAGCCTGGTGTCCAGAGCCTCTACTGAGAAGAGGTCGATAAGCATATAGGATCGATCTGTCATCCGAATCGAATATTTGTAACTGGCTGGCAAGGGACTTTTCTTTTTTTTCAGACGAGTCTCCTCGGTAAATAGTTGGACTAAAGCGCACCAAAATAGAAAAAAAATGGAGCGAAGACCAAATCCGCCAGGCTGGAAAAAGCCAAAGGCGCCTTACAACCCTTACGACCCTATGGACCAGCGACCTGCCGAAGGATATCCGTCAGAATACAAAACACCAGGACGCCCTCGAAATTGGACAATGGTCCCCAAAGAGCCTAGTAACTACCGACAAGTCAAGGAAACCATGAAGCGGCTGAACTATACCCCAAGACCTATGAGTGAGCACTACCCAGGCCAGTACAAGGTTTTGCGAAGAAAGGGACAAAACAACTTTAATCGCGGTGTGCGACTCATGGGACGTATTGCTACTTATGGGCTAGTTGTTTATGGAATATTTTTCTATCGCTGGAACGATGGTTATGATAACATCTTCAGTCTACCCTACCGGTTCCAACTGCGGGCACGGGAGCATTTTTTCAGCAATCTGTCAGACGAACAGAAGGAAGATCTGCAGGGCAAACAGCGCGGCATGGTCAAGAAAGTTAAAGAAGGTAACGAAGGACTGTTTAAACCGGCAGTATCTCCAGATACCAATATCGCTCTCGAGCGGCCGTCGAGGAGTCACGTGATAGAGGCCGAACGCCGCATGCAGGAGCGAGAAGAGGCCATTCTCAGAGCGGTCAACATTGCCCAGGCCAAGCTAGAATCCCAGAGTCAATCCAAAAGCAAATGGTGGCCCTTTTAACCTTGCTGCAATTTCCCCGGCTTATTCCTGATTAGGCTCTCTGTCTCCCCAGCCCCCTTCCGTTTGGTGAGAAAGCAGCGCCCCTCCTTACTTAATCCGAGCCCCAGGCACATAATTAACTTGCATCTTCCTGACTCGAGTATTGCACGATGATAAGGGCATTTTTTGTGTCGATTCTGGAAGTCTTGAATGAGGTCAGTATGACCTTGTTGTCGACACTTCTTGTTTTCCTCGAAGCATTCATCACAATTCTAACCCGCTTCCTCCCGGAGCCGGTCATTGACATGTTTTCCCGGGCAAGTAAACGCATACTTCGGCTTTGGCCTGCGCGGGGCCAGCGCGAGCTGGAATGCAATGCTGCGCTCTTCCGCCACTGCCATGAGATCGCCCGCGCCGAATCCTTCAATGAAATTTGTAACAAGTACAAGTACGAGTTTGAAGAGCACATCGTACTGACCACCGATGGCTATTTACTGGGCTTACACCGAATCACCGGCTCTCCAAAGGCAAACTATAATGTCAAGGGAGTTAGAAAGCCTGTCATTTATCTTCACCATGGGCTGCTGATGAACTCCGAGATCTGGATTGCCGTTGACAAGCCCGCTCAATCTATTGCCTTCACACTAGCGGACAACGGGTATGATGTGTGGCTTGGAAACAACAGAGGCAACAAGTACTCCAAGAAACATATTTCCCTGCAGTCGAGCTCGGTCAAATTCTGGAACTTTAGCATGGACGAGTTTTCCTTTTACGATATTCCCGACTCGATCAATTACATCCTGGATTTGACCAAGGAACCAAGTCTATCGTACCTTGGGTTTTCGCAAGGCTCTGCCCAGGCGTTTGCTGCTTTATCAATTCATTCGCATTTGAACAAAAAGGTCAACCACTTCATCGCCCTAGCACCGGCAATGACCCCCCCCGGCGTCAACTCCCTAGTCCAAAGTTTCACCAACAAATCGCCGTCGATGTTGTACTTTCTGTTTGGCCGTAAAATCATTCTGCGTAGCTCGGTGTTCTGGCAAAGCATCATGAACGTGGACTTGTTTGTGCGCACTATTGATTTCGCTTGCCAGTTCCTGTTTGGATGGCAAGGCAAAAACATCAGCTACTCGCAGAAAGTCACCGGCTATTCTCATCTGTATTCTTTCACATCTGTCAAAAGCGTGGTGCACTGGTTCCAAATCATTGGCACCGGCCGATTCCAGATGTATGACGACGATACCATGCAGCTTGTTTTCCGGACTAAACAGTTTTACCGAGCATTGCCGTATCCCACGCAAAATATCAAGACCCCGATAACTTTGATTTACGGTATGTCAGACTCCCTGGTTGATATCGATGCTCTGTTGAAGGAGCTTCCCTACACCACCGAGGCCATTGGCGTCCCGCGCTACGAACATTTGGACATGATCTGGGGTAAGGCCGTGCCCGAGGTGATTGCGCCTAAGATTTTGGAAAGTCTACAAAAAGCCCGTCACCAAAACGATTCTCAAGTCGTACTCGCTGAATTCGAGGGATAGTTTTTGTTTTTTTATAATTAAATATCATGTATATTACTGTAAATCTTGCATACCACCCGCTTTGTCATGGTCACATTCAGGCCGCTCTCTCAAGATGATGGAGTTTATCAGTCGTTGATTGAACTAGACGAGGGCAGGCTTCGAATATTACTAGATGTGGGATGGAATACGCTTCTCGATGCGGATCTGAGCCACCTTGTCAATATCACAGACAACATCGATCTTATTCTGCTAACCCACGCTACTCTTTCTCACCTTGGAGCATATTGTTATTTATGCCATTTGTATCCTGAATTCGGCCGTATTCCTACTTATGCGACAATCCCTGTAGTGAATATGGGGCGCATGGTTACTATTGACAGCTACAGGGCCAAAGGGATAGCTGGACCATTCCCCAGAGCCGTCATGTCCACTAACGACATCGATGATATTATGGACCGCGTGAAGACTGTAAAATACTCTCAACCCATGTCTATCAGTGGACGTAGCCAGGAGATTTCTATCACCGCTTTTAATGCTGGTCATTCCATTGGTGGTACTATTTGGAAGATTGTTGACGATCTGAGCACAGTAATTTTCGCGGTCGATTGGAATCACTCGCGCGACAGTCATCTCAATGGTGCATTTCTTGAACCCAGCGGTCAAATTAACGAGCAGCTCGTAAAACCCAACGTGCTCGTGACATCCTCGTACGTCTCAGGTGGTAAATCGCTCAAGGCAAACCGGGCCCGCCTGCTCGAGGACGTTACCACCGTAGTTTCTCGTGGAGGCTCGATCTTACTCCCCACTTCTGCTGGCAGTCGTGTATTAGAGCTCTGTACAATCATCGACAAGCACCTTGCTCAAGAAAATATCCAGGTTCCATTGGTCCTGTTGAGCAATGTTGGCAAACGCATTTTGACCTATGCATCTTCAATGTTGGAATATCTGCAGTCGGCAATCATTGACGAATGGCAAGTGCGTAACGACTCTCCATTTGAAACGGCTCGTATTCTGTGCGTCGATACAATGGAGCAAGCCAACAATATCGTTGGACCCAAAATTGTGTTGGCGACCGGTGAAGCCCTCGAAACCGGCCTTTCGAAAAATGCTTTCCAGAGATTTGCAGAGCAGCCTGACTCGGCGGTAATTCTCACAGAGTATTGCCAAAATCGTACTCTCGGTAAACTAGTCTATGATTTATGGAAGGAGAATACGGGCGACAAGGAAATGCTCAAGCAGTTCACCCTCCGAATACCTCAAGTTCATATAACAGAAGCTGTCCCTCTGGAAGGTGTCCAGCTAGCCGAGTACAACCAAAAGATTGAAGAAATGCAAATGGAAAAAAATATACAAGAAGCTCTGGATCGAAGAAATAAAGAGATTTTGGAGACTATTGAAAGCGATTCTAGTGATGAGGAGCAAGACGTCCAAGTGGTTACTGGACAAGTAGAAATGAACAGATTTCTGGCTGGCGACGGGTTTCACGATCTAGAAATCGGACAGGAAAAGTCTAGGTTGTATATGTTTCCCCATGTCCAACCCAAAAAACGTGCCGATGACTACGGTGAACAATTGGCAAGTGGACAGTTTGAGCAACCAGCTGATGAGTATGGAGCTAATGGAACTGATACCGATGTTAAAATGGAAGAATCAGATACCATGGGGTTGGGCCCATCCAATACTTGGAAGGAAGAGCAGAGAGCTCCTCCCGAGCCGCCGCTAATACTCCGGGGAGCCGATTTTGATTTGAAAGTTTTATGCTCTATCGATTACATTGACTTTAATGGTCTAACAGATATGAGATCCCTAAATATGATTTTACCTCAAGTGCAGCCATCAAAGCTTGTTGTATTGCCGGGAAATGACAATGTGATCAAGTCTCTGCTGAAGTTGAAGCTGGATACAAGCATTGGGAACGAAGATGTCACTACACAGCAACTAAATCATGCTATCTCGTTGAAAATTGACCCGGAACTGGAAAAATCATTGCAATGGCAACGAGTTCTGGGTAGATTCTCCGTCGCGCATGTGACAGGCGAGTTAGAGTTTCCCAGAGATAGTGACATGCAGGACGATGATAGGGTCCCTAAACCTTCATATCGGCAAACTGAAGCTGTGCTAAAATCTATTCCTGGATTCCATCCTTACACGCAAGCCCCGATTTGGGTAGGCGACATCCGGCTAATCGAATTAAGGAAATCGTTGATCGGAGCAGGGTTCCAAGCTGAATTCAGGGGACAGGGTGTATTGGTATGCAATAATAAAGTTACAGTGACAAAACTCTCGGAGGGAAATTTCCATATCGAAGGCGGGTTAGAGCCAGAGTTTTATGCCACCAGAGCTGCCATTCGCGCTTCTCTTGCCGCAGTATAAATACCTTCGTAAGTAACATTAGTTTTTCATCCAACAACAATGGTCTCAATCTGCGCTCTCCTTTCTACTATCACCCTTGCTTCTACTGTCATTGCCTCCGGTAACAACCCCGTTATCAACGGTGTCTCGTCTTTTGCTGTCGCCAACCTCGCCAGCCACCGCTCTTCCGGTGTCCCTGAGGCTCGTGCCTCTGCCGTCGCTGGACACATGTTTGACTCTGTTGTTAATGACCGCAGCGTTCGTTCGGCAATCTCCAAGGGTTTGCAGACCTTGTATGCTTCCAGAGGTCGCACCCCCGACCCCACCGAAATCCGGGCCCTGGTAAGCTTTGGCGCTTCTGCCTTCAACGACTACGTCCAGGAGCCTCAGTATACCTCTTTGATCAAGTACTTTGAGCAGAACTATGAGCTCTTCGACTGGATTTCTCTGTACCAAGATGGTGTCTCCATGGTTGGCCCTTACGCCCAAGAGGGTGCCGATCGCTTGCGCCAGTTCAACCAAGATTCCAATGGTCACGAAGCTCTTGTTACCATTCACTCTATGGCCATGCGTGTCATGAACGACATCGCTACTATTCGCAACTAAGCGGAGGCCGTTATAACTTTAGCTTTAATGTTTCCCGGCAGTTTTTAGTCTTCATATAACTTTTGTTAAACCACTCTACATCGCAAACGTTTCTGCAAAAAAACTACAATTGTGGGCTTTTGCCCATCGGCGAGCATCTTTAGTGAGGCTCTCAGGTCCGCAAGCCGCAACACAGGTTTCAGCTGCTTGAGATGGGTTGAAGAAGTCGCCAATGAACTCATCAAGGTTTGGACGGCCTTGGAAGTACTTTTTGATGCCTTCTTTAGGTTTTGACGGATTGGAACTGTCCAGCAGTCCTTCGCGATCTGAAGCCCTCAGGTCGTCAAGCTCAAATTCATCACCATAAGTACCCGCAGCGGTATCTTCGGCGTTGTAATTTGACTCAGTGGTGATGAAAATTTCACAGTCATCGACTGGAATATGATTCAGAACAGACGTTTCCGCGTCTGTTTTCACGATCCAAACCGACTTCACATCAATTCCCAGCTGTTTAGCCCTTCGGGAGACAGGTGGAATCAATGCAAAACCAGAGCCGCCAGCGACTACAATGATTCTTTTGAATTCAGAAACATCAAATGGAGCATGGTGAGGACCCTGAATAGCATACTCTTGATTCTGCAGCTCAAACCGTGTCCTTCTCACCACTAGATGGATGGCATCGTCTTCAGGAAGAGATGCAATTGTGTAGGGATGAGAGGGCACTAGCCATGATTTGGGCAAGTGCAGCGGCAAGGACAACCTGAGATGGCTACCGATCTCGAATGTTTCTGGTAGGGCAGATCTGTCAACAGTGACAAGATCCAAATTGGATGAAATGTGTTTCACTTTAACAGGTACAGTTCTTGTCAACAAAACGCGGACTGTGATTTGGATGATCAGAAACACCATGGCTAAGTATACCATCGCATATGCATTGGGGTCTGCATGATAGAAAATGGCTAGTAGTGCCATCCAAACAGAGACCACATGGATGGCATAGAATACAGAGTAGGCTCTGCGCCGAATGGGCTTCAAAGACGTCAATGCAATCACGCAGAAAGTGAAACAAGCGAAAATTCCTGCCAAGTTGGCGGGCCTGAACAAACGGCCAAAAACGCCGCGTTTCAAATAAACACAAGAATATAAAAGTCCGTGTAGAAAAGCAAAGAAAACAGCGGTACGACCGACCCATTTGTGTATTTGCGTGAGAGGGACACTGTAAGTTCTGGGCAGCACTGCTGGTTTAAACGACAGGAAAATACCGACAACCGCACAGGCAATACTCAACCGACCCATGCGACGGACATAACCGACGAATTCGTGGCTGGGGTGGATAAACAAGCCAAATACACAGGCAAGAGACCAAAATAGAATCAACGTCCAGGGAGGAACTCTATACTGGAATTTACGCCTCGGAATTAGGGCTCCGCGTATCAAAAGAACCAATGAATACAGAAACAAAGCTCCAAACACCAGAGTCCAGAAAAGGTACGCCTTATTGGCGTGCACCATGGTTCCATGACGGCGCTCCAAACCCATCTGAAATCAAGTGCTTACAACGCGAAACGAAGAGCTTAAATGAGCAAATAATACCGAGGAATTGGATCAAGCTGGGTGCTAAAAAATGTATCAAACAATTATTCGTGCTCTACATACTACAGATTGGCCCAGAACAGCTAGAAAAAGGCAACAACAGAGCATGTTTGGATTCGACCAATAACAGGCTTCGAAATGGGGTTGACAGAACCTCTACATGATACGCATAGAACTGTTGTATTTGCAATATTTATGACTTTTGGCAGGTTTTGGCACATTTCCTTCAAGGGTGCAAAACGCTAGCATCCTCAAGGGTGATATTCAACTTGCGCTTCTCAACGGCAGGTACGTCCTCACCCTTGGCGGCACGGCGTTCGTACTCGGCAGCAATACGCTGGGCACGAGCCTTCTCTTTGCGATGATGCAGGCACTCGTCGTAGTCCTGTGCCAGGAGCTGGCAGGTTTTAATGTCGTCGGTGGACTTGGCGGTGTAGCAGTCCAAAAACTTCTGCCATTCTGAGTTAATACTTGCTCTAAGACTGAGCACTACTGTGGTCGTGCACTTCCCTCAATTAACTTACCGTAAAAGCAGCGGCTGGTTCCACCAGTAAAGTTGGTTCCCGAAGACATCCTGGAGTGAAGATAGAAGGCCGGCTCCCAGTGACTAAGCAGTTTTTCTTCACAGAATGAGCAGACCGCCAGGGAGTTTTCAACGACCTCATGAGTCTGATAGAGGGCGCACAATTGAGCGAAGTTCCAGATGGGGCCCTGAAACTAAAGTGAATGGTAAAATCACCGGCGTGCTAACTCCAGAGCAGCTCAATGCGTATGCATTGCATGCAGCCATCACAGATCTAAGTGATCGACTGCGAACTAACCAAATAGTTCTGAATCGGCGTTCACGTTCGAATTCGCCCCCGCCAGAGTACAATTCTTTTGGTAAGAGAATCAACACAAGGGAGCAGCGTCGTCGTGAGGAGATGGAAAAAGAGCTTACTGCCCTAGTCGATCTCGCACTACGGACAATCCCGCATTTCAGAGCACCTTCTAACTTTAAACGATACCAGAAAACGCAAGAAAAAGTATTCATGCCGGTTCATGAATACCCAAATATTAATTTTGTTGGTTTGTTGCTGGGGCCCCGTGGGAAGACTTTACAGCGAATGGAAGAGGAATCTGGTGCCAAAATTGCCATCAGAGGTCGTGGTTCAGTTAAGGAAGGTCGAGGACGCAGTAGTACAGGCTCCATGGAAAGTGAGGAAGATCTTCATTGTATTATCAATGCCGAAAGTGATGAAAGTTTGAAAAAGGGCTTACAGTTGGTACACAACATTGTGAATACGGCTATTTCTATGCCTGAACATCACAATGAGTTAAAACGAGGTCAGCTAAGGGAACTTGCTGTTCTAAACGGCACATTGCGAGACGACGAGCATCAAATCTGCCCCAATTGTGGGCAATCTGGCCATCGTAAATTCACCTGCCCTCAGCAAACTAGTTTCTTATCAACAATTGTTTGTCGCAGATGCGGCAAGTCTGGTCATTTTGCTCGCGACTGTACTGAAACCGTTTCGGACGACGCGAATACGGAGTTTGAGAATCTCATTGAGGAACTTCGTGAGACTTCGCAGCTTCCTCATAAAGCTCCCTTCAATGCTCGAAATGATTCTGTTCTGCCAGAGGCATCTAAGCCTCTCAATAGTTTTTCATCCCAACCACCGGGTGTTCTTGCTTCAACTCCACCTCCGCCTGGGGTAGGACCCCCAGGAGCCAACTCTGTCGTGGGTGTAGCTAGAGCCCCACCACCACCTCCTCCTCCTACGTTCCCTACAATGGGTTCGCCGGTACCACCTCCTTCATCTGGTTCAGCCCCTTTGCCGCCTCCACCACCTCCACCTGGAATTCCTGGTCCACCGGGCCTAGCGAATATTCAAAAGCCCCCAGCTCCCCCTCCTCCAGGACTGCAGAGGCCACCTGCGCCTCCTGGGCCGCCAGGACCGCCACCACCTACACAACCAGCACCTCCTGGAATTTAAACTACATGCATTATTGATCACGACTTGCTGCCCATTTTTTCGCATTGGCAAGCAATTTTGACACCTTCTCTGTAGAGTTAGGGAAGACATAGTCAACATAATATTCATGATTCCCATCTTCCAGCTGCCTTCGTTTCTCAACCGCCTGAGGAGCCGCTTTTTCCATCTGCTGTAGTGTCTCTTCGTTGCCATAGATGCGCTCAAATTGCACACGAGCATCGTATAATGAAACACGCTGAGATGGGGTTTCTGCTAGTTCGCGATCAGCACGAATAAATACTTCCCGTGCTTGCTCAACGTTTTCGCCATTCTCGCCAATTTCCAGCATGGCTCTGGCAATCCAAACTTTAGCATGTGACACGCGTTGAAGCAACCGCTCATAGACGGACCTAGCCCTGTCGAGATTGTCGTTGCTAGCTTCAAATTCGGCGTAGCTTTTCCAGATTAGATCTAACTTATCCATCTCTGGTTGTTCGATGGCTAGTTCGTAGATGCCTCTGGCGCGCTCTAGGTCATCAAGTTCGTCTTCCAACGAGGCATAATCGATCCAAGTTGCAGCAAGCCCTGGATACTTTTCAATAAATAGTTCGTAGAGTTTTCGACATCTATCGATCTCTCGAAGTTGTAGTTCAAGTGCAATGTATTCTTTGTAAACTTTGGGTTTTGCTGTCCTTCCGATAGCTTGGCCAAATATCTTACGGGCTGCGCCAACGTCACCCTGTCGAATTTCGAAATAAGAAAAATGTTTCCACAGCTTTGCAGACGAGAACAAGTGATGCGGAAGCGTTTTCAAAGCCATGATATACACTTCTCTTGCACGATCAATCTCTGCCATCTCCTCCTCATAAAATGCGTATCGAAGCCAAATATAAATATAGCGGCGCCATTGATCAGTTTTGGTTAAATCTGCTGGTACATTTGCAACAGCACGCTCAAAAACTTCGCGTAAATCATCTGCAGAGCCACTGGCCTGGACGAGACTTAACAGGTCCCACCAAGTATCCATAGACGCTGGATTGTCCAACAAATGTTCTTCAAGGAGACTTCTCCGATGTAAACAAATAGACCATTCAAGACTATCTGCGTTACCAAACTGTTTTTCAAGGAGCACATAGCCTGAGCGAAGGTTGTGAGCATTTCTTGGCGGCAAATGCTTGAGCCCAAATTTGAAAATAGCTCTGGCGCGATCCCATTCTTTTTTGTCTGCTTCCCACTTGGCAAATTCTAGCAGCAGCATTTCAGGAATTGCCTGAGGCCCTCTAAGAGACATAAGACTATCAATCGCCAGTGTATAAACACCTCGGACATCGCCTCGAGAAACGTCCTCAAATTTGGCCCACTGTACCCAGTTTTCAGGATCTGGGCGTTCAGAAACTAGACGACGATAAAGTTCTCTGGCCCTCTGTGTTTGCTTATGTCGAACTTCGAATCCAATATAGGCCGTCCAGGCATACAGCTCTGGCTTCCATTGTAACCACTTTTCGAAGACTTGGCGGCAACCACCCAAGTTGTTGAGCATTTCCTCCATTCCTACATACGTGAACCACAGTTTGTCGACTTTTGGTAGTGTTTCGGTTGCTCTATCCAGAATATTTCTTGCATGATTCACGTTTCCGGCCCTCAGCTCGCTTTGGATATATCGGATCCAAAGAGGAACAAATGTATGGTCTACAGCAAGCGCACGTTCAAAAATTGACCTTCCTCTTTCGTATTCCTTCTGATCCCACTCAAATTGGGCATATCGCATCCATTGACGAAGATCTAAGCGGTTTCTTCTTAGTGCCTCCTCCCATTCAGTACGTTTTCTGTGCTGAAGCTCGCGGAGTTCCGCCTTATCGGTGACCGTTTCATAAGCTTTCGTCAATACTTTCTCTTTACGTTCGAAAGCTTCCGCCAGTATCTGCTCAGCAGAGATTTGGAGCGGTGCGACGGCCCGGTTCTTCACCTCGCTCATGGGTTACTAAGTAGAACAGGTCTATGAGAATCAAGGTCGCTGTCTTTATATACAGAACTCCGGCTATAGGAGGCAATATAAGACCCAAAATACAGTGGCACGCTAGAGCAACCTCTGGGGTTATGCTTCTCCCTAAAAGCAGCTAGTACCCGCCGCGTAAAGAGAGAGCCAGGTGCAGTTTAGTGCCCTCGGTGAAATTGTATTGAGAAATAGGCAAATTGTCGTCACTAATGTTAGTACAAGTACTTGAAATCGCACCCAACGCGAGGAACTTACATTTGTTTGCCGTTGTGAATCAGGCGCTGCTGCTCTGGGGGAATGCCCTCCTTCTCCTCAATTCGCTCCTTGATAACATGGACCTTTTCGGATGGTTCCACATCTAGGGCAAGCTCTTTGCCAACAAGCGTTTTAACTGAGATCTTCATGGTTACAACAAGAAGTGAAGTTAGCAAGCCAGTGCTTACTTGATGTGGCCCACTCCAAGAACGGCCAGTGATGAACAGGTCTACGATCCGGTAGAAGACTCGTTTTTTTTGCTGGACTGCCTGGAGCAGGACCATGAGTTTCTACAAACACTGTTGTGTCCAGTCGTGCTGGAGATCGGGTCGGGATCAGGCATCGTTTCTACTTTCGCCCATAGCTTATTACCCAGGGCAAGTTATTTTTCTACAGACGTGAACCCAATCGCTTGCGAAATCACCAAAAAGACATGGAGTATGAATAATGCACCAACGTGCGATGGCATTGAAGTAATAAGAGCATCGCTGGTCCCGTTCCGTGCTAATTCTGTCGACGTGCTCGTGTTCAATCCACCCTACGTGCCTAGCGAAGATGTCCCACCTCTTCCTGAGAGAGATGTCGACGACAGGTGGCTTTTTCTGGCGTTGGACGGTGGTGAGAATGGAATGGAAGTCACAAATGTTGTTCTCGAAAACCTCGACAACGTACTTACTCCTACGGGATGTGCGTATATACTGTTTTGTGCCAGGAACTTTCCTGACCAAGTGAAAGAAACCATGGAAGCCAAGAGCTGGCAGGTCAAAGAGTTCGGGACGAGGAAAGCTGGGTGGGAAAGACTCTCTGTCCTCCGGTTTAAACGAACAAGTCGCTGAGAATCATCTGCCGGCAGTAAGATTCATCGACAGCAGTTAGTCCGTAAATATACTCATAGAAAGAGATAGACAGTTGACTGAAAAATAAGCGCAGATCATGAACAGTACTTTCTGAGTGCAGTAACGGACGGCGCTTTTGGCCTGGCACTATCTCATGTGGTGTCTCACCCATCCCCGATACTGTAACTGGATCTAGCCGTTTGAGATTTTTGGAGAGCGCCAGCTTATCAACAATGTCTCCACTGCGTTCCTCGTCGTTCGTGTAAATAGCATCGGTGCTGTCACAGATGAAGACCCACTCGTAAACTTGGATCTGATCACTGTTCAGAGTCAGCAGAAGGTCAAGTAGCTTTGATGCCTCTAGTAGCTGGGTGACTGCAACGGGATCCCTCAGCTCTTTTTCTTTCACTTTCTGAGAGTCCAGGGCACGCAAAAGCTCAGAGAAGAATTCCTGCAACTTGAACGATAGAAAGCTGTAAACTGCCGATAGTTGGGATTTTTTTTGCCGCAAAATACACGCTCGCAAAAGAGTGCAAACGTCAGC
Source organism: Wickerhamiella sorbophila (assembly GCF_002251995.1). Classification (NCBI taxonomy): domain Eukaryota; kingdom Fungi; phylum Ascomycota; class Dipodascomycetes; order Dipodascales; family Trichomonascaceae; genus Wickerhamiella; species Wickerhamiella sorbophila. The sequence goes on from NW_020194005.1 coordinate 1,704,256, forward strand.
TACCGATCCACTATTCCACATGGTAGATAGTTGGTTGACCAACTTTGAATAATTCACTCCAAGACTCTCGCCACTTAGCAAAATGTATGCGAGACGGTTGAGATTTTCCTTGGTGAGCTTCGCTGTTCCTGTCCACCCAAAGAGTACACTGTTAGAGCCATAGTTTGCGATTCGCGACAGGAATTCGGTAATCCGCTCCTTATCAACTTTAACCCATTCATCCACCACAGGCATCAGCAGGCTTGCTTGCTCAACTGTAAGAGTAAATAATTTCGAGTCAAACATGAGATCACCCACTACTGACTTCCAGACCTTTGATTGGGAAGAATACTCGATGATCAGGCTTAAAAGGTTGAAAACAGATGCTGGCACGGAAGAAAGCTCATTGTTCTTCAAAGCAGGAACCACAGTCGCGTTCAGAACTTTTGTGAAGACTGTCGCCTGTCGGTCTTGGTCAGGAATAATTTTGCCAACATAAGGTAAAATATCAGCCAAACCTAACACCTCGCGTGATTTTTCAGGAACCAGGTCACTAGATGGCACGTCATTGAGTGCAGTGAGTACAAGCTTCTGGAACACATCGCCGAAATCCTTCTGAGCCTTCCGTCTCTGCGAAATTTTTTCCGCCGACCATGATCCACTCATCACAGTACACAGATAGAGTGCTTTGAGAAGTATTCCTTTATGCTGGGCACTTTTAGAGTTGATATCGTTGAGTAACCCTAGCAATAATGGCCATATATCTTCAACGACATCTGCCTCGAGCGATTTGATGTACGTAACGAAGAAATCCATAAACTCCTCATCGCTGAGTTTGGCATCGAGTAGATCAACCGTATCAGATGTTTTCTGATCTTTGCGACCGGTGATTTGACCAATGATAACTTGAACGCTTTCTCGGTAGAGTGTGCCTTCGAAGTTATGGACCATTCTCACTGCCATCACATTCGTTTCACAGTGAATCACCGCAAGCTTTATGGTTTCAACAGGTCGTTGCCGGTATAGCAGAGATGTGAGCTTTCTCAAACGCGTCTTTAATCGGCTAGTAGCATGCAATGTCGAACTGTATTGACTCTCCCTCATGATGGCCTGTCTCACACTGTCTAAGAAGCACCAGTAACCGCAGCATTTTTTCATTGTCAAATCTAAAGCTTCAAAAAGCATCACTCTGCCGCTTTCCTGAGTTGATCGGTCTGCCGGTGATTCTAAACTGAAAACACCAGATATAACGTTTCCGATCAAATTTGACGTTGAGCTGCTAGCGCCGTCTGACCCATCATCTTTAGAAATTTGGCTCGCGGGATACAGTAGCTGTAATCCCGTAATGAGTATCTTCTCCAAACATACCATCAACTGTACGATACTCTCAGTCTCAGAAATCGAGTATGATGTGCCTGTCAGTAGGCGGCTTTCTAGTTGTACCATTCTCTGGATTATTTCAGAAGTTGTGGGTAATAAAACTTGCGAAATAAACGGATGAAAGACAGCAATGAATTGGTCTAGGAGTTTTGACAGGGCGACAAAGTCAATGTCAGAAGTCACCCAGCTAATTGTGGTTTGAAGAAAAACGAAAACATGATAGGCCAACGAATCCGTATTTCCGAACGTTACGTTTTTCTCGAAGGGCAGCAAGGCCAGTGCGTCTGATACAAAGTAAATGATGGCATGATTGAGATTTTCTTTTGGTGTACCCATTAATAGCACAGCAAACTCCGTCAATGTTCTAAGCTGTGCAGCCGAGATCTCGTGTGACGTATGAAGATAGCTTGTACTTACCAGGGACAACACTGAAGCAAAAGCTCCAGTGTTAGCTTTATCAGCATGGTTGGCGACCCACTGATGGAGATATTGAACCAACTCCGAAGAGAACTTTGAGTCATAAACGGCACCGATTTCAGGGAAGGTTAGTAGCTGTATAACAAGCTTAAGATGATACTCAAAAACCTCCGGGTCGTTATCATGTAGCTTTGCAGTTTCAATAAGTGATCGTAGCAACCGTTCAATAGTCCCTGTTTGAATAATAGAGCGGCGGACGTAGAGTTTGCCGATCGATTCAATACTGCTATCGTTAGATAGTAGTTGGTCAAGAAACAACAATGTCGGCTTCGTCAATAACGAAGCATATTCCGATCGATCACCGGAATGAATCCACAACACAGAGAACGCTTTAGAGAATGCGACAGGGTCAGAGACCTTTTTCGAAAAGCAAGCGGCAAGGGCAGAGGGTACCAAATACTCAGGGCTGGCCTCATGAACAATTGACAGATCTCTGATAAGCTCAATAAGACTAGGACCAGACTCCACTAAGGCCTTGAAGCAGTGTACGACAAAGCTTTCGATGTACTTCACGACCTCAACTCTTTGCATAATGGGTTGTGTTCGGACGAAAAGATCCGCGTTGTATACGCCAGAGGATAAGAGTGTTTCTACAAGCTTGTTAACGCGTGAATCAAGCTGGGGAATTTTTGATAAGACTTTTTCGACTAGTGCTGCGTTCGTGTCGCTCGGGTTAAAACAGAAGTTTTCGATGAGTGACTCCACGACAAACGCGGTCAATGCCTCGGCGTTAAATGGGCTTTCAATTTTGATATCCTCCTCTGACTCACTGAAGTTGACAGACTCTTCATAAAACTGGGAGATTCTAGCATTGACATCAGTCAGTTTCGTTGATACCTGCTCGTACCTAGCCAGCGACAGCTGCGAGATTATTTCAAGTAACTTGAACACCAGGTCGCTCCAGCCCTCCAGATCTGTGATTTTAGGCCTCAGATCTATCAGAGCCATCAAAAATAATGGCAAGTGAACAAGCATCATTTCCTCTTCTTTGATATTGAAAGTGCTGACCATAAACAAAGGCGTCTTGACATCCCCGCTCTGGGCCGTTTCAAGAGCACATTTCCAGATATGGTTTGACTCAACAGCATTGAAAAACTGCTTGGATCCCTGAAGCACTCCATCTTCATTCTGCATCTTCATTGAAACCTCAAATACCGTTGGTAAGATCTGGGGCACAACCACCGACCCGATCTCCCACCGGTCAAGAATACCATGGGCAACCGCTAGAGTCTCACTCAAAGTTTGTGCGTCGTCGCTCTTAAGATTTTCCAACAACATCTCGACAACAGTTTTGGCTCCGTATTTTCGGAAAAAGTCGATGCGTCGAAGATTCTGATCATTGTCCCCATGGTGTTCTTGTCCTGGACCCAGTAACCAACTCCACAACCGACGGTTCAACGACATATCACGTCGGAGAATTATGTGACTTGCTTCATACAACAGCATTTGCAAATCTTTTTTAGGGCATGTAGCGAACAGAGGGCTGTCCAAAGGACAGTTTCTCGCCAGGATATCAAGGAAACCACGTTGGACGAGTACGTTTGGGTCTTTGAGGCCTTGGATAAGAGCGCCCAAAAAGTTTCGAGGCTCTGGCGACACTAAAAGACGAGCATCTGCATCCAGTTGATGCTCTGAGCCTTTTGACTGGAACGAGGGTAATTCCCGCTGACAGTAGGCGAGAACCCCTAGGCGAGACTCTGAGGATGTAATGGCACAAAGGAAAATGCACTGCCAAAACAAGACATCATCATTCAGGCGTTCACGGAGTGTTTGTAGCAGATCCATGATCTCTTGAAAGCATTCGCTGCTCTCGTTCTCGATAGACGGAAGGCAGGCGAGTAAAATAGGTCTACAAAGCTCTCGAAGATTTGGAGACGTAAGAATATGCTTGGAGAACAACTCAATCACCAAAGGCTTGACGCTAAATGCTGCATTGGACATCAGTGGAAGTAAGCCGGGCAGCCATATGCTCATGTCCTTATGGAGCTGGTCGGGCCCGAGGGCAACAAACACTGAATCGTACACCTCCAGGGCTGTTTGATGGACACCAGCGGGTAATCTGGGTTCCAGGCACCGGGCGAGATGCTCAGCAATTTGCCGTGCCAGGGGCATCTTTGCATCTTTGCCTGCCTTATACCTGGTGGCCTTATTGATGCGAGACAGAAACGATATATAGTCTGCCCATTCTTCGACCGAGTCCCATGATCCCAGTGCACGTTCAATTACCCCTCTCCACTTTGAATCAACTAGTTAGTTTGTTGTACGATCATATGTAGATATTCAACTTACTGCCAGGGTCGCTAGCCAAGCCAGCATAAACAGACATGGTAACGACTACGCGTAGTCAGCGATTGTTCTTTGACAGCTGCTTAGTATCCATCCCAGCTGGGGCCGCTGGGAGAACCTTAGTGGGAAGTAATCAATGTGACGAGGAGAGGAGGGGGGAGGGTGCTGACATGACAGGTTCGAGGTAAAGTGAAATTTGCATGATTCCACCAGCAAAAGACAGAATAGCGTTTTGAGTTCGTACAGAGGCGATCAGGCTGCTCAGGGCTCTAGCTCTATCGCTGTCCTGACTACTGAAACTTTCGATGATACTTTTTTGGAGCGGCTCGATCGATCGCTTATAAAGCGTGCAGAGATATCAAACCGCGATCGATAAGTTTTTTGGAAATCGGTAAGGCACCGATTCACAGTCGAATTGGCAATATGCCCGATGATACGACCTTCTTTAGGATCATAGAGACATAAGCTCGTAGTAAATTTATATGTCGAAAAAATTCAAATCCGTTACCACCAGGGGTTAGAGTCTAATTGGTTGCTGGAACGACGCGACCATGCCCCAGCGATATAGACGAAAGTGCCGCAGGTAATCGGAGTGCAGTAAGTTTACGGCAGGCGAAGAAGACAAGCAGAAATCGGGATGCAGGTGATTAGGGTAGTAAACACTACACTTCGCCGTGAACAAGCCCCAGGAAAAAAAAAACTCAACTGGCTATGGTGCTTGAGACTCTGACAAGGATCTGTCAAGAAAAGAATTAGAAAATCCTGTTTTGCAAACTCACGAAGATATCTTTTCGGCATATCATTCACCCCCTCTCGATGATCGCCAGTGGGACGGGCGAACCCTTCCCCGGAAGCGGGCAAATCATTGTTGCCAGGTCCGCGGCATATTCCCCGACGGCTTACATCTCCGTTTCCGCTGAATTTTGAGCAAGCAAAACGTAATGCACTCCCTTGTGCTTTGTAGTGGCCAACAGTGGACCGGGTAGGCCTAGAGCATGCGACTTTATCACAAATCATATGCTGGATTACAATTGCACTAAGCGAATCGATCTGCAACCCCAACAGGGTCTTGCATGAACACATCGACTGACGCCCACAACTCTGCGGCTTTAGCAGCCCTGCTATCATACGTGGCCGAGCAAGATATGGCATCGCGAGTAAGGGATGCCATTGTGACATTGATCAGCAATTTTAAAGCCTCTAAGCTGTCATAAAACAATATTTCTGTCGCTTTGGGAATGTTCGTGGGATCATCAAGTCAGCGGCGCACCGATCGATTCGTGGTCAACTGCCTATTTTTGTCGGCAAAACCCTGCCGTTGCCCGCAGCAGCTCTCGGCGGTTGCATGAGCAAGACAAGGGAGCTCCTATGGCTACCCGGATCAGCCTATGCTCAATATTCCATAATTTTGCAGGGGCCTTCTGCTTGCACTGCCCTCATACTCTGATATGCTATAGCGATAGGCCTCAGCAGCGTGCTGTTGGTCAAAACGCTCTGGCTCCAGATAGATGTCATGCTTAGTCACTGATATCATGATTCGAGCAGAGTTTCGATTCACCTCGTTGCTTTCCCAGGGGCCTGAGCGAGGGAGATCAAAAATTGAGGTTTTTAATTGACCAGCACAGGAACTGGATATCTGCTACACATGCAATAACACTATACCCTTAACATATTAAGACTGGCTTATGTACATCTCATCAGTTGTCCGCGTCTGTGGCCTACTGCAGGCCGCTCAACCCTCCTAAATAAAGGTCTCTTTCTTTATGCTAGCGAACAAACAGTGCAGCTTCATCTGGTTTACTAAGAGAAGGGACTACAGTATCTGTATGAGGATTGCAGGAAGCATTGAGTTACGTCAGTTCCCACAACCTTGGTTCCATGAACATCCAGTAAGCAGACCCGCCCCTTCGAAATCTTGTTTCTTTGCATAAAACCTCAGCAGTTGTTGTGACCTGTCCGATCCACCCGCAACGAAACTTGAGACTTTAATTGGCATAGTATGAGCATTTCCGATGCAACTTTGCCTCCCCAGGCTTACACGTTTCCTCCGCCCACCCAAAACGATAGGTCGTTGACCGACCCAGTAGGTGGTCAAGAACCCGACCCTGTTAGCCCGACCTCAAAATTAGAAACTCCGCCACATCTCACCAAGGCTCTAGTACTATCTGTCATGGCTGCTGTTGACTCTTCACTCAACATTGAATTTCAGGACACTGATATCGCAGATGTTATTGATGTTGACGAGCATGGCCTCCCGTTTGTACAAGAAATCCAAGCCCAGCCCGAGTCTGTTAGCAGCGGGAGATCTTCTAGCAGAGGACCAAAAAATCGCCATCCATCCCGCAGTGACTCTACGAAACCTGGCGTTGCAAAAGCTAATGGTCTCAACCATTACCGCCTGATTTGCGAAGCTTGTAGCCACATCGTCATCGCCGTTGTTTCAGCCGTTTTGAAAGCAGTTCAAGAAGCCTACGAAGAGAATAGCCGCAGATTTGATAGTTCAGCCAAGCCGGTTGCTCCAGTTCGCAAAAAGCGAGGTGGAATTTTGGGTTTCAAAGAATTGGCGGCGAAGGCCAAATTGTCCCCATGGCACTTCCACCGTGTATTCCGCAATGTTACGGGTGTCACCCCAAAGGCCTATGGTGAGGCCCTCTGGGACTATTTGATGCGGCTTTACGGGTTTGAGGTCGACGAGCTCACCGAAAATCACGCTAGCTACAGCGTCAACACCGACTCCCCGGAATTGCCTCCCCTAAACAATCCCCATTTAGGGTTATCTTCCGACATGCCGTCTTTCAACTCAGGGTTACCTGGTAACGCCGGCGGGAACACAAATATTCTGGGGTCAATGCAAAATGGCGCAGTGCCTGCCAGTGCCCAAGGTCAGCATGTAGGACGCATCCGCAAGTCCACTCGAGCAGCTCAGCAGCGTTCTTCACGTTCTCGCTCACGAAACCGATCACAAACCCAACAGCAGCTCCTCCAAACCTTGTCACAAATGCAGATCTCTGCCCCCCGAAAACGCTCCCCATCCCCTGGCCCTAACGGCCAATATATGGGCTCGCCGCTTTTACCCAGCCAACACGGTGGCCGTGATATGTCCCCGACAGGACCGTCCGGGTTTTCTATCTCTAACTCACAGCTCGACATGTACGGCTCGCTGGTCGAGGACGATATTGGGCTGTATTCTGCTGGACCTACATTAGCCGGCACTGAGGACAATCTGAACTTCATTTTCCCTTCTATCAGCAATAACTACGTGGAGCAAGGGTACGACCATTTGAGCATTAAAGAAGAATTTGGTGGCGACAACTGGGTAGAACAGGATCGGAACTACATGCCAAAACCTATGGTCACAAACAATTGGGCTGGCCCAGACCTCACATTAGCAGGTACCCCATCCGAAGAGCCGTCCAGCCTCGGTGTCGCTAACACTTCCTTGATGGACAGTGCTGGCGTCACTCCCAACGGTTCGGAGCCCGGTTCATACGCCAAGCCAAATGGTGATCGAATGTCTCGATATAATTCCTCGTCAGATATGAAGTCATCATGGGCCTCACAGGACCCATCCACAACAGACATTTCTAGTTCTATGCCTAGCCAGGGGCTCATGCTCAGCATGTCGCCATCGCAAAACCCCCCTCCCGCCAGCTCTGGCAACATTGGCTTCGACACGAGCGGTGTTTTGAGCGAGGACAATATATCAGGTGGTTACCAATCTTACTACCTTCAGGAATCTCACGAGCTCGATCATAAAAGTGTCAACGAGCTCGACTTCGGTGAGTATACAACAGATGGTGACGCACCGCTCAGTAGCATGCTTTTGGGAATGCAAACGGCACTTTCCCCCACGATAGAGGAGGACGGGATCCAAAACCCGGTCTACATTTAAGGGCAGGCAGTTACAAAGCTACTACTGAGCCTCTTTCGCTCGTATAGTGTCATTGTATCACTCTTTTTTTGATCATTTTCCAATGACGCATATATTTTTGATTTTTATGTATGTTCATAACTGGACTCATTTTTCTATACGGCTTTCCAAACGTAAACCATCTGGTCCCAGCCCACCGTAGCGACCCAGCCCGGTTGGCCCCATAATGACCAGTCGCAGTCGCTCAAAAACTCGGTGTGTCGGTCAAAGCTGCTGATTAGACCACGGGGCCCAGTTGCAGGCACATGGCGGTCACGGTAGTCGTTCCATACTTTTGCAGTCATGTCGTAGGACACTGACAAAAGGTGTGTGGGGGAGTGGGGGGACCATTTGACTGAACGCACAGCGTATTGGTGAGCACGCAGGTCGTTCACAGGTACAGACAAGTTGCGGAGGTCCCAGATCTTTACAGCCTTATCGACACCTGCGGTAGCAATGACGTTTGGCTGATACTTGTTCCAATCCGCAGTCAAGCAGTCACCGCCCAGAACGGCCGGGATGACCATTGCGGGGTTTCCCGTACGAACATCCCATATTCTGGCAGACGCATCGGCATAGGCAGCAAGGATTTGAGTAGGATTAGATGGTGCGTACTTGGCCTGATACACGCAGCGTTTTTCTGTGCTCGAAGTGCCGGGCGCCCCCGGTGCCGGGTGCGGCGCTTGAACATGTGATTGTTGAATACCCAAAGTAAGAAGGGACTGAGTTCGAGCTGGGTTCCATATTTTAATTGTCCCATCCCATGATGCAGAACAGAATGTGACTTTTTCCGTCAAGTTCCAGTTGACGGAGAATACTTCTTGGGTATGTTCTTTGAAAACTTGCAAAGGAAAAGGTTGGGGGGTCGTGACGTCGAATAGGCGTACTGCACCATCTCCCCCGGCCGTAACCAGCTGGTTTTCATGTGTTTCTGACCATGCGACACCACATTGGCTATCTTGGGTATCAAAGGACTTTACCGGGACGATTGTGCCGTCGGGTGTAATGTCAAGAATATACAGCCGGCCATTGCCTACGAGTCCAAAGTTTGCCGAGGCGGACACGGCCAGACGGCTATCCAGGAATGGAGAATAAACAACTCCTGTTCCACTAAATCCACGAGTGTTGAAATATAACATCTCAAGGTCTTTAAAGGTGTTGAAGACTAATCGACTTTAAAATTTTGCCAGGTACAACGACCATACCAACGTAACGAGTGGATTTTTGAATATGCTGCTCAATCGAGTTGTTCAAAATAAGATCAAGTCCTCTGTTGAAGCAGATAAGCTGGCCGTAAATCGTGCGGCCGTCGTTAAGTTTCACCCGGATAGTTTTCCCCAGATGTTCCATGCACGGTGAGTCAGCGAGAACCATTATCGTCTTGAACCGCCTCGGGAAAACTGCCCAAGCCAGCAAACGGGCAGCTGACCGACAGATGACGTATGGTAAAAAGCTCACCTTCGTGGGCAGTTCCGGAGCCTGACCACAAACACGACAGGTGCAGCTCGGAGAAACCTTACTTTTTAGATTAAACAGTCAGAAAGTTTAGGATAAATCGTTTATCTGAACTCTAAGTCATTAAACTATGGATAGGCAGGGGATACATCGAAAAAAAGCTGTATGTTGGGCGAGTATGCAAGTGTGGCCCAAAAGGGTCAGGAGAGGCGGGTGAAAATAACCTCAGCGGGTTTTTCTTCCAGAAAAGGATAGAAGGGAGCTAGAATTTCAGTGTCTGTACAAACCAAGCTGTTATCTAGTATTTAGCATGGACAAAGTGAAAGCCAACTACGAATTGCGTTGTACGGCTCAAAGTTGCATAGTGATCCTCAGGTTGAGCTTGGGTTCGGGAAACCGGCTGAGCAACAAGAATCGACACCAATTTCGAGAAAATTCACACCTGCGGTGAGTGCTACGAAAGATACGTGGCACCACAGAGTATAATGGTGCACAGCCGTGAGCAACATACCCATAGCTACGTTTTAGGCCCAGCAAATGATCTAGATGCACACTGCATGCCGCTCGCTGTAAGGGAGCGGTGGTGGGAGAATGTCCCCGAACACTCAGCCTGAACATAGCAGGTTACCACACCACACCGGATTTTTACAGTCAACTGAGAAGATCTACTTTTCTCGCTTCCATAACACAGCCTACATCGATCTGAATCAAGAAAGTACTGGAATGGGTCGCGACGTAAAAAACCATATACTCTTTGAGGTAGCAACTGAGGTTGCCAACCGGGTCGGCGGAATCTACTCTGTGCTCAAGTCCAAGGCGCCCGTTACGTCTAAAGAGTATGGGTCGCGATACTACCTGATTGGTAAATTGAACCACTACTCTGCAGACCAGGAAGTCGAGCCGCTGGAGCCCAGTGACCCTCACCTGAGGGCAACCTTGCAGTCTATGTCTGACAGAGGTATCAAGTACATGTACGGTCGCTGGCTCATTGATGGCGCGCCCCGCGTTGTATTGTTCGATATTGGCTCTGGATATAGTCACCTGGATGAGTGGAAGTCCGATCTCTGGAGCATTGCGCAGATCCCTTCCCCTCCTCAGGATACGGAAAGCAATGATGCCATTGTTTTTGGCTACCTCACTGCTTGGTTCCTTGGTGAATATGTCAACCAAAACCACGATCAGGCCATTGTTGCTCATTTCCACGAGTGGCTGGCTGGTGTCGCCTTGCCGCTCTGCCGCAAGCGTGAAATCGATCTCACAACTATCTTCACCACCCACGCTACTTTGTTGGGTCGCTACTTGTGTGCCGGTAATACTGATTTTTACAACAACCTCGAGTATTTCGATGTGGATGCTGAGGCTGGAAAGCGTGGCATTTACCATCGATATTGTATCGAGAGAGCTGCTGCGCACTCTTGCGACGTGTTCACCACCGTCTCGCACATTACCGCCTTTGAGAGTGAGCACCTGCTGAAGCGTAAGCCCGACGGTGTTGTTCCCAATGGCTTGAACGTTATCAAATTCAGTGCTATGCACGAGTTCCAGAACCTCCACGCCATCCACAAGGACAAGATCGCCGACTTCATCCGTGGCCACTTCTACGGCCATTACGACTTTGACCTCGAAAACACACTCTACTTCTTTATTGCCGGTCGATACGAGTACCGTAATAAGGGTGCTGATTTCTACATTGAGGCTTTGGCTCGTCTGAATCACCGCCTCAAGTCGTCGGGATCAAACAAGACGGTCGTTGCATTTATTATCATGCCTGCCGCCACACACTCGTACACTGTCGAAACACTCAAGGGCCAAGCTGTTATGAAGTCCTTGGAATCCACTATTGATGGCATCCAGGCCAAGATTGGACGCCGTCTTTTGGAGCACTGCTGCCGTGACACCGACAATAAAGGTATCCCCGACTTGGACGCTCTGCTGCCCCCCTCGGACCGTGTTCTTTTGAAGCGCCGTGTGTTTGCTCTTAAGAGAACCACTCTCCCTCCCATTGTCACCCACAATATGAGCGATGATGCGAACGATCCCATCCTCAACCACATCCGGCGCGTCCAGCTTTTCAACCACCCCAGCGACCGGGTTAAAATAATTTTCCATCCGGAATTTCTTAACTCGAACAACCCAATCTTGCCTTTGGACTACGAGGACTTTGTGCGAGGTTGCCATCTTGGTGTTTTCCCATCGTACTACGAACCTTGGGGATACACCCCTGCTGAATGCACAGTTATGGGTGTTCCATCTATCACCACGAACCTTAGTGGCTTCGGGTGTTATATGGAGGATCTCATTGAAAATTCTAGTGACTACGGTATTTACATCGTGGATCGCCGCAACAAGGGTGTTGATGACTCCATCAATCAGTTGACAGACCACATGGAGCTGTTCACACAGATGACTCGTCGCCAGCGTATCAACCAGCGAAACCGTACCGAACGCTTGTCCGATCTTCTTGATTGGAAGCGCATGGGCCTCGAGTACGTCAAGGCCCGCCAACTCGCTCTCCGCCGTGCTTATCCCTCCGAGTTTAACGACGACGGCAATCCGTTCGACGAGGCCAACAGTCACAAGCTCTCTCGCCCGCTCTCTGCCCCGGCCTCGCCTGGTGATGCTCACAGCATCATGACCCCGGGAGACTTGGGATCCCTCCAAGAGCTCAGCGAGGCTCTTGACACCGAGGACTACGTCGGTTTCCGCCTGCCTGACGAGACTGACGGCATAGCCGAAAATGTCGAGTCTATTTCTCTAGGTAAAATCTAGATATGTTTGTCTATATACTTTATCTCGTTTGTGTCATTTCAAAGTGGAAACCGTGTGTTCATATCGGCGGATTTTGACTTGGTTCGCCTGGTACTGCTTCACAAAGGCCTGCAGGCTTATGCTTCCCTCGATCAATGCTGTTCGAAGTGATTCTCCAAGCGCCGTACACTCCTTGATTTCGGCAGACAGCCGCTGGGCCAGCCGGGGCTGTGTGAAAGGCTCAATTGTGTTGGTCATTTCTGATTCGGCTCGTTGCCACATATCGAATTTGGATTCGTTTTCTTCGGCAAGTCTCTGCACTTCTTGTCGCAAACGCAGCACCGCTGCCGCCTTCTCCTCCGTCTTCCGAGCCCGTTCTAAATTGGTGTTCCCCTTGGCAATCTGCTCGTTGAAAATAGCAATTCCCCTCTCACTGGACTCCCATAGCCCTTCCAGTGCCTCGCGTGTCTGTGCAAGCTCATTTATATCGTCTACTCGGAGCTCTTGAATGTCTTCAGGGATAGCATTAGATCCCGTCATGACTTGAGCTTACGAGCGCCCAAGCGACTCCAGGCGGATACGATTACCACCCCTCTGCCAACTGCTTAATATCCCACCCCCCACACCAGGGTATTCGATGCATACACCCCAACCCTGGTTGGGATCGACATTTGTTTACATTCTCGGTCGACGAACCTTGCCAGGTTACTCTGAGCTTGAAACTTGGGAAAGACACCAAAAAGTTTGTTTACGCGTCATTTTGTTTCAAGCCATGGAAGCACTTTTCCTTCCTCTTCCATTCACACAACAGGTGCGCCCTGAGAAGTCCTCGATCGTCTTCGACAATGGACTGAATCGTTGGAAGCCCTCAGCCATGGGGGACTGCATGATAATGGACAACATTGATATCATGTCTTCTGTTTGCTCTCGCAACGGTGCTCATCTTGATACCGTCAACATCGCAAGTGGCTACATGGTTGCCCGCTGCAACGCACCTGCCACAAGCATCAACAATATTCGGGCGAGCATTTTGGGTGCGCTTGTTCGCATCGAGCATCAAGTACTGCCGCTGGACTCTCATTTCGTTTACGTGGAGGGTGGCAATTTGACAATTGTGCCCCAGTTCGCCCAACAGCTGGAGAATCTGGGACGCTTCTGCAATGTGGCCATTGTCGTGACACGAAATGGGTTTGACCATGATCTCCACATCTACGGCGACAGCGATGCTGCCATATACGCTCGGTATCGCGCCAAAGTCCTGCTGGAGCATATTTATGGTCAGTGTATCGCTCCTCTTGATGTGCCCTACAGCATGCAGCCGCTTCTGTGTGGGCCAAGAAAAGTTCACTTGCTGCACATTTTCAGCCAGACTGGGGTTAACGTGTACACTGTACCCCAGTTACTTGAGCTGCAAGGAACAATTGAACCTATCAACAGGTCTCTGGATGAAATTTTCTTGGTAGGAGATGCCATCCAGGTGCAAATCGCCAAAAAGCTCGTAGCGAATATTTTCGAGCGTACTGATACCATTTTCAAAGATGTACACGTTAGCCGTGCTGCCTTGGAGTGTCTCGTGATGCATTTCAGATCTGAAGTTGAGGAAATCATGACCGATCTGGCGACGTTCATCCAGCTACCTCTTCTCACGGCTGAAGTTCCTATCGTTCGCGTGTTAGGGACTAATAGATCGAGCATTGAATGTTCAATTCAGCGCCTGATGGTGCTTTGCTGCAAAGTGTACACTGCCCGTCTCGATTTGCATGACGGTAAGGCCCTCGCGAAGGCGTCAATTACCGAAAAAGATGTGCTGGGAGCCGCCGAACATGGTGCAACTATTCTCAGTTTCCACAACAGCTCGTTCTTGATGTCTGGAACTAGCGATCACGTCAAGGCAACAATGCGGGCCATCCAAGCATTACCCCAAGTCACCAACTTCAAACAGCAGCCTGTCTTTGATCTTGAGCTAGGAAATGAACTCAAAGATTTCATTGCCGGCAAAAAAATGGGCAAGATTTCCCGAATCGTTTCTCAAACTGGTTCTTACATCTGGTTCAGTCCCCTACACGACTACAACTTCCATGTGCATGTGACTGCGAAGACGTTAAGCAGCTGTGTGGAGGCACTGAAACTTCTTGAAGAAGAACTTCCAGCTGAAAAATGGCTGTACGTTCCAGAGCCTTACCACAAGCAGGTTATCGGGAGTGGTGGTACTCGAATCCAGTCTCTGATGCGAAAATACAATGTCTACATCAAGTTTAGCAGCTCGGGAGACAAGATCCCCAATGCATTTGGGCAAGCACAGATCGATAATGTCCTTATCAGATGCCCAGCAAAGAACAAGGCCATGCTAGCTTCCGCAGCTGAAGAACTCTTGGAAACTGTCGACCAATATGCTAGAGAGCACCAGTCAATTCTGATCCGTGTTCCTAGAAATCATAGACGACTACTTCTCTCGGAAGCCACTAACGCCATGCGAGATATTGAAATCGGAAATAATACCCTGATCAATTTGCCGTTGGAGGAGTCCCGGAATACTGAGCTGGTGCCAGTTACTGGTATGGGCAACTCTGCCCAAAACACAGTGGAGGCGCTAAAGCAGTTTGTTCCAATTGACTATGAATTCCGGGTCGCTATGGGTCGCAAATTTGATCAGGCCGTTGGTGTCGGGTCCGACTTTGCCGCTAAAGTGGTCGCACCATTGTGCATTGCATTCAATGCCCAGATCCAAGCGTTTGAGCGCGTTCAAATGCAAAATGACTCCTGCATTTACTCACAAATTGTTGTCTCAATATCTAGAAAGAACGAGGAGGCTCTCCCAAAAATCGCCGACATCATTACTGCATACCTTCGAGATAACGGACTGGACATCATCGACAAGGGCCCCCTTCACACAGACCCCGTCGTCGAGTCAAAACCAGTCAAAACACTCACGAGCCAGAGTACTTCGTCCAACCCCAGTCTTCTTGGCGACGTTTCTATGGAAACTTATGACAGTCCGGTGAAGAATCCAGGTAAGCCCCAAGGTGATATTTTCACGAGCTTTTTCCACGGTGGAATGCTGCCTGCCGCGCCGAAATGGGGAACTCCCCGCCCTAAAACTCGGATCAATCGCTAATCAACTCATAATTTCATTTTAATATTTAATCACCTTCCGCTCTCATCGCCGCTTTTCCCCTGAGTCAGCAGCCGCTTGTCAACTCTCACAATGGACCAACCCGGTAGGCGACCAGAGCCGCGTGAGACAACGCTTGGTTACGAGTTAGATACTATTACGTTGCGTGATATTGCTGCCGTGAGATATGTGCGTCACCACGAATGGCTGGGTCACGTTTTGGGCTCGTCAGCCCCCGTCTCGCGCATTGAGCCCCCGCGCTTGTTTCCAAACGTGACCGAGGAAGATCTAAAAAAGAATTTGAGTGAGCTCGAGAGTAAACTGAAAGCTGAACGTGAAGTCTGCGCAAAACTGCAGGAAAGCAATGAGAAAGACGAAGTGCTGACTCGAGCAATCGCTCACTTGCGCGAGGATTACGGCAAGAATGTCCCCGACGAGCAGGTTAAAGAGGTTGAAGCTTTCTTGGGTCGTAGTATTATTCCATCTGAGCGTATTAGATCCGTTCCGATCAGCTATAGCCGTGCAGCAGAGGAAGCTATGGCCCTGGAAGGAGACGACGATCTTATGCTCGAATAAGTATTAATGTTATTTTGTTAATTTTGTATCTTTCAAAACATTGAAATTATGCGATGATTCTATTTTTAACTGAAAATCTTGGTTACTTTGTGCAACGAGTGGCCTGCGATCAGTAGTGCGAATATCACAAACAGATCGGTAGCACATAGTGAAATACCTGCGAGCATGAAACGCGGGGCAAAGATTTTCCACGTCATGAGATGACGCCGTAAACAGGTTACTGCAACCATGCTTGCTGTGGTTACAATTGTGGTGACCAGGCTGGTGCCCACTCCAGCTCTCAAAACGTAGGCGAGGATTTGTCGCGGCTCCTTGAAAGGAGGGCGACGCCACGTGGCAACCAAGACGCTAGCTATGACAGTCAACAACAGTGGTCCGAGGGTGTTCAATACCACCGTGATTGCCGATATGGGGTAAGAAAGCTGCCTGGTGGCGACAAAAGCAGTATCCCACTGAATTGAGGGGATCGTAGCTTGGTGGCCAGTCCAGAAATAGTACATGGCTCCAACATAGTTGAATAAGACAGGAACCAAGAATGTATACTTGGTTCCTGTGAGATCAACCAGGTCGAGAATTGCAAACAGGGTATACATTAGTGAGGACAAAACAACCGCACCAGCTGGTTTGTTGACGACAAGAAGACCCCAAAAGATGGATAATAAAGGCAAAAATGCGTAACTTCCGTATACATTATTATAGCCCTCAATCTTGGGCTTGTCACCACGGATATCAACCTCGATGCAGAGCTCGCTGCGGTACCAAATGTAGATTCCACCAATAAAGCCCAGGGCGAGAATGGACCGACTCAGGAAAACTTTGAAGATACTTACTGTCTCCGAATGGTAGTCGGCATGAGTCTCTGCAGTGTCCAGCGACCAATAGAGAACAGACAGTAGCATAGCTACCGTGGTGCCTCGGAACATGAGTTTGGCAATACCAACATAACTACGTCCGATCGCATAGAATCGACCAAGCACAATTGGTGTAACTAAAGTCAGTACCGAAAATGTCACTAAAGTCCACACCGGGGATAGCAAAGTCCCTGGCTGATAAAATGTAGTGACACACTCAGTACCATTCTCTTCTCTGCAGGCATAAAAGTAGGAAGTTGCCCGGAGGACAACCATAGTCCAGCCAACATATGCCAGACCCAGTTTGCGCACAACAAAATGACCGCTAATGCAGCTCACTCCTAGCGCGACAAAAGTCGTAGCTGTAAAGTACAACAAAATGCGAGATTCCCAGATCACACATGAGTTTGAAAAGAAAACCAGGCACTGTACAACCAGAAGGAAAACGCCCAACAAAGTCCAGTAATTTCCCTTCGAGTCTGTCAAGGCAAAGCGAACAGTCGTTGAAGCAAACAAAAGAATGCCTACTGTGACACCCACGCCAAAGCACAAAATAAGGTCTGCTGTTGAGTTCATCTGGCCAAAAGTGATAACCAGAAACCCGATAGCTGACCCGAAGATGGCGCCCCAGGACATTGTCCTAGCAATAGCCTCCAAGCTAATTGCGGACAAAATATTGTAAAAGATAATCAATACCAGAGCCGAGGACACAAGAATTGCAATACCTGCAACCATTCTTGGCAAATCAAAAGAGATCCAAGAGGCGCGGAAGTCGTCCAACAGAGTCTTCTGGTAGTGGTGAGCATCTCCAATACAGTTACCAGCATACTCTGCCTTTCCGAACTTGTTTGCGTATTTAGACAATTGCTGGGCTGTAAGTTCAGCGGCACTTTCAAAATTGTTTGAACCAAAGGCTTGCTGAATAGGGAACCCAAGATTGTTAAAAGGGATGGGTAAACCAAGCAGAGCACTAATAGTGGGGACAAAATCGATCTGGTTGACTTCTTCAGGTCCAGAGCTCATAAACTTGGGACTCTTGGAATAAACCCAGAGTGCCGATTCCACTTCCTGCGTCGAATCGCCGCCATGGTTTCCATTTGAGTCCATACCATGGTCACCGAAAACGAACAGCACGGTCTTATCGTCAATCTGTGAGGCGATCTCGCTAATGAACTTTCCAGTCTCTTGCAACTTGTTTTGCATCTTTGGATGGTTTGGTCCGTACCGGTGCCCGACGTGGTCAACTCCAAGCATATGGCCAATGACAATATCCAACGTACGGTTGGCGATGAGCCCGGGCATATGCTGCTTGACACCATTATCGACGGTGTCGAGATCGCGAACATTCAACGAGTCATATGGATATGAGATGGCGAACTCGTCACTATACAGGGCTTGCCAGGTATCGTCTCCAACAAAGCCAACGCTCCCTCGCCGCGCCATTTGGGCAACCCAATTGTCTTCTTCGATCTTAGTCCCGGCAAAATTTGATCCCGCATCAATGAACGCAGGAAGGGATCCCGTTGTGAGACCCTTCAACCTCTGTAAAGTAGTGGTGGGAGGGTCAGCAATAAACTTGACGAGAAATCCGTGCTCTGGTGAGCTCACAATGTCGTGGAACGGCAGCTGATTGGAAAAATAGGGGAACTGCGTGGCTGTCTCCTCATCTACTTCAGCAGCAAAGTCATAACGCAAGGCATCCACCACAAGAATCACTGCTCGATCGAAGGCCTTACTCGGGTTGAGGCTGGCCTCCGTGACGTCTGAAAAAACCGGCCTTGTGAGAAGGAAACCAGTTGCAAATAGCGCAACACCCACAACATGAACTACAAGAATCCAGCCAGCTATAACTAGTGCCGCCGGTCGCGCAGCGAGAAATTTCGCAAGAACTTGCCGATCCTTGACCTTCATGCGAGGAGTGGAAGTCGGAAAAAGTCAGTGAGAGGGTTGGGACTAAAGCAGTAAGGTACAGTAGATAGCCAAAAATAAGGGATGATTATTTGGTTAAAGTTCTAACTGCTGGACATGGAGATCGTCCAATTCGCCTGTTGGGTTCGAAAAAGAAGAGAGCCTGGGCCGGGGGCTTTTGCGTTTCCGGCGGGCGCCTGATTGTTTGGCCTTCTTGAGCTGGCGCCGGCGCTCTTTTTCCCAGAACTCTCGACGATACAGTTCCCACAGCTCAACAAAGTGCGCAGAAAATGCCCGTGGCACTAGCACAAGCTGGACAAGTCGGCCGTATCTCACCACGTACACAGGATCTATGATTCTCCAGAACCGCTCTCTCCAGGTGGGCGGGACTTTTACCAGCCGGACATTGAGGCCTCGCAGTCCCTTGTTGGTGTCGTGAATAAACCTTGGGGCAACGACGAATGTTTTGCCGTAGAGGCCCGTGAGATAGAACAGACCAAGCGAGATGTAAATGGTGATGTTTAGCATAACCTCCAGGAACCGAATCCAGCGGTATGGTGAAGGGGTTACGAGGTTCACGTATGTTAAGAGACACGCCAGGCCTACCATAAAATAAAAAAATCCTGCATGGTTGCGGCGACTCTTTTCCAGGTCGACATATCGTTTCCGTAAAGTGTCTTCGACAATCATCAGGTTACTGAACACTGAAACCACGCTCAATGGGTGAATCGAGGCGGCTGCATCTCGCGAACGTGACCGCGAACGTTTTCTGCGCTTGACTCGGGTTCCAGATGCCTGCTCGCTCTCCGTGGCGTCCTTTAAATGCCGGGGCTCGTGTGGGTGGAGGTCGGGTGCGACCTCAGACGGACCAAGCTGCCCGCTCGCGATGGCCTCGAACAGATCTATCATGTTCATATCCATTATTGTACTCTGGGTGCTAGCCATTCCACTTACTGCCGCATCCGAAGATGTACCAGTGCATACTATAGATCCATTTGAAGATAGCATCGCCGGCCATACCCATCAGCTGCTTAGAAAGAGAAAGTGTGGAATAGGGGGCAAGGCAATGGCAACTACTAAAGACATAACTCTAACTACTTATTTAGCATTGTTCTAGTGCCTGTCGGCTCTGACAAGCCCTGACGCCATCCGGTTAAGAAGACCAAATGCTACTATGCAGCCCCTATCGCCAGGGTAGGGGGCGGATCCAGATGTATATTAAGTACAGAGCAGGATTGCCTCAGCCAACCCAACTGCAGGACGGCGGTTTTTTTACAGCATGAGGTAGGTGGCGCTCTCCAATACCGACAGTAGGAAGCTAACATTCAGTTTCAGTTCGTCCAAGCGCAGGATCGAGACCGATGTGATGAAATTGTAAGCGAATAACCTGAGTTTATGCCGGCCCGAATACTAACCCCAGACTCTTGAGCAATTACGATGTATCCTTGGTGAACGACAACATGTAAGTATTTGCAGCAGCCGTATGCAGAATACTAACTGCAGGCAAGAGTTCCATGTGACTTTTCACGGGCCCCCATCGACCCCATACGAAGGCGGCGTATGGAGAATCCATGTCGAGCTGCCCGACCAATACCCCTACAAGTCGCCGTCAATTGGGTTTACCAGCAAAATCGTCCACCCGAATATCGACGAGAATTCCGGATCTGTATGTTTAGATGTTATCAACCAAGCTTGGAGCCCCATGTTTGACATGATCAACATCTTTGATGTATTTTTGCCTCAGCTTCTCACCTACCCCAATCCGTCGGATCCGCTCAATTCAGGAGCATCCTCGCTCATGAATAGAGACCATGATGCGTACGTCAAGCATGTCCGTAGCATGGTCCAAAAATATGCTTCGGCCGATGTCGTGGAAGCGGACGGTGATTTATCTGCCGTCGAGTCGGAACTCAGCTCTCTGGAACCCAGTGACGACGAAGACTAATTACATTCCGCATAATGCTTAACATTATTTATACTACCAGTGCCTATAGGTGATTAAATATTCTGAGAAGTCGTCCAAAAACTTTCTGAGCTCCTGCTTGGAGAGGTTCTCGTGCAATTGCACTTGTTCTAAGCAGTCTTTTCCATTAAAATACTTGGACAGTCTGTGGAACATGGCTCCCATCTCTCTCGACTTGCTAGCGGCAATTTTGTTCAGCCATTTCTTTTGAACCAGCGTCGCTTGCAAGGGGTTGTCTATAACACAATCTCTGAAGTTATCGTGGTCACTTTCATCAGTCGCTTCTTCCAGCCGGGGCAGTGCCTTCTTGGGGAACTCGTTCGTGATGTTTCTTTTCGCACTGTTGTCAACACTCGTGTCAGTTTTACGCGGATCTTCAGTCCCAGTATTGTTTTGGGTGGCCGCATGCTCGGGCTCGCCAAGATAATCTGCTTCGTAGTGGACAGTCAATTGAATCTTGCGCGTCACCATGATGGCCACATATGTCTGAAGCTGAACCACCAGGTTGTTTTGCAAAAGCCACATCAGCACGCGAAGATAAATATCACGGTGATCTCGAGAAGGAATAAAATAGGCAAACGGCTGCGGCTTGGTACTCGATAGTGTTGCCAAAAATCGCTGCAAAGGCGGCATTGCAGGGAACAGATCAGTATAATACACAGACAGCCGTTGCAGATTGTTTAATATTGCCAATGGTGAGACAACGTACACATGTCGCGAGCTAATCGGAATGATAATACGGGCCCTGCGCCAGTAAACTAAGGAATACACCAAGCTGATCATCTGCTTGAGGCTGAGATTGTTCTGGTTAGCCATGGCTTGGATGGATATCGTGGGCTGGATATTACGAATTAGCGCGCCAACCGGTCCAGAGGGATCAACCTCGATATCTCGAATAATTCTCTCAGGCTCGTCTAGTAACAGCAAACTGTAACTCTCTGCACAATCCTCCCCGATTTCTTTTCCCCGGATCCGCAGCGTCCCTGGATACAACTGGTTACGAGCAAGCGTGGCTTCATCAACAAAGTGAGGAAGTCTCACTACCTCGTGGTCGGTCGGCAGTTGAAAAGCACGAATCTTGTGACCAATTTGAACTCGTGCAATACCATTGCTTGCGATGGCTTGGAAGATGTGGTGGAGGGCTCGTGCCAGCTCACTGGACTGTCGAATCCGAATATCCAGGACATTAGCGTTGGGAATATTATTGTCATGCATTGACTCTTCGCGTATTTTGGCAATTTTCATAGCCTCCTCCCAAACATAATTGTCTCTCGCCTGTTCATGGCGAAGCATGCGGGCCAGTTGAGAGACCACATACTGGTACAATTGATCCGTGTGTAGTTTCGCCCGTTGTGTGGGAGGGACCAAGACCAATGTGACATTGAATTGGACCATAGAGCTTTCGTTTTCGATTTTCAGGTCCTTGATGCTGTCTCTTAGCTCGCTCTCCTTTTGTCCATCTTCTTCAGCACCGTCACTGTCTCCATTAATCCCTTCAGCACTGGCAACACTGTTTTTCTTGACTTGTTTCAATTTCCTCCAAGTACCCGAGGGAAGTATATGCACTGGCAGCCCCACGAAAGATGCACCGTCAACTGCGAGTTCAAAACGTTGGTTGCACAATTGCCGGGGAGGACTTAACAGTTCGGCCAAAAACCTACTATCGAAACCAAAAACCAAATTCTCTGCGTCCTGCGCAAGCTTTTTAGGGATTTGCGTCGTGTCTTCCTCTTGCACGACAATGCTGTCTTGACCTGACTTGACCGTCATTGCTCTGCGTCTTCTGCGCCGGGTCGAGGTATTTAAAAGTGATCCCGCAGGAAGATTCAGGGCAATGGGGATATAAGGCGCTTCCTCATCGCTCTCGCTCCAGTCAATCGCATCGTCCGAGTCGGTGTCATCGAACCAGGTGTCCTCGACTTCCTGATCATTGCTTTTTGGACAAGCGTAATGGTAGACGTACTGCGGGCCCGAATGAGTTGCAATGGTCAATACAATGCCCTTGAGATGCAATTCTTTCGCGGCCATTGCCCACCAACTCTCTTCTCTTGAATTACGTGATGCTTGGAGGTTAAGCGTCGATCCTTGTTAGTTTAACACACCTAAATAAGCTCTTGCTCGATATTTAGCCACTCGATTTGCAACGAGGTCTCCATTCCAACGATCGGTTTCGGGGTCGTACTCAGGGAACCCAACTTGCTCGATCATGAAACTCGCAGCGACATTGGCGTATGCCATGGCCGTAGCCTGCTCTTTGGGATAACGCACTAATCCAATACCCAGTCCACCCAGGAAGCTGTTACCTCCTCCTGTGGGATCAACAACTTTCTCCTGGTCCAGGTGGTAGGGTTCGTACCATCTTTTGAGCCCATTCTGTACGACCAGAGACCCGAGGTGGCCCGCTCTTATAACCAGCATGCCCTTGAACGCTGAATACTCTCCGGCCAATTGCTCGATCTCCTTCTTACTCTGGGGTTCCCTTCTTCCTAAAAACGAGGCTGCCTCCTTGGCATTCGGAGACAAAATGTCCACTTTATCAAAACACTGCCGGCACTTGGGCCATTGCTCAGGTATGCACTCGGTTGGCACGGGCTCCCACAGGACCAATTGGCCTTTCTGAGGCTTCAATTCGTGCACAAACTCTAACAAACGGGGCGGTGAGCAAATAAAATGTATGCACTTGGCATTAGCAGCTGGAGGATATTCGAGCAGATCCTTCGCATCGACCTGCAGTTTGGGCGTCATGTACCTAAAGTCTCTAGCTTCGTTGTCGCCATAGTTGTTCCAGCCCCTCGTGGTCAATCGGTCGTCATTAGTGCGAAAATAAAAGCCTACTTTCCATTTCTTCAATTGATCGAGCTGGTCTGGTGGAAAGTCGCTGCCCATATCAACTATACACCCTGCTCGGTTTCTTTCGTCTTTTGGCAGGAACAACCCAGCTGCTACCGCAGCATACGTTCCAGCGCCTCCAATCACGTCGTTGTACTTTTTCTGGCCCCAGTGTATCTCATCGAGGATGAACATCCCCATAGAAAAGAAGTCCATCGGTGATGAGTACATTGCGTAAGCTCTTTAGATGCAGTGATGGTTGAGAATATATAATGATCAATAAACATCATTCGTATGATGGAGGAGCAAATGAAAGCCACAGGGGTATATCAATTGATAGAGATCCATGTGCATGCTTGATGGTTGCTCTAAGCCCGTACGACGAAGTACAAAGGCAGGTCGAATAGCTGAGAACGAGGTTGTCAGGCAAATCAACGTTGAACGACAAAATTGCAGCATTGTCATCCCACTGAGTATGCGACAGTACTTTGGCGTGAGCTAGAACAGATTGGTTTTTGAATGGTTCCACAGAGGTACCGGCGGCACAGAAGCCATCTAGGGATCGCGACTCTACAACTTGGGACAGGCTGTAGCTAACTGTAAACGCCTTTACCGTTTTGCGCAGACCCTGAGCTTTGGTTGGGAAATAAGACAATGAAATATTGACAGAACAGGTCCTTCTTTCACATGAATTGACAAGAACCGGTTTAGCCTCGGCTGATAAGATTCCTAGAGAGTGTTTCTTCAACAGACCCTCCACTAATCTCTGACTTGCTTCAATTTTTTTTGCGTAATGCCCTTCGAACGGTAGCTGTGTGTTTGCAATAATCTCAATATCGCGCAGAGTGTATTCAAGACGGTTTACCAATGACACCTTGACGAACCAAATGACAGAATATTTCATTGCTGTTTTATCTGGTTTTCTGCCACCACCCTGTGATGGCGGTATTAAAAAATCAAATCCGTCACAATTCTCGCATTTGCTCTCCAGTGGCATAGGTACGGGAAGTGAGAAGGCGAATTTGTAGCGGGCATCCGCCTGCATTTCTGTTGTATTCGGAATCATGGTCTTGCTGGCGACATAATACCGATTGTATTCGTCTGCAAATCCTAAGCGTGGACGCAGTAAGCGCTCCGCGCACAAAAGCTCAACCTGTATCGGCTGGTTGGTGAGCCGTGCCCGAGGAGATATCACCGCCGTGCCAGTCACAAAGTCTCCGTAGCGTACTTTTCGAGGTAGACCCTCTATCGAAATAGCGGGCACATACTCTTCTGATGCAGGCACCTTCACTGGCCCATTTTCGTAGGCTGGCAGCTCGGGGGCTCTCGCCCACATAAGTTCCATCAATGAGTGGTGACGAGTAAACCGTATGCATGGCTATGCAGCTTTATCGGCTCGAGGCACCGATTAGTACACACGCTGTTCGATACGGCGGAGCTCGAAAGTCGTTATGAAGAAAATTGCATTTGATGAATTACGAACATATCCTGATCTATTTTGCTTTGTTTTTGTGCCCCGCAATCTACTGATCACGACCCAAACCGCGTTTATCAGCCGCCCAATGCCTCAACCGGTTTCGGTCGAGGTAGGAGTGCTAGTCAGCTTACATATCCGCCAAGGGAAACCTAGTTCAGCTGCCCTCACATTGCCAGATTTAACGAGCGGTCTTAAAAGGCATTGATTTTAGTTATATTTTTACTGCACCATATTTGCCTATTCAGATAAAAACCATAAGTACACAAACAAATCCGTGATTTTATGGATAGTTCGATAATCCTCAGAGTCATTTCTGACGTATGATTACATATTCAGCGGTGACAATTTCGGACATAGCCGTGTGCTCGTCCAACGACCGGAGTACGCAAACTATCAACTTAACTACTTCATAAATTACGAGGATAAAATATTAGGAATATGAAGGTGGACGCGTAGCTTGAAGCACTAACGGAACAGTCAAGCTCACTTCACCACTTGGGTGTTTGACCGTAACGGTAAATTCATAACTGCCATAGGACAAGCAGGAAGCATAAGAAAGAGATGAGGCAAGTAGCCTTTGGATGCCATACTTGGCAGATACATTCAACGTATTGTCTTCCCAAGTCGCCTCACTGAGATCTAGTTTTCCATGCGCAATAGGAATTCGTTTCGTGCTATACCCTTCATTATCAATTCTGAACTTCATTCCTCCTGTCGCGGCAATAACAACTCGCCGAATACTGTAAGTAGCAGAAAGTTTGGGATGAGGTACCAAGCCTCCTAAAGGAAAGTACACAACTTTGAGATTAGCGACACCTTCTGTGATAGTTTCAGATGAATCCAGCTTGTTGAAATGGTAGACCGGATACATTTGCAGGGCCAACGTTCCCTTGTAATTCTTTCTCATAAAACCGGTTTTGAGTGCAGTACCCACTTCGTACAACCTGTTGAGCGGCCCATTCGCATCGCTAAATACATTCAAATCGAAGGAGGTGGTCTCCGGCAAATGGTAAACAAATTTTCGGGCCCTTAGCTTGCAGGTGTCAATCCGGGCCTCCAGAAAGTATCTCACTGCAACGTCATAAAATGATTCCGACACAGGCGATGCACTGCCTACGGATGGAGGGGTTGCAGTATGAGCGTAACAGTACTTTGTCCGACATTTCGAACACTCTGGCTTTTCGTCAGAGAAACACCGAAATGAAAATTCGTACTCGTATACAAAACCTTTTTTCAGATTTTGGCAAATGGACATGGACGTGCGGGAACATGTAAATTCTCTGGCTTTGAAATTACCACCGACGCCAAAGCTACCTTTGTGCATAACCTCCTCTGAACACATCAAGCTGATTGAGAGGTAGCCAGCATAAACATCGGTTAGCGGACTAACCGATACTATGCCTTTAGCAAACGAGGACGAGCCCGCTACAATAGCAACATCTAACAACTGTAGCTGAGGCCCTAGCCCCGCCGTTCCCTCTCGCACGCTCACAGGTTGACATTCATAGGATGGCAGCTCTGAACTAAAAGATTGGCCACTCAATTCCATAAACAGATACACTATCTATCTTTCAAGCATTATGTACCTACAGCGGTTGGCATTACTACATCTGAGCTAGTGACTCACGCATGACCGTGCATACCTCTAGAAACTTCCGATCAACTGTTATAGACAAATACTGCGGTATACGGTCGAAAAAATTATTGGGGAAGCAGAATTCAGGTGATAGATATTGTATCTCTGTTGATTAATTCGAAATCAACCGTGAGACCAATTGCAAGCCAAGACCATTTTGAGGGGTCTCCGCACCTGCATGTATATGCACGCTCCGTCATAAAAAAAACTGACCAACGTTGTTGTTCTCAAATTTCAAGCTCTAGTTCAGGTGTAAATTCTATTAGCCATCTTCCAACCAACTGGAGGCAATTTCACCCTAGATACAGAATCCGGAACATGAAACAGGAACATCCAAGCATATGAGGTGCAGCAAAGGCACACTCGAGGTTTTTTGAAATATCATGTTCGCCACCTCCCAAAACCCATACAGGCACTTTTCCGCACAAATATCACAAGCGATTTGAAGCGTTTCATAGCGCATGATGTTGCCACTCTTGCTCAAAGAGTACTCAACTGTGGCCATCTTTCGGGCATTGCCAGATTTAGAATGTGTCGATACCAACTCAGTCTAGTACATACTGATTTAGAATATAGATATCTTGGCCAATTGCGCGAAGATCTAGACGTAGACGAGAATTGCTCATCCGAGATCAGAACACTTTGCTTTCCTATTGTAGTCTTTACATACATAGTGTCTACTAACTTTATGAGATTATTAGTTTTTTTGGCACAGAAAACCGATAGCCTAGTTGACCGTGATAGCTAGGTGTGGGTTGAAGGTGTTGAGATAGATTAAAATAATATTGCCGTCCAAACTGCTTCTAGAGGTAGATGAGAAGACCATTGAGGCCCTGAATTATCCTAGAATTTTACATATCACGTGCTCTTCTGCAATTTCTCTTTTTATTCTCGTGGTCGATGTTTTGTTGTTGACCTAGTTAAGTAGTGAAAAACAGCACTATTTTGCCCAAGATGATTGCAACCAAATGAAAATCAAGCGACTGAGTCTCAAATGCAAGGTCCGCATGTCTGCCACACAATCTGTCAACTGACTGGATACTCAGGGGTGAGTGTATGCCCTCCTCGGTCAAGTATCTTGAACAAAATAGATCCCCAAATTGCGTGTTTTTATCTAATATTATTGTGTGTTTCACATATCATTGTGTTTGACTATCCACAGTGGTTCTATATACTGCTTGTCAATGCTTGCAATACAATAGGGAGTTCTACGAGGGCTCATAGGTCACATGAACAATTGCGTAACCCAGTTTCATTGCTCAAGCATCACTTGACCGCCATACGGCTGGGTCTAAACACTTGACTTCGTAAATAAAAGATGTAGTGTGTGAATGTTAGTACGAGGCTTTAAATACAATTAATTTAGGAGTCCTAACTCCCATTTCCACTTTGTACAGTGTAAATACCTGACCCGCCCATATATTCACCGCTTATGATAGGTCCATGGCTCAGTTATGTCATCAACCCCTTGGCAGGCCCGTAGATTATGCGCGTGTTACATTTTCAGATGCCTCACCTCTGTGACAGAAGTAAAACGGAGCTCGCAAGAAAAGTTTACTGTGAGGGTGAGGTATAGGCGGAAGTTTGATTTTTTCAAAATCCCAAAAATTCACTATAATAGATCTCTATTTAACATTTCTTGATCGAGTTATCGCCAGCTGAGCCATAGTTACCCTGGCCAATTCATAATGCAACGCCTAGTTCCTTGTTCGCAGTCACACCGGAGAATTTCGAGTGGTCTAGATGCCCACACCGTGCACATGTCGATCCTCCTTCCGAATCCTGGTTGGGCGTGATTCCACCTGCTCAGGCTCCAGTGACTCGGGAGAAACGCTAAAAGGATACTTTCAATGCTTTTGGCGTTCGCATTTTTTTCTCAAGCTCCGCTTCCGTTGGGAACCTCGTTCTCCAGAAGATACAGGAATGGCTGCAGGGATCTAGTTTAACTGCAGGTCACGCATTTTGATCGAAAATGAAACATCAGATATGACATCTACGTGACCCCAAATATGAAAAGATTTTTTATCGCTCACGAAGCACATGTTAAGCGAGCCAGTGGTGCTCATTCAAGTTGTTGTTGAGAGAGCTTTAGGCTGGCCGTGTTGTGTAAGACCTAACCTTATGCACACCATTAGCACATCGTTCACGGCTATTCAGGTCAGATAAATGTGCTTCTAAGAGCTCAGTATTTAATATTTAATATCGTAA
Source organism: Wickerhamiella sorbophila (assembly GCF_002251995.1). Classification (NCBI taxonomy): domain Eukaryota; kingdom Fungi; phylum Ascomycota; class Dipodascomycetes; order Dipodascales; family Trichomonascaceae; genus Wickerhamiella; species Wickerhamiella sorbophila. Next base: position 1,733,051 of record NW_020194005.1, read on the forward strand.
GTCAACAAAAGTTACGATTTTCAAATGAAATGCCAATCCCCCTCGTGAGTGAGCTTCCAACGGATGAGTTCTTCTTGTTCCATGCGAGATTGATGCTTAATGACGTCAATTTTAGCACATTTGAAATATTTGTTTAGGGCAACGTTGGGAATTCATGGTTTACCAAAAAGGTATGACGCCCCTCGCCTTGTTCCGAAGACCGTGCGTTTGAGGCCTTTCGAGGCGTCCAAAAGACACCAGGAAAACACAACATACATAAAATAAAAGAAAAATAATTTGAACGAAATTTTTCAATTTCACCAAACCCTACCACCCTTTCAGCATCTTGAGGTGCATATCGCGACTCGGCTGAATTCGATTTCGCCTGACTAAAATTACTAGAAAATTTGATCTGCAGGAATTGCTGATGCCGTTTCACGGCTGTGAGTCGAGTGGGACATGTATAAATACCCCTTAGCATAATGCCATTAGATTGTAGTTGAGACGTAAATTTGAACGCACTGTAGGCATGTCTGATTCAAGCAGTTTTGACGAAGTCAAAAAAGAGCGCACCATTGTCTTTCACGAGACACCTCGGCGTCCTTCAAATGGGGTGGGTTTTAGCAGAACGGACACAATTGTGTCCAGGCTTTCGAGGTCGTCACATCTCTCCGAGCTTTCCGGTGTCTCTGGCCGTGTTATGGACCCCAGTGTTGCCATGCCTGTAACATACCAGTCGGTAAGTTACACTGTAGAAGCCAGCCAAGAGAAAGGCAAACCTGCAACCGTCCCAACTGCCAACGACAAAACTGTGGAAGCTGTTGCTGCCTTAGAGTGGCACACTTTGTCTGTATCTCAAGTTTTTGACAAACTTGAAAGCTCTGAGCTTGGTCTCTCTCAAAAACAGATCAAGGAAAAGCAGTCTCAATTCGGCCGCAACGTATTATCAAAGGCACCGCGACATACGTTGCGCAAAATATTTTGGTACTTTTTTGGTGGTTTCGGTACGATCTTGTTTACCGGAGGCATTCTGGTCATGATCTCGTGGAGACCTCTGGGGGATCCTCCTGCCCAGTCGAATCTTGCACTTTCAATTGTCTTGTTCTGCGTTTTCCTTATCCAGGCCGCCTTTAATGCATGGCAAGATTATTCTTCGTCTCGTGTTATGAGTTCGATCACCGGTATGTTACCCGAAGCTTGTATCACTGTACGCGACGGCACTCAACAGCAAACTGAGGCAGCTGATATCGTACCTGGTGATATCATTTTCTTTAAGGCAGGCAACAAGCTTCCCGCTGATGTTCGTTTTATTGAAGTTTCATCGGACGCCAAGTTTGATCGTAGTATCCTCACGGGTGAATCGCTCCCGCTGGGCGCGACGGTTGGTATGACAGACGAGAACTACATGGAGACTCGAAATATCGGTATGCAAGGAACATACTGTACGTCAGGCTCGGGAAAAGCAGTTGTTGTTAGTACAAGTGATGATACAGTGTTTGGTCGCATCGCCAAGTTGACCAGTACACCCAATAAACGACCTTCTCCAATTCAAACTCAAATTCGGAATTTCGTGATGATTATTTTGTGTCTTATGCTCACTATGATTGCTATCGTTCTGATTGTTTGGGGTGCATACCTCAGATCACATCACCCGGAGTGGATTCCAACGGCTGCACTTATTGTTGACATCGTTTCGGTTGGAATTGCATTCGTTCCTGAAGGTCTCCCTGTTGCTATGACATCAAGTTTGACCATTTGTGCGAACGCAATGAAGAAAAATAATATTTTGTGCAAGTCTTTATCCACTGTTGAGACTCTTGGTTGTGTTTCGGTTCTTCTCTCAGATAAAACCGGTACACTGACGAAAAACCAAATGAAAGCAGTCAACTGTACTGTTGGAACCAAAAGTATAAATCTTGAGGAGGCTATCGATGGAGCCAAAGACCGCGAGAATCCTTACAACAATGCCTTGCACCAACTGGAGACTGCTACTGCTATTTGCAATGCCGCGGAGTTTGATGCCACCACATCGGATCTCGATATTGAGGACCGAACCATTCTTGGGGATGCCACAGATCAAGCATGCTTAAGATTTTCAGAACAGCTTGGATCCGTGAGTTACTCTCGCGAGCTGTGGGACAAGCGGTTTGATCTTGCTTTCAACTCCAAGAACAAGTACATGCTCCGTTTATTCTCAAGTACTTCAAGAGAAGCTTTTGAAAATACGGTTTCACCTGAAGAGGCTTCAACTTGTGGCGAGAAGTCCTGGTTGCTGGTTATCAAAGGCGCTCCCGACATTTTGCTTGATCGCTGCTCAAGTTATGTCACCGAACAAGGAGCTGTTGCCCCTCTGTCTGAAGATTCCAAGCACCAGCTTGAGGAAGTAAAGAACAAGTGGTCAAGTGACGGTAAGCGAGTTATTGCCGTTGCTCGCAAAATTCTCAGGCCTACTGACTTTGGAGATCCCCGCAATTCCGAATTTGAAGACGAAGCTAAAGAGCTAGCATCTCATGGCTTGTGTTTTGTCGGATTTGTTGGCATTCTTGACCCGCCCCGTGTGGAGATCCCAGGTGTCGTAGAAACACTACGTGGAGCAGGTATCCGCGTTATGATGGTGACTGGTGACTTCAAACTCACAGCACAGGCAATCGCTCGCCAATGCAATATCATCACTGCAGATTTTGTTGATAACGCAGAAGATCTCTTGGTTAACACAGAGCGTGAAAGAAAAGCATTAGTTCTGTCAGGTGCGGAACTCAATGATCTTGACGAGGGCCAGTGGGCAGTAGTATGCCAGTACGAAGAAATTGTATTTGCACGAACCACACCCGAGCAAAAGCTGGAGATTGTCAAACAATTCCAAGCCGCTGAGAATATCGTAGGTATGACGGGTGATGGTGTGAATGACTCTCCTTCGCTCAAGCAAGCTGATATTGGTATCGCACCCGAAGTCGCTGCTGATATGGCTTTGGAAGCAGCTGATATGATTTTATTGGATGATTTCAGTGCCATTGTCCAGGCTGTTCTGTTTGGTCGAACTGCGTATGATAACCTTAAGAAGACAATTGCTTATCTTCTGCCAGCAGGTACTTTCTCAGAGTTTTGGCCTGTTATGACGAACATTTGCTTTGGACTTCCTCAAGTTCTTTCGAGTTTCCTCATGATTATTATCTGTTGCTTTACAGATGCAGGAGTTGGTATTGTTTTGGCATACGAAAAACCAGAAGCCGATCTTCTTCTTCGTCCGCCTCGTTCAAAGAAGGACTATTTGGTTGACTGGCGTTTGCTTCTGTGGTCGTACGGTTTTATGGGTGTTTGTGAGACGGTTCTATCGTTCACTATGTCTTACTGGTACTGCCAGCGGAGTGGGCTCTATTTCTCGGATCTTTGGTTCAAGTTTGGTCAAGTTCCTGCCCACATGACACCCGAGCGGTATAACGAAATTTTGAAGGTTGCCTCAAGCATTTACTTTTCGAATTTGGTCATTATGCAGTGGTTTGTTTCTATGGCAGCGCGAACTCGGCGTATGAGTGTCTTCACACACCCTCCGCTGTTCAACAAGAATACCCAGAACTGGCGTATTTTTGTCACCATTCCCTTTTCTTTTGCTATCATTTGGATCTTCTGCTATCCGAAGGATGTTCAACAGCTGTTCTATTCTGCTGATATCCCCGTTGAGCATTGGTTCCTTCCAATGGCTTTGGGCCTTGGACTGTTGAGCATGGATGAAATTCGTAAATGCCTTGTTCGCCGTTATCCTAATGGGTTGTTGGCAAAGTGTGCGTGGTAGTATCGGCTAGTAAGGCATGTTACCTCGCTCTTTAATTTATGTAGGAATAATTGATGTTGTTCAAAGCTTGCATACTTCTCGTTGTTGCACACAATAACCGAGACTGAGGGCCCATTGTATTTCTGTGAGATCGTCGACGTTATCAGGTAGAATGAACCCGGTCGTCAACAAAGACGTAATTTTTGACATTACTCTTCCAACCAAGTGTGCATCAATTGACCCACGGCGGGCATATCCTACCAAAATACGGCTTAAACAAATGGCTTGAGCCCAGGCACTAGTTGTTTCGCCGTGTTTGAGCTTTTGTGGGGTCTGGGCTTTAGCGTAGGGAAGATTCAGGTCGAGGATATGCGATACAATTTCGAGATCAAAGTACTTTTTACAAATGAGTCCGACAGTTCTGAAAAAATCATCATCTTGAGGGATCTCAGTTTGACCGTTTTCGAAACTAGCGTGATAAAACCAATGCGTGCTCTCCCATTCTTTGAGTTCCTGGAGGATATACGACCGAACATAATGGTCCCACATCAATTCAGCCGATTTTTCGTGGGACAGAACACGTTCAGCGGAATACACTATGTTTTCATCATGATCTGGTCCGCAAGCCTTTGCCAGCAGGCTGAAAGGGTTTTCAAGGACATCCCTTCGAACCTGTTCTCGAATTTCAGATATATACAGCATGTATGCTATAGTAGCATCTTCAATCTTTCGACTCACTGTTTCCGTATACATCGCAGGTAATCTGGTACACTGAACGCTCACCCGGAAAAGAAAACAAAACTAAGATGGCTCAATATGTATCCACTTCGTCCCCGCAGACTGCCGACCCCTCAACATGCAAGTGCTGCATCTTCACACAGAATGCGAGTTTACTTATGGTAGCCGAAGCACCAGAACAATTTGATTTTTCGTGTCCGAACATCTTGAATGTTTTTATATCATGGAAAACTCAATTCGTGATAGGAGCTTAATTAACGGAGTGTATCACTGATGGGCTGCAGCCGCAGCTCGGCCCGTCGCGCATGATCCTCCCCAATCGCTTCAATTTAGATAATAAATAAGCTGGTCAGCAGCCGATGGAGAACGACAAAGAATAACCAGACGAAAGAACAGTCGAGAAAACAAGAGACAGGCTGGTTGGGCCAGGGAAATTATTTGCAGGCGTCTGAAACACTGCTGGGGCCTTAGACGGGTTTCCTCGCAACCATGGTTTTCAGCACGTGATCTTCTCTCTAAAGCTCATGCGCGCCTGTGATGACATACATGGCGCCCGACTACGACTATACCAAGAAGAGCGCACAGCGCGGGTTTGGTTTACAAATTGTCATTGCGTTCTTGTTGGGGCTGTCAAGTGTTCTGATCTTTAGTATCTGGCGGCGACGATGGCCCCGGCTGTACGCGGCGCGGATGTTTAGGCGCCCAGACCTTCCGCAATTGCCTCCCACGCTGTTTGGCTGGATCAAAACTGTGCTGCGAATCAGCGACTCTCAGGTCTTAGAATACGCCGGATTGGATGCATACGTGTATTTGACGTTTTTCAAAGCGAGCTTTGATCTTTTTTGGCGACTTGCTGCTATGTCGGTCTGTGTTATTGGCCCTCTTCGGTGGTGGTATACGGGCCAATATGAGGAAGGAGACGACGACCGGAGTCTATCAGGTGACCGACCTCATAATGGCGATAGGACAGTTTTATTTGGAAATTTTTTATGGGTATACCTCCTGTCGTGTGCCGTGTTTACGTATCTCACGTTAAGAATCTTTACCCGTTATACCTACCGAGTGGTCAAAGTTCGTCAATTGTATCTTGGCCAGCAAAAGACAATTACTGATCGAACACTGTGCATCACAGGGATTCCACGAAGCATGTGCTCCAAGCAAGCCTTAATTGAGTATGTGGCAGGGCTTAATGTGGGTGAACCAGAATCGGTTGTTCTTTGCAAAATTTGGTCCGAATTGGATCATTTAATGGCTAAACGGGAGGAGATTGTTCTGAAACTAGAGCATTACTGGGCTGAATTGCTTGGTCCTACTTTCATCAACGACTTGGAACCACCAGTTCACTCTCTTGTGCTGCGTGAAACTCCAGAGGAAATTGCTCAGCAGGCAGTAGAGCATCGTAGAAGTAGACCCAGAGGAAGAACTGGTTGGCTTGGACTTAAAGGCCCTACAGTGGACTATATTGACCATTATACGACCCAGCTAAGTGATATTGACAAACTTATTTCTCGTGAACGGCAGCGCACAGATATCCCAATCACCAATGCGGCGTTCATGACCATGGATAGCGTTGGATCTTGTCAACTAGTGGCTCAGTCAGTGCTTGATCCGAAACCCCACCGTTTAGTCGCCAAGCTAGCTCCTTCGCCTCGGGACGTTGTATGGGGTCACGTTTACTTGCCATCGTTTGAAAAAGCGCTACGGGGGTACGTGATAACATTTATTTTTATTTTGACATCAGCTTTTATGCTTTATCCTGTCAAAATTCTTGCGAGTTTGTTGGATATGAATAAGATTGAGAATTTTTTGCCTGGACTCGCGAGAATTATTCGTAAAAGTGAATGGCTTGAGACATTTGTGACCCAGGTTTTACCAACTTTTGTTTTCACGTTGTTCAACATTGTTGTGCCATACTTTTACGCTTGGATGTCCGACTTCCAAGGCTTTATTTCCAGCGAGGATGCAGAGTTGGCATCTGTGGCCAAAAATTTCTTTTACGTGTTTGTGAACTTGTTCCTGGTGTTTATGATCGCCACGAATTACCTTTCTTTGCTGGACACTACACAAATTGCCGTCAAGCTTGCCGATACACTCAAGCAACTGTCCGCATTCTACACCAATTTAATCATTCTCCAAGGTATGGGCGTATTCCCAGCACGGCTTCTCCAGGCAGGGTCTCTACTACAGTTTCCGTTTTTTGTTACCCACTGTAAATCTGCAAGAGATTATTTGAATCTCTATAAGCCGGCGACCTTGAATTATGGTGTTATCCTTCCCACACCGCTGTTGATGTTTATGATCATGCTCATGTACAGTGTGATTTCAATCAAAATCCTTGTTTTCGGAAGCATATATTTTGCGATTGGATACTGCGTATTCAAGTACCAGTTCATTTATTCTATGGTGCACCCCCAGCACTCAACTGGCCGCCTCTGGGCCTCAATCTACCGCCGCGTTTTGTTGGGGCTTTTGCTGTTCCATTTATCAACTATGGGCGTTCTCGTGTTACAAAAGGCCTACACTATGGCGGCATCAATTATCATTTTGATGATTGTCGTAGTGGTTGTCTGGCGCGATTTTGAGACATCAACCGTGCCTTTGCTTCGATTTATTGCCCTGAAAGCAGCCGAAGAGAGTGAGAGCACCGAGCCCTATCGAGATAGTCCTCTGGACACTACGCCCGATGTGGAGCAAGTCTCTGAGCTGAACTCTGCCCTCATGGATAATGATTCAGAAAGTTCCCGGTCTAGCGGGCGTCTTGTTTCGGAATTGCGTCATTCCAGATCACAAACACTAGACGAGAATCGCGATTTCAATCGCCAGTACGTCAACCCCAACGTCACCTGTACTCTTAATGGCCCCTGGATCGGAGTGGAAGGCACCGAGTACGTTGTAGCCAACCCCCAGGGTATGGTACGCCGTCAACTTAATTTCGACGAGTGGGAGTAGAATAATAAATTATTTTTTTTATTTAAATACAGGTTATCATGATATGGCTGTTGCGAGGGACGTTACGGCGGACCAAGCTGCCGAACAAACGAGCCAGCGAATGCCGAGCGCTATCACACCGATGATGGTGGCCTTGACATAGCCGCAGTTGAGTACGACCGCAATGTGCTCGAGGAGGACGAAGCCGAAAATCCACCACACTATTGAGTTGACAATTGGCATATTGTAGTCCCAGATCAACGTTCCAATTGGCAGCAGTTTGGCAGCAGTGCTCAACATTATGCCCGTCGACAGCGTGCCCAGAGCCGTCCAGTGCAGCCAGTAGTAGGCCATTTGACGGACGACAACATGTATTATCGCTGTGTCCAGCGAGGCATAGAACAGGAAACAGAGATACTGGACGGTGGGGGCTGTGTTGGACAGGAAGTGCACAGTGGCCGGGTCTTCGCTCTTGACAGACCACGCCCACTGCAAGTAGACATCCGAAAGGGTTATGACTATCATCATTTTTTGTGTTTGAGATCGCACCCAGCGCGATGCGGGTAACTTGGGCGCCAAGACATTGAAAACAACGTGCCGGATCGCCTGGGGCTTGAGCAGAACGAGATCAATGCCAACAAGCACCGAGTCGCACTCTATATACTTGTCAGCGAACTTGTGGCAGTTAGTGCACGTGGTGGCTCGAATGTTGTTCTGCGAATAGTACGTATACAGCCGGGAAACGGGGTGCGCACATTCGACGCACAGCATGAGCGGGGGAGAGCAGATGACAAAATAACCGTTGGATTTAGATTTACAGGCCCTGCGGGCACCCCAAAAAAATCTAAGTACTGAATGCGTTCTACATAAAATCATCATCGTCCAGGCCGTCGTCGGCAAGATCTTCCGGCGCCTTGACCTGGGTCTCTTGCTTGGCAGAGGCCTGCTTGATCTGCGGCTTCTGGCGATTATTCAACCGGCGGGCCCGCTCCTCACGGTGTTTCTGGTTGGCGACGGCAGTGAGGGTGCTGGTGACTTTGTTAGTTTGGTCGCTGCTTAGCGGACCGCACAGGTCGCGGCATAACTCGATGATGAAATTTGTGTGCTGCAGATTGGAGTTCTTTTCCGCCAGCTGGTTGATGACAGGCGCCAGAGTCTTGCGGAGCTCGGTGTATCCAGCAGCATTGGTGGGCTTGAAGACGGCAAAGTCGCTCAGCTTAGCGGGACCGGTAGCCGAAGAGCTGCCCTGGGACTCCTTCTTGCGGCTGCGGGGATGGATGTCTGCAGCGGCCAGCAGATCACTGGCAGTGTCGAGATCGGCGTCGACCTCGCGCTGAAGCATATCCTTCTTGCTGGCACTCATGGTTTTTTCCAGGGCTTTCTTCTCGCGCTCTTCCTGCTCTTTCTGCTTGCGAGAGGCGATTCGCTGGGCGCTGCTGACCTTGGGCTTGACGGCCTTTGGCTTGTCGTCGTCGCTCTCCAGACCGGCCTCCCAGTCTCCCATGAGCTCTTCACCTTCTTCACCGAAGTCGTTTGCAGCAGCTGCCACTGGCACTTCGAAGTCGTCGTCTTCCCAAGAGGCCATTTTTTTAGGGGAATTTTTTCAGGCAGAGATTTTCTTTTCTGGGATTTCTTGGTTAGTTAAGCAATCTTCAGAAATGGCAGACGACCGGCCGACTGTGATCGAGAACCGGGCAGAGGTGTTTGAAAAATGGGCCAAGCATTATACGTATTTGGATGGAGACGTTGTTGATTCGTTCGGACTCGGTCTTGCTAGCTCGCGAAATGTCGCCGAAGGCACTACACTGGCCAAAGTGCCCGAATCATTGACCATAAGTGAGCGAATTATTGACGATTTGAGTTTACAGGACGAAAAGTTAGCCAAATGGTTGAATTTGCAGCCAGTGTCCGACCGCCATCGCTTGCACCGGGCCCTGGTATACTTGGCACTGAACACCCCTACTAAATGGTTGGTTTATTTCAAGTTGCTACCAACGAATGGCGATATCAACCTGCCGTTCTCGTGGACAGACGATAATCTTCAACAATTAAAAGGATCTAGTATCTACGAGCCCGTTGCCAGCAAGAAATCAATTGTCGAAGTGCAGTACTATGAGTTCTGTGAGCTTGCGAAACCACTTCTTGAGGATATAGAAATCCCATTTTCTCTGTGGGTGCTAGCATATCAATGGGTTTCGTCTCGCAGTCTCACAAATCCTGAAAGTGGCCAGTCTATTCTTGCCCCCATTATCGACCTCTGCAATCATAGCTCGCATGCCAATGTGAGATACGACCTGCAGGGCACTGATTTCGTACTTTTAGCGACTCGAGATATCGCCAAGGGCGAAGAACTAGTCTTGGACTATGGGTCAAGAGGTAGCGGTGAGTTTCTTTTCAACTACGGATTCATTCCCGAAAAGCAGTTTGAAGAGATCACCAGAATCTACGATCCAGACGACGAAGCCATTAGGAGACTGCTGGATCCGTCCCGAGATCCGGACTGCCCCGACGACCTGAAGAAAGAAATGGAATTTGCGTACAATCTGTTGACCCAGTTTCTGCCCCAGCCAATGCAGGTTCTTAAACTGAACAGCAACGGTGAGTGGGCTGACGAGTTTATCACCTTGGTGGCATGTGAAGATCTAGTTGAATTGAAAACTGTCGACGGCCAGTACTCTCTGTACATCCGCGATACAGAACTTGTCCCCGGCCAAATCGCAGAGCAAACCAAACAATTTTCCGAAGTCGCGTATCGGGCCAAGATTCTCGTTGCCCAGCTCGCGCACCACTTTGCATCCAAGCTTGCAGAAGAAAAATCAGACAGTGTGCTGCCGGTTGTCAAGCAGCTTCACGACGCAGAAGCCAAGCTTTACCAACAGTTCATTGATGCGGCTAAAGATTTAGCGTAGCCCTTGTAGCATGTTAGCTCCCTCATAGCTGCAGCCCGGCTATCGGATGCGTTGAACCTGCATTTTGATCTTTGATTTTGACTAAGCGGCACCGCACAACTGAGAATCATCAACCATGTCTGATAGATACTACTCAACGGGGCGCGGTGGAGCAGGCAACCTCCAGCATGGCAAGCCTGTTGAGCACGACGAGCAAGAAATTCCACATTTGACCCAGAAGGTATTCACAACCGGCCGAGGCGGAGCGGGCAACATGGCCACCAACTCCGATCCGCAGGTCTCGCGTACGTTGCAAGACGTAGAAGACCTTGATCTCGCACCGATTGCTTCTCCCACTATTGGCCGTGGTGGCTATGGAAATGTCCGAGCAGGCCAGCAGGCATCTGCGAACCTGTTTTCCAAGGCGAAAGGTCTCTTCAAAAAGCGACACTCGGACACGCCGAAAGAAGAGTCTAGCGAGGCACCCGCCGCCAAATGAATCAGCTATGCTATATCTCTTATATTATTTTTCTCTTCATGTTTGCGTACGCTGAGTTGAAAGCGGGTATTTTCGACATACACTGGATAATATGTGGAAGCTGGTGAAGCCGATCATCCCAGATCCCTAGGCAGCTGAGCTGTTCAAGAGCCGCACTCAGAGCAGCAACACTCTTCCATTGGTGCTGTTCAGTGTGTATTCGGTCAACATCACTATTCAAGAACTCAGAGATCGACCTTTGTGACCCGGCGATCACGCCAGCTACTCCACTGTACGCTGATTTGCTCCGCGTAGCCATGACTGCACACCGCTTGAGCAGAGTAAGCGGACGTGAAACCTGCTGCTTTTGTCTGTGACATATTAACGCTCCCTCAGCACATAAACACATTGCCGATAGCATATCCCCTCTATCGGTGGCCAGAATAGCTAATCTCGTACACGCCCCATGATAATTGACTTTGAACGCTTGCTGGTAGTGTGAATATGCCCTGTTGAGCCATAATTGCTTGGTTGCTAGCAACGGTGACCCTTTTCGTCGCTGGTCGGGCAAGCATTGATGCTTGTAGCGCGAGATGTCGCCCAAATAACACTCGAATTTTGCGTGGTACTTTATTAGCTTTTCGTCTTTCTGCAGAATGTCCCGATACAATCCATAAACACGTTTACAGCACCAAATCAAAGCCTCTCTTACTTTCCTAGCCTCTACCGGTCGCTCAGGTGGAGTCTTGCCGAGAGCGGTGCGAAATTGCCCAACAATATCTATTAAATCAACCCAAGCCGTCAGCCTGTAGTGCTTCGCCCCGCAACATTCTAGAATTATCGTGTTTAGCCGATATTTTAATTCTGTGATTTCACGGGGCTGCATTTGTCAACTGCCTCGTTAGTGTTGTCGATGTTTGGAGCCGGTAACAGTGCCTTTGGCACGGGAAACTCCGCGTTCGGAACTCTGAACCAACCGGCTAGCAGCGGAAGCTCAGCTTTTGGTAGTGGAAACAGCGCTTTTGGCACAGGAAACTCCGCGTTCGGCACGGGAAACATTGCGTTCGGCACGGGCTCTGGAACGGGGAGTACTGCGTTTGGTACTGCGTCAGGAACGAGCGGTAAGGCGTTTGGTGCTGGAAATACTTCGTTTGGTACAGGGAATGCTTCGTTTGGCACAGGAAACTCGTCCTTTGGCGCCGGCAACAGCTCTTTTGGCACTGGATCGGGAAGTGCCTTTTCTGGTGCAACTAATTTGTTTGAAAGCAAATCCGGCCAGTCTGCTTTTGGCTCCTCTAGCTCTCCTTTTGCGCAGGCCGCACAAGATAATTCAGGCCAGTCTGTATTCGGTGGTTCCAACCAGTCGTCGTTTGGCTCCCAGGGTGTTTTTGGGTCGCAGCAATCCAGCTCTGCGTTTGGATCTCAGCCGAGCACCTCCGCGTTTGGATCTCAGCAACCCAGCGCTGCATTTGGATCTCGGCCAAGCACCTCTGCATTCGGCTCTCAGCCAAGCACCTCTGCCTTTGGGTCTCAGCCGAGCACGTCTGCTTTTGGCTCTCAACCAAGCACGTCTGCGTTTGGGTCTGGGGGTGCTGCTCAGCCAGCGAGCTCTACATTTGGTTCTCAACCTGCAGCTAGCTCGACATTTGGCTCAACTCAAAGCCCGTTTGGAACCCAACCTTCTACGTCCGCTTTCGGATCACAGTCCACGCTCTCTTCCTTTGGGTCTCAACCTGCAACATCCACCTTCGGATCCCGAACTGGAGCTGCCTTTGGCTCCCAGCCTGGTGCTTTTGGCTCTCAAAATGGTAGTTCTGCGTTCGGCTCACAAAATGGATCCGCATTTGGTGCCCAGCAACCCACTTTTGGCTCACAAGACAATTCCTTTTCAAACCAATCCCAGCCTGCTGCCGGACAGTCTAGCGCTTTTGGTGGCCAAAATTCTGCGTTTGGTCTGGCAAACACAAGCCAAAATACCTCAAGTGTGTTTGGCGGTCAAGCACAAACTGCGTTTTCAGACAACCAGTTTGGTCAATCGAGCCAGCAAAATACTCAGCCAAACGGCTTTCCACAAACAATGCAAGCACAGACTAAACCAACACCTTATATTCAAGGTGCAAACCAGGATCCTTTACCTGAGGACAGTGAGTTGACTCCTGCGGTGCGTGAAGCATTCATGGCGGACGCTTTCACTCTAGGCCGTGTGCCAGAAATAGTGCCTCCACTTATGTATCACTAAATAAATTATTACGAGGGCGTATACTCTCTGAATGCTTCAACAAGAACTTGCTTTTTCTCTGCGGTTTGCTTGAACATAGCCAAGTACTCTTGAACAACTTTTTTCCTCGCCGCCTGGGGTGTAACTGTGCCGTGACCAATTGAGTTCATCATTTCTTCGGTCTCTCTCCTCAACCCCGGTTTTGACAAAGATTTTTCGAGGCCAATACGATCGTAGCCTACCACCAAAGCGATGCCCAGTTGGGTGGGCATAAACTCTTTGCTGCGATTCTTGACTGCAAATTCTCGATCTTGAATCTTCTGAATATGATCTGCCATAGTTGCGTCAGTGCCAATTCCATTTGTGTCCATTAACGCGATGAGCTCGGGCTCGGTTAGCAGCGTGGGTGCCGTGGTTTTGCCCTCGGCAAGTTTGCACAAACTCACACTCACCTCCTCACTCTGAACAAAGGCTGGGAGCTCCTTAGAGTCCCATTTGGCATATGTATAAACCTCCAGGTAATTTCTGGCAATAACTCGGACGCCCTCTGCGTGAAACTTTTCAGGCCCGTATTCAAGTGTAACCTCGGTTTTAACGCCTTGAGCATCGTCACTACACGTAGCCAGAAAGTGCCGGCATATAAACTCATATACTTGTGCGTGTGCTTTTGTAGTGAGATCAGCGTTGCCGTCCACATTAGCAATCCCTTTGACAGGGTGGATGGGCGGGTGAGCCTTATCATCATGCTTTCCGTCCCGAGGTCTAGTGAACTTCCCGTCGCTCAAAGCCTTGCTGTAATCGCCCCACTTTCCATTCAAATGCTGTTTTGCCACTAAAGCTTTGAGATCAATAGCAGTATCGTAGCGATCGGTCTCTGTGCGAGGATACGAAATATAACCTTTGTTGTAGAGATGCTCAGCTATCCCCATGATTGTTTTACCACTTAGATGCAAGAACTTTGCACCCAGCTTTTGAAGATTGACAGTGGTCAACGGCAGCGGTTTGTACTGCTTTGTTGGTTTTTCGCTGACGCTGGTGATTTTGGCCTTCGACCCCGCAACCAAGGCTCGTTCGTATAACAACACTGCCGCCATGCGATCAAACAAGCGCCCACGAGACCAATTAAAGTTTACTGGTTTCGCATCAGATCCATTTGGCTTGGCACGCAGCTGGATGTACCAGAACGTTTCGGGCAAATGATTTTTTCGACGAAAGTACCGATCAACCACGAACCCCAAGGTAGGGAATTGGCAAGGACCATACGAGATCACTTGTCCCTTGGCAGCACCATTGACCTCCTTTTGTAACAGAGTGCTCTGCAAACGCGTAAATGCGGCACCAGTACGTAGATCAAGCTCGCGCCGTACCTGCACTGCCTCAGCTTCATTCTGGTTGATAGTGCCTGGTCTTCCCGCGGCTTGCCGGAGATGCGACGGCTCTGCATTGTTGAAATTGGCGCGAAAAACCTGAATGCGGGGGTTGGCTTTCTTGGCCTCGTCAACTATATTGCTTCCAATGAACTCTCCCTCTCGGTCGCAGTCCGTCCAAATAAACAGCCTTTGGGACTTTTTGGCCTCCTGCTGGATATTTTTGGCGACCTTTTGCATCCCTTCAGCAATCAGCGTTTCCATTGGTGTCGTGAACAGCTGCTCTTGCACATTGTGCCACGGGCCATCGCTTGTAAACTTGATGTCTGTGAGATGTCCCATCACCGACGTGACAGTGACCTGACATGGCCCCCACTGAGGGAAATTGTAGCTCACATCATAGTTTTTGATGTACTTGGAGCTTGTGGATCGTAACGCTACATTGCCACCACCCAATGCACCCGCCAACGCCTTTGCAATTGCCGGCTTTTCAGCAACGCATAAAACGCGAGACATCGTGGGAAAAACGTAAGCGGACAGAAGACGAACTGGGGGGAATAATAAGTTGGAAAATCGTTACGTATCCTAAATAAACAAGTAATTAGAAATTTTGAGGCCTGGAGGGCTCTAGTTGCTGCCGGTAGTCTGAGCATAGGTTGTGCTATCAGCAGCAGGGGCGGTAGCCTTTTCAGCGGACTTCTTGTCGGCCAAATCATCGGGGTCCTCGACGATCTCGTGACGCTTCTCGAAGGGATTCAATTTAAAGTCACGACGACGCGTAGTGGCCGGGGTCTCGGTGCCAAGGAAGTAGTCCCAGTGGCGGAACGACGAGCTAAAGTTACCAACAAAATAATGGTGGTGGTCGTCGTGGTGGTCCGAGCCAGCCCACAGAGGGAAGAAGTGGTGCAGCGAGAAGGGGAACTCGTAGCCCGAGTGGGAATCGATGGCCTGGAACAGACGGAGGGTGATCCAAATCATAACGGTGAGCAAATGCACTTCGCCAACAATAGAAGCCACCAGAAGAGGCGAGCCTACAGTGCCAACACCGGTGAAGGCAACCTCCACGGGGTGAGCATACTCAGCAGTCAAACCGAAGGGAGCCGCGT
This sequence comes from Wickerhamiella sorbophila, assembly GCF_002251995.1. NCBI lineage: Eukaryota > Fungi > Ascomycota > Dipodascomycetes > Dipodascales > Trichomonascaceae > Wickerhamiella > Wickerhamiella sorbophila. The sequence continues at coordinate 1,748,522 of NW_020194005.1, forward strand.
ACTTGTGGTGCTGCTTGTGAACGTTCTTGTAGAGGTAGCGGGTATGCAATAGGCGGTGGCCCCAATAGTGCCAAGTATCCTCAAGAAGGAAGAAAATGGCAAGCTGGTAAAACATCGTCCAAAGAGAAGGGAAAGGAGCACGATAAGAAATGTTGAAAAAGTCGCAAACAAAGTGGAAGCCAAAAATAGGCACGGCCTCGACAAACACATGAGCGAGCATAACAGAGCGCAGACACTCCAAATACTGCTTGTAAGTAGGCGGCCGGTTGTCCTGGATCTTGTATTTGCGCATTGCCGGGATCATGTCCAAAATCATGAACGGGAACGAGCGGCCAAAGTAGGCGAGCTCGTGGACGGTCAATAAAAGGAAACCAGTAGCCAGGATATCGTTGTCCATCCAATTGTAGTAGTTCTCCCACTTGGTCTCGAGCCAGCTTCGCTGCTCAATCAAAAATGACGACATGTGCTCAAGAGCTCCTGAAGTAATGTTAGATGCCATTTTTGCGGATAGAAAGTCGCGAACTTTTTCCAGCTTATGTACTAACAGAATACGAGAATGCGAGTCAGGTGACCGTGGGTTGAGAAACGTAGTACCGAGCGGGATGGGAATTTCGTTAGTTTTTTTGCAGTCAATGGAGTCATTTGAGTTTCTAAAGTGCTCGGACCCGCTCTCTGGAGCTGCTAAATGAACTCTTTATCCAATACCACAGAGTCTCCCTTCATGCACGTCGTATGCGCTGCAATGATGATAGCGAGAAACCCGACCCTTCAGGGGTATTGAGTAACACGATCAGCGTTTTGCAAGGGGTATTGTGAATGCCGATTAGCGTCTTCCTGAGGGACCTGAGCCCCTGTCGAAACTGTGCTCGAGACACGTCGTGGCGATGGTTGCCTTATTGTCCTGACTACTATAGTGCGTATGTGCTCTCTGTGTAGTTAATTCCGCGACCGGGCCCGCCGCTCTCGAGCTTCTCAGCACGCGCACAAAACACCCCGCAATCCCGTCAATTTTTCTTCTCTCTGCGCCAATAGAGCAACCCCGCTCAGTTTGCGCTTTTTTTACCACCGCTTCCACTATCCGGATTTACCCGTAACTCCACCCTCGCCTTCTACTCAATCTCCCCTCACCGACCCATGCAAAAGTAAGCCCTAACCTTGAAAAGTCTACATCCGTCGTCACCTGCGTGTGGAGATTTAGTCAATATATCTCAATGTCTGCTGTCGAAGCCGAGTGGGATATCGTGGCCCACGGCCCTGTCACCGAGCACTCAAAGGCAGATGTGGCAAAGGATGTCTTTGCTGGAACCATGGGTGGATTCGCCCAGGTGCTCAGCGGACAGCCGTTTGACACTACAAAGGTGCGTCTCCAGTCGGCACCCGAGGGCACGTACTCTGGCGCTATGGACGTTGTGCGCAAGCTGGTCAAGAACGAGGGGTTCAAGGGCTTCTACAAGGGTACCATGACTCCGCTGGTGGGCGTTGGTGCTTGTGTTTCCGTGCAATTCGCCGTCAACGAGGGAATGAAGCGGTACTTTGGCGGCAAAAACAAGCTGGCCGGCGTGTCTGACATCACCTACGGCCAGTTGTATGTGTCTGGTGCGTGTGCTGGTTTTGCCAACGCATTTTTGGCCAGCCCTATAGAGCAGATCCGTATTCGTTTGCAGACCCAGACGGGCACTGGCACTGGCCCCACCTTTAGGGGCCCAATTGACTGCATCAAACAGATCTGGCAGGCTGGCGGCATGGGCGGCATCTTCCGTGGATTCGTCCCCACCATTATCCGCGAGTCGCACGGTATGGCCATGTACTTTATGGCTGCTGAAGCTTGCGTCAAGCAGGACATGAAGCAGAACAAGATCGCCCGCACAGAAGTGCCCTCATGGAAGCTCTGCATGTACGGCGGTGTCGCCGGTATCACTATGTGGCTATCTGTCTACCCAATTGATGTTATCAAGTCCAAGATGCAGACCGATGCGTTGTCGCCGGCCCAGTACACGTACAAGAACATGCGCGCCTGTTTCCAGGCGACCGTGAAGAATGGCTACGGCCAACTGTTCAAGGGCTTTGCTCCTACACTGCTACGTGCTTTCCCGGTTAATGCATGCACGTTTTTGGCCTTCGAGGTCACCCGTCGCTATCTGAGCTAATTCTCCGTTTCGAGCCGTCTCAGCAAATAATCAACCTCCACGTCTTTCGTAAGAGGGATAATAAGATCACGATAAATAGAAACAATCACCTCTGGATCGACTTTGCCGTCTCCCTTCTCCGACCATCGCAAAATCGTCTGCGGGTCGGCGCCGTAGCTATCGGCCTTGTGTCTGATTCGTTCTAAAATGCGCTGCTCCACCTCGGGTTTTGTGATGGCCACCTCAATGCCTTTGATGTCCTTCTCGTTAATAAGTTTAGTGAACAGCTCACGCTCGCTCTGGAATTTCGACTCGGCAACAAACTTGCCAAAGTGAATTCGTCGAGAAATCGCCTGAAGCGCCCACACGTCGCTCAACGCGCAGCTGCCAAAGTTCTGCTCCTCATCACACGGATTCGCGCTGAGTGCAGGAACAATATGCTCAATGTAGTATTGCTTGATGCGGTCGTTTACGTTCACCTCCTTCTGATAGGGCGCTAGCACGTCTTGGAGCTTCAGAGCAGGTAGAATACGGTCCTTAGGCACCGGGAAAAACGCATTTTCATCTGCTGCGTCGTAACGACGGAGCTTTGCATGCGTCGACTCTGTCTCTTTCAAAATCCAGTCTAAAAATGTGCCTTCCAGATTCGGAAATACCCCGGCTTTGTACGCGCTGGGCATCTGCGTGAACTGAGCCCGTTCAATTAGATCGTACAGGATCGTGTCCTCCATGCGGACTAAAGCGCTTCGAATATTAACCAAATCCAGCACCGACTCTGGACGTTTAAAGTCCAGCCGGTCCGCTTGCGAGTGAGTCATCTTCATGATGTCAAGTTTCCAAGTTAGCTGAGGAGAGGCATTAGATATAAATCGGAATCGGGTCGTGCTAGCTAAAAATGGTTATAAATATATCAATTGGGCTTCTTGCGCGAGCCAGTCATGCCCGAATAGCTAGTGTCTGGATAATTGTCCAAAGTGCGCTTGCGGTGCTCCAAAAACCGCTGGATGCGTTCTTCTGCGGAGTCGCCCATGTCGAAGTTCGCCAGAATACGCGCGTACAACTGCTCGGTTTCCCATGAAATGCGGTCAAGCTCAATAATCCGTCTATCGCTCACCTCGGACACTGTCACAAGCTCGCACACGGCAATAAATATAACAAAGCCCACCACAACCTTCAGCAGCCACACCCGGCTGTCATTCAGGTTCTTATTGAAGTTCTGTTGGTGCTCGTGGTTCCAGAAGCCGTCAAATGGGTCCGCCCGGTACGTGTTGCCATGGTACTCCCGGCCCTTCCACGACGACGCTCCATGGGGTTGCCCATACGCGTAACCTGGATACCCGTCCGGTGGAGCCGACGAATGCGATGTACCATATCCATTGACACCGTGCCGAATGTCCCAAACCCGTCGCTCGTGGTCGTCCTTGAGAATCTCGTGTGCCGCCACTATTTTTTTGAACTTGTCGGCGCAATCATCGCAGCTGCCTTTTGCTTGGGCCATATCGGGATGGTACTTTTTGGCCAGTTGCAAGTACACCTGGTTCAGCTTTTTCTTATCGAACGTCGCCGGCGTCATATTAAAGATCTCGTATGGCGAAGGGTCCGTGCTTGCTGGCCAATGTAGTCTTCTGATCTGAATATTTAGTTTGAAGGGCGAAACAACTCCTTGCAAGATTGCCGTCGTAATCCCGCACTGTGGCCGGACCGGCGCCATCTTTTCGGGTCAAAGTAAAGAGTTTAAAAATCGGAGTCCCAAATGCTTATAGGCCAGGCGCCTCATTAGGGCGGAGGTTGTGCATAAAGTGTGGCGCTTATACATAATCCCCCAAAAAACACTCTCTCCACAGCCGATCAAAATTTTTCCGCCCTCATATCGAACGGCGTATGTTTGTAAATAGTTTCCTCAAAATTAGCATCCATCACCATCATCGTGACACCAAGCTATCTCGTCCCTCACGCCCGCTGACTACTTAGCCATGGGATCCGCACTCTCGACAGTGGCACCTCGCCCAACCGTGCCAATCGACGCATACATTGCAGAGCTTGGTGATTTAACCTATACAGTTGATCTTGGTCAGGGTGGCAGGTTTCTGAAGTCGGTACGGGCTGCTCATCGCGACTCTGAAACTGTGGTCAAAGTCTTGATCAAGCCCCCGGCTGGCCTCGACCTTGCAGAGACAAAACAGCGGCTAACGGATCTGAAACAAGCACTCAAGGATAATTTGAACGCTATCAGTTATTCCCGTATCGTTGAAACCGACCGTGCGGGCTACTTGGTGAGACAGTACATCAAACACAACCTGTACGATCGTATATCGAACCGGCCGTTTCTGGAACCAATTGAGAAAAAATGGCTGGTTTTGCAACTGCTCATTTGCTTGAAAAACGTTCACGCTCGTAACTTTTGCCATGGTGATATCAAATCGGAGAACGTGCTGGTCACGTCTTGGAAATGGCTCTACCTGGTTGACTGGGCGCCTTATAAACCGGTTTCTCTGCCTGAAAACGACTCAGCGCAGTTTCTGTACTTTTTCGACACGTCTCAAAGACGGTCCTGTTATGTTGCTCCCGAACGTTTCGGAGGGGCTGAAAGGCTGACCCCAGCAATGGATATATACTCTGCTGGCTGCGTGATTGCCGAATTATTTTGCGATGGCAAGCCACTATTCACTCTCGCCGATCTGTTCAAATACAGAAGAAAAGAGTATATGCCGTCTTTGGACTCAATTGAGGACGATAACGTTCGCTCTCTTATTTATTCGATGATCTCCCTCGATCCGGCAGATCGCCATTCAGCTGACCACTATTTGCAAGAGTATCGCGGCACTTTGTTTCCCGAGTATTTCGATTATTTTTACAAACTAATGGAGCCTTTCTCCGGATCGGCCGAGAACGAGTCGGATCTCGTTGTTCAAGCGGTTTACGACGCCTTCCCAACCATTCTTCAGTCCATGGATATTGCCGTCGAAAAGCAATCCCACAAGGAATTGCTCGAGGCGAAGGGTTATCGTGTTTCTCTTCATGAATGCTGGGTCCCAAAACCAGCCAAATCTCAGCAACCGGCAGCCCTTATCATTCTGTCGCTTATTTGTTCAGTGATGAAAAGTACTTCAACTGCCTCGAAACGGTTGATGAGCATCGACTTGATAATGGGCCTCTCCCATGCCTTATCATCTGAAGCTCTCCTCGATCGCTGCTTGCCTTACATCGTGAGTATGCTGTCTTCAAAGGACTCGGTAATTCAAATGACAAGCCTGCAGGCTCTGACCCATTTACTTATAATGGTTGATCAACTCACACCTTTGAACCAACAGTTGTTTGGTGAATATTTATTTCCTCAGTTACGTGCGGTTCTCACCAGCAGCGATGCAAAGGTTCGCGCTGTATATGCAGAGTGTCTTCCTTGCATTGTTGAACGGGCAATTGCCCTTAACTCTGAGGATGTGGCAAGCCACGCACAAATTGAAGATCACATCAGGGTGCTGGTTGTCGAAAAGGATACGTTAGTTCGTCGTGCTTTTCTCGATAATGCGTCGTCTTTATGCGTTGCCATGGGCCGGACCAAGGCAAATGATATTGTTCTGTCACATGTCCTGACTTACTTCAACAAAAAAGATTCGCACCTACTGGCATCCATTTTCCGATTTATTGCTCGCATCGGGCCGCTGCTAGGTTCTGCTTCGCTTGAGAATTATGCTATTCCCCTGATCCAAATCAACCTCACTGAATGGCGCGATGAAAGCGTTGTCGCTGCAGCTCTCCAGGCTCTTGGAAACCTTGCTGAATTGGGACTTATTCGACTCCGAATACTATGGGAGATCATTGCCTCGGCTAAAAAGTTCTTTATCCATCCTAGTCCTGGAATTCGTGCCCAGGCTTTTTTGCTTGTATCATCAGCTGCGAAACATTTGTCGTCGGCACAAATATACTGTCTTCTCGTACCAATGATATCCCCATTGATGCAAACCGACGTTTCGGATTTCAAACAATACAGATCATTGGTGGCAGCAGCTAAACCCCCAATGGCTCGTGCAGTGTACAACTTGTGTCTCACCTGGGCTAGCCAAGCTCGCAAGGATACTTTCTGGCGTCGAGACGAAACAACTTTTTCTACGGAAGATAAGCGTTGGCTCGAAAGATTGCGAGATGTTGGCTTTAACAATGAGGATCTTTGGCAGATTATTGTACTGAAAGATTACATTAGGCAAGTTGCCCTTCCAGACTATATGGGGGACGAGGAGCAATCTCTTCAAGAGGCACTGCGCAAAGTATCTCTCCAAACTTGGTCTGGCGATGAAAAGGCTACACCCGAGCTTGAAAAGTATTTGATTGCCCATGCTCGTGACAAAGGAACTACAACCGACGCAACTGAACCTGGAAACAGTTCTCCCACCCCTCAGTCTAATGCGCAACCTTTTAGTGCCACGCTTGTTACTTCAATTAAAGCACACCGTGGTTGTATTAATTGCTTGGCATACCCAGAGTCCAACGAGGTGTTTGTTACCGGTGCCGACGACGGTATTGTCAAGCTATGGGAGGTTGCCAGCTTGAGAAAAGGCAGCTCGCGTCCAAGTGTTACGTTTGATTTCGGCAGCCAAGTCAAATCGCTAGCTTTTTTGACAGACACGGAATTTGTGGTTAGTACCTCAGACGGGATGTTACATTTCATGGAATGTCTCACACCGGAGAGTGAATCCAAGAAACCAGGAAAGACGACGTTTAGTCTGGTACGAGTTTTGGAGCTCCCTGATCATGCAATCGCAATACACTACCATCGCAAAGTGCTTTATGTGTTGGGCGCCGACTCTCACATTTACCTGATTGACTTGGCCGACAATGATCATATGACTGACCTGGAATGCCCCGTAGAATTCGGAATCCCCACGTGTTGGGTATTTGATCCTCAACACCAATGGGTTGCAGTCGGCAGTACACATGGTGTTGTAAGTCTCTGGGATCTGAGATTCCAGCTCCTGGTCCAGTCGTTTGGGGTTGGAGACCTGGCGCCGATCACCAGTATGGTTTTACACCCAAGCGGAACTCCAACATGGGTTTTCATTGGCGGAGGTTTCGCAAGATCTTTAATATCTGCTTGGGATGTACACACCGCAGAATGCCGCGAGCTTTTAGTGCCACTTACCGCCGGCGAGCTTCCACTGCCGCCACTAGAATCAATCACCGATCTAGCAAACCGTTTGGCCATATGGACTGTAAGTGAAGATGTTGTCTATACTGTACTCTCTACGTTCCCACAGTCCGGCAAGGACCAGAGAATAATCACAGCAGGCTCAGATCGCATAATTCGAGACTGGAACCTATCTGCCCCCAATCTAAGCTCAATTATTTCGGGGTTTACTTATTCACGTCCTCTTCCTGCTTATTCTGGTCGGATAGGCTCAGATGTTAAGTTTCTGTTTGAAAGGCAGTCTGCTCAAAAGAAGCCAGAGAAGCAGTCCAGGATTACAGCAATATCAAAAGAAGAAGCGGATATCGGTCGCAACCATCGAGGAACCATCACTAATATTGGTGTTCTACATACACAAAGGGCAATTATTGTTTCGGCAGATGAAGTCGGATACGTAAAGGTGTATGTTTAAAGGCCATAGAGTTTGGTGAACACTTTACAGGGGTCTTTGGTTCTGGAGCGGGAGAAGCTAGATCGTAGATAGATATAGCCTGAACCAATTCGCTGGCATCTATTGGTGGAGATTGCTTATCTGGGGGTGTCCATGTCAGAGACTTGCTCCCCAGGTTCAGGTCCGAAAAGTTCGAGGCGGAGTAAAGAGAGCTAGTGCATGATTCACTTGAAGAATCTCTTCTCTTGGGGTATTTCACGAATCTTCCAACGACAATCTTCGAAACTACGGCTTTTTCTTCACGGGTCAGGTGCGTTAATGACTTGAAGATCTTCTCAATGGACCTCTCCCAAGCCAATCGCTCCTCAAGCCACTTTTCGAGGCTATATTCTGTGTATACCTCGTACCAAGGCCGCCAGAAATCTTGCAGGATGTATGGAGTGCCCATCCAAACATACTCGCACAGGGCATAGATCTGGAAGGGCCGGTACTTACGAAGCTCGCGACGTCTAGATTTCAACTCCGCGAACGTCGTTATCTTAAGATTTAGAACCAAGGCAATAGCGACCTCCATGGTACAGCTTGAAAAGAAGGAGGGGCCATCAAGACTGCCGATGTATTATGGAGATGCGGTATGCATGTCTCAAAAGTCAAATAGCGCAGTGTCGCGAGTCGTGAACGGAGAATGTAACAGAAAATATATTTGCAGGGACTGGTTTCCCTGGAAAAGTACGTATTAAATACACTATGCCTTGTCCTTTTTTTCCTTCTTCTCTTTCTTATCCTTCTTATCCTTCTTATCTTTCTTCTCCTTCTTCTCTTTCTTCTCCTTCTTTTCTTTCTTTTCCTTCTTGGACTTCTTGGGCTCTTCATCATCATCACGCTTGCGCTTCTTAGGAGTCTCCTCCTCCTCCTCCTCGTCCTCATCGTCGGAGTCGGCAGCCATAGGCACGTCTGCCACGGCGTCAGCGTCGGCGTTGTACTGATCGACAGGCTTAAGATCAACCTTGGGCTGAGAAACGTTGTTTGCGGTAATACGAGTGAAATCACGGCCCTCAAGCTGGGCAAGGCGGCGCTCAATCTTCACCCGATCCTCAACACCAACAGTGGCAAAGTCATCGCGGTCTTCGGACAGAGCATCGAAACGAGTAGACACGGAGCACTTGGCTGCAAGCATACGGGCAATTTTACCCTTGTTCTTACCAGTAGCCTGGCCAACTAGAGAAGCATGGTAGATGATACCATATTTAGGAGTGTCGTGCTTGGTTTTAAGAGCACGGAAAAGGGCCTTCTCAGCACCGAGAATCTGCAGGGTGGAGGACGGAGCCTTGGCAAGATTGATAAGAGAGCCTGCATGGGCGACAAGACGGGCTCCAACCAGCTCACCAACCAGGGCAGTGAGGTTAGGAGTAATAACAGCCATGCGGGCATTCAAATAGGAGGACAAATGTTCACGGTAGGCGGAGAGCTTGATCACTTGGTTTGCGAAAAATTCGATATTTTTGAGATCGTCCTCAGTGATCTCGGTACCCATAGAGATCTCGGCAGCGTCCTTGAGTTTCTGCTCGAGATCCTCGGGAAGAATACTCGAAAAGTCGGTGGTAGCAGCCTTTGTGCGCAGCCCCATGTGCTTGATGACCTGGGCATAGGCGGTATTATCGGTGACAATCTTGCCCATCTCGGGGAAGTGCCAGCCGTACCACTCCTTGAGACGCATGGCGTAGACGTTGATTTCCTTGTCGAGGTCGTCCAGGAGAGCAATGGCCTGAATGATCATAACGTCGACCTTGTCCACGGAGAACTTGAGCTTATGACGGCCAATAGAGTGCGCCAAACCAAGAGACATGGTGGTGAGGTCCTTCTCGTTCAGACCAGGGAGCAAGCTGGGCAGATACTCACGCACGGCACGCAAAATCTCCAGCGTGTTGGTATCAGATACAACCTTGAGAGAAAGACCGGGCAGTTTGTTAATGGCCGAGCCCAGCTTGGCGTCGGAAACAACGAGAGTGGCCTTCTTCTCATCCTTCAGGGTATCAAGCAAGCGTGAAAGACGGTCGGAAACCTTGGCGTCGATGACAGCGTTGATTTCTTCAAGAGCATCTGCTGCCGAATCAAACTTTTCGAAGACCTTGACTTTGAACTGATCGACGACCTTGTCGGCGGAACCGAGCTCCTCGATAAGATTGTCGCTCTTGTACAATTTCTTATCCTTGGCTTTAAGCAGAGCATAGCCTGCTGCCGTCTCTGTGAGAATGAACGTCATACTCAAGAGTGTGTGAAAGAGATTTTTTTTTTCACTTAGGTAAAAAAAACTGGATAACCTGCTTGGGGGTACTGGGCAAGGGCTCCCAAAAATTTTTTTACATCAGCCAGCCCCTAGGGGAGGCCAAGACCAAAAAAGTAAGGTCTTGCCCGGATTCGAACCGGGGTTGTTGGAATCAGAATCCAAAGTGATAACCGACTACACTACAAAACCACTGTTGTTCGAGGATTTTGAAGGTGTCTTTATATTGGCAGTCGCTGTTTACTTGCCATAAATAGCCGTTGGCCGTCGACGCGACTTTTGGCATTGCCCATTTTTCTTTTCGATTTCTTGTTGTTTCGATTTTTCATGTGCGTCAATTCACCGACCGCCAAGCCGCTGAAATAAATATCTAATCGAGTGTCTTGTCTACGTACTCATCCACAATTGACCTAACTTTTGATCGCCAAGTGTCTTCGAGGTTGTTGATGGTATCAATAGCTTCTTGGTGGGCTCTTCGCCGATCAAGGTTGAGCTCATTGACCTCCGCTTTCACTTTGGCCAACCAGCCCTCGGCGATAGTCAAGGAAGACTCTAGCGCTTGGTTCACAACGGAAAGATGGGTGGGTCCCATTTCCTCGAGGAGCTCGAGATTATCTCTTGCGCGATCCTCGTATGCCTTGGCCAGGTTACCCGATTTGGGGAACTTGAACTGCGGAATAACCCCTTCGGTTGAGTGGACGAGGAGGGACTCGTTTAGTGGGGGCATGTCTGGCATATAGTCGTCATCCTGCAGCAGCACTTGTATCTCCGCCTCTACCAGTTTGTTTGCTTCATCGAGCTCCTGTTGAGATCTCGTCTCGACATAGCTCAAATCGGCGGCCACCCCCATTAGTCACAAACAAAGTTCCCGCCTTTCGCCTTCGAATCAAAAGCATGTTCAGTATGAAGTGGTGGGGCGGTGGCAATAGCAAGAAGGAGAACACAACATCGGCAATTGTAACGATGCGTGCTCATTTGGAGTCACTGCAGAAGCGCGAAGTGTGGCTCGAAGGCAAACGAGATGAGCAGGATGCGGTTGCTCGGAAGATGGTGACGTCCAACAAAGCGGCTGCGCGCGCTGCTCTCCGCCGCAAGAAGCAGTACGAAACAGAAATAGAAAAGCTGCAGGGCCAAATGGTCTCGCTGGAGCAGCAGCTTGCCGCTGTGGAGGGCGCCAATCTTAACTACGAGACCATGAAGGTTATGCAGCAGGGTGCGGCCGCCCTCAAAGGCATTCACAACGGCATGGACATGGACAAACTCGACACAACTATGGATGACATCAGAGACCAGGTGGCGCTCAATGAGGAGATTTCGGACGCCATCTCGCGACCTCTTCAGGAGACTGACGACGCAGAACTCGAGGAGGAGCTCGAACTGCTCGAACAGGAGACTGTGGACGCCCATATGGTTGCGGCAGGGCGGGTCCCGGCTGCTCCCAGTGCCCCCTTGTCTGCACCGGAGACCTCTGTCGACGAGGTCGAAGACGAAGACGAGGAAGAAGTTCTTCGCCAGCTCCAGGCGGAAATGGCAATGTAACGGAGCTTTCTTTTTTTATATAATATAAATGGTAATTACGAAATGAGTACCCACAAGAAGAAGCAAATAAGAATAACGCCAAAGCTCTTGAGAACAAGCCAACGGTTGGAGCTGATGCGGGCATAATATTTAAGCAGCTCTCTCTGGGCGCCGCTGACGTTGATTGCAATGTCGTCTGTGTTTGCGTCTATCCGCTGAACGGTATCGCGCTGCTCTGCAATCATAGTGGATAGCTGCGAGAAAATAGAGCCCAGCTCGCTGATGGTGGATTCGATTGCGTCGACCGCTACGGATCGCGACGACAGATAAGAGCTCTGTTGCTCCTCAAGCAGCGTGAGCGACTGCTGTTGTTCGGGTAGTGTTAGCATCTCAGGCTCTGGGTCTGCTGCATATGCGGCAGCGTACGGGTTATCGGCATACACCTCGCTGTTGCCGCCTGGTCTGGTGCCCGAGGCGTATGCAGAGGCTCCGCCTGCCGAGGACGGGGCCGAGGGTGTTGCTGGGCGGCGCGATGAGACAGCACCACGGGCATATAGGGGATTATCAGGCGTCTGGTCGCGTTTTGTTGAGATGAACTGTTCGGATCGCTCCCTGGACTGTTGCATTCGGCGGGTTCGCTCCTCGAGGACTTCTGTGAACCCGGTAGTCACTTCTCCTAGCTTGCCCTGGAGCATAATTACGACGTTCTTCGAGTGGTCAGCCAGCTGAGCCTTGTTCTGGCCTGCGGACCAGCCGCCAGCCGAGTCAGACTTGACCTGTACTTGAAGAGACTTGATAGACTCATTGATTGACGACAGCTTCTGCTTGATCACCATAGTGAGCTCTGTGATCTCCACCGGTTTGTCGTCAAACAGCGGTTTGCGTTTTGCCAGCATCGCGAGGCGTTGCAGCATTGCAGTTGTGTCGGCGATTTCTTTGGCGATATCGGATGCCTTGCGGGAAAACTGGCTCCGCGAGGTTGCTGGCGAAGCTGCCGCTGCTGCCTGGGCCGGAGCACCCCGAATTCGCGTGAGCGACGACACGGCCGCGCGAAATTCAGCAGTTCGATCCTGAGCCACAACTGCCACAGACATTGGTGTGTCAGAGATTTCCTGGCTGGGAGGGTACAAGGTAACATAGGAGGGGAATTAGACATTTGGCCAGATTTGCCTATCCGCCTTAGTCATCGGGAGAAACTCCCTGCCGACCGACTTTTTCAGGGCCTTCCGTCCCCACTTTTGGTCACATGCGTCTAAGCAAGAGACCAATAGGAGGCAGCATATACCGAAAAAGGTGGGGGGGTACTGGGAACCTTTTACCAGTCACAACCGCCGAGTTTTATGGAAATTAAGAAGCAATCTGTCTAGAAGTGTTTAATTCTATAAATTAAACCGGCAAAAATCCTCCGGTTCGCTCCCCGGATAAATATCTCCTGGCACATGACCCTGCGGGAGGGGGTTTGGTCGGCATTGCGGCCTCGGTAGTTGTGGGGTGCATATATATAATCAGCTAGGCATTCCTCCAACGTAACTTAAACCACACAATGAGCAAGGAATATACTGCTGAGGAGGTTTCGAAGCACAACACGCCTGAGGACCTTTGGATTATTATCGACGGTAATGTCTTTGACGTTACTGAATGGCAAAAGGACCACCCTGGTGGCAAGAAGATGCTCCAGAAGGTGGGTGGAAAGGATGCTACCAAGTTCTTCCACAAGTACCACGAGCCTGCGGTGGTTATGCGCAAGTTCGGCAACAATTTCAAGATCGGCAAGTTGTCGCCCAATCCCGCTGTCGCCACGGTTAGCGCCAATCCCACCATGGCGAAAATCCCCCGCATCACAGCCTTGCCCACCAACGGCGAGGACGGCGAGCCTCTCGAGCAGTTTGGCGACATGATTCCCTACGCCGACCCTATGTGGTACCAGGGATTCCACTCCCAGCACCACGATGAAAGCCATGCTGCTTTGCGTGACCGCATTCGCAGCTACGTTGACGAGAAAATCTCCCCCTACATTGACGAGTGGGAGGAGGCAGACGAGATCCCCGCTTCTGTTTTCAAGGAGTTTGCTGAGGCCGGCTGGCTGCCTTATGCTCTCGGCTCCAAGAAGTTCCCCTCGGAATACGCTGAAAACAAGCATGCCGATATTGTTCCCAACGAAAAGTTCGATCCTTTCCACGAGTCCATTCTCGGCGATGAGTTGAGCCGCCCTGGTTCCGGTGCTCTCGTCTGGTACCTAGTTGGTGGCTATAGCATTGGTATCCCCCCCGTGCTCAACTTTGCTAAAGATAGCATCAAAAAGCGGGTTCTTCCTGACGTCTTTTCTGGCAAGAAGCGCATCTGTCTGTGCATCACTGAGCCCTCTGGTGGTTCTGATGTTGCTAACCTTGTTACCGAGGCCAAGCTGTCGGCTGACGGCAAGCACTACGTCGTTAACGGGGTCAAGAAGTGGATCACCAACGGTATGTTTGCTGATTTCTTCAGCGTTGCCGTGCGCACTGGCGGCCCCGGCATGGGCGGCATCTCTATGCTGCTCATTGAGCGCACCTTCGATGGTGTCTCTACCCGTCACATCGCTACCCAGGGTATGAATGCTTCTGGCACTGCCCTGGTCACCTTCGACGACGTCAAGGTTCCGGTCGAGAATTTGCTTGGCGAAGAGAACAAGGGTTTCCAAATCATTATGCGCAACTTCAACCACGAGCGTCTTGGCTGCATTACCCAGGCCAATCGCTTCTCGCGTGTCTGTTATGAGGAGGCCATCAAGTGGGCCTTCCAGCGCGAGACCTTTGGTGTCAAGTTGTTCAAGCACGACGTCATCCGCAACAAGCTTGCCCAAATGGCCTGCCGCATTGAGGCGTCCTGCGCCCTTGCCGACGCTCTTGTCTACCAATCTTCCAAGATGGAGGAGGACGAGGCTATGCTGCGTCTCGGTGGTAACATCGCTGGCTGCAAGGCATTCTCTACCCAGACATTCGAGTACTGTGCCCGCGAGGCCTCTCAGATCTTTGGCGGTCTTTCCTACACCCGCGGCGGCAAGGGCGGTAAAGTCGAGCGTCTTTACCGCGTTGTCCGTGCTCTGGCTATTCCTGGCGGTTCTGAGGAGATCATGTTGGACCTGTCCATCCGCCAGTCCGTCAAGGTCCACCAGATGTACGGCGCCAACCTTTAAACTTTATTTCTCTGCCACGTTGTTTTTATAATAAATGAAGTAGCAAACCAGTTTGGTATTTTTTGACAAGATGAAATCAGTGGAATGTGCAAGCAAAATAGGCTGCCTAAGGTCATCGGGACTGGGTGGTCGAGTGAATGAGTGCGGAAGAGACTGCAACGTGCTAGCCCACTTGCAAATTGTCGCAAGCCTTCAACTCCGAAGTGTCCCACATATTGTTTTATCCTGTATTTGACCGATCTATTGTTTGCCCCTCACCCTTGTGCATTTCTCCCACTTACACTAAACATGTCGTTTCAACAACGTCTGACAACCGCTTTGAACAGTATCCAGGCTGAGGCCAGCAAGTCCCAGTTTTTGGGCCGCCTTGAGCAGCAGACCGGTGTTTCAAAATCGTACCAGCTGGGCGGCTTTGCTGGTGTCTACCTGCTTATGGTCTTTCTGAACGTTGGCGGCATTGGCCAGCTGTTTGCCAATCTTGCCGCTGTTGCTTTGCCCGGTTATTACAGTCTCAAGGCGTTGGAGACTCCCGGTACCCGTGACGACACTCAGTTTTTGACTTACTGGGTTGTTTACGCTGCCCTGAGCATCCTTGAGTTCTGGTCCTCCTTCATTCTGTACTGGATTCCCTTCTACTGGTTCTTCAAAACCATTATCTTTTTGTACCTGGGATTGCCTCATTTCAATGGCTCCCAGATGGTCTACGAGAATGTCTTGCGTCCTTTCTCTGTCAAGGTTCTGGGCATTCGTCCTAACGCGGCCGAGAATTTGCGTGAGAAGGCCTCTGCCACTACCACTGGTGCTCGTTAAATAGTTTTCGACAGTTTCCCCAGATATAAGCGTACTTGAGCGTTCGTTTTCGTAGCTGCCACTTGAAGGCATTAATCACGTGACTAGTATCCGTCGCCTGGCTATTTTTCACTGACAAATCGTCCAAATTTCGTTTTAACCCCCCCGTAATGTTCAGATCGATTTGGCATAGCACGAAGCCATCGCAGGTAATTAGTCGGGCGGTAACTCGCTCTGCAGCCACGACCACGTCGCCGGTTCAGTTCTCCATGGACCAGGCCGGTCTGGTGACTGACCTGTATGTCCCCCCTCGAGATCTGCCGTCGTGGTTCACCAATCCCAAGGCTCGATGGACTGCTTTGAAGCGCCGTGTACAACTTTTAGGCGTCAACACTTATATGGCAGTGAAACTCCGCCGTGAGATTGGCCGTGAGCGTTTCCAACCGCTAGAGTGGAAGGAGACTGCCCTACTGTTGTATCAGCGCACGAATGAGTGCTTTGTTCATCGTGATCTCTCGGGACTGTCGAAGCTCACGTCTCGTTGGGTGTACGGACCCTTGGCTGCCCGGGCCCAAAAGTTCCCCAAAAACGTCCGTCTCGACTGGAAGCTTGAAAAACTGACCGCGAAGCCCAAGGTCCTATCTATTATTCCTCTTTCTCTTCCCGATACCCCCACTCGGTTTGTTCAGACGCTGTACAGAATTGAGTCCAGGCAGGTCTTGTCCAAGCTTAATCTTGACACCAACAAGGTCGACAAGGTCGAACGCACTGTTGTAGACAATGTTGCTTTTATTTTTGACACTACCAAGTCTCCTGCCGAGGGTCGCCTGATTGGCTCTTTGTTTGAGACTCCGGTGAACTCTCCCATGCCTGATCCTACTCTGAGTCCTGGTTCTCGAACTGAGATCATCAGATCCATGACCAGCCGGGGCGACATTTTCAGAGAACCACCCCAATACCTGGCCATCAAGACCGAACAAACTGCTTGAAAGAGAAAAAAAAACCAAATAAAAGCATTTAATTGTATATAATAGTCGACAAAGTGATTCTGGCTTTCAACAAGAGTCTTTGCACCACAACGTCTGCAAGACCACCACAATGCATGGATATTAAACCTGCTGTGTCTTTGATGTTTTCCCAATGTCCACTCCTGAGATGTATAACTGCGAGGACGAGAACTCGCCTGTAACCAAGCTGAGTGAACCCTTGCAGGCGACTGATTTACGCGACGACGATGAGGCCAGGGCGCCGTCTTTAGCTACTGAAGACTCCCTTAAAACTTCGGCCCCGAGTACTCCTTACACCACCCCGGATGACGATAATCCAATGCGTAATATTGCTGCGGAAACAATGGTAGTTTTGCGAACGAATACGGGCTGTCTCAAGTATCTGCCTTTGCAGCGCAAAAAAATCGTTGCGCGCAAAGGTGTTACATTCACCATGATGGTGGCCGGGGAGAGCGGCTTGGGTAAAACAACTTTCGTAAACACTCTGTTCCGGGATCAAATTACCGACACCTCGGTATCGGTGTCAGTATCTGAGCGGGTGGAAGGTAGCCTGTTTGATAAGACGACTAAGTTGAATATTCGTCAGGTCGAGTACACCGAGAACGGATTCACAGGCCGGTTTACAATTGTAGAGTCCTCAGGGCTGGGTGATTACACCAACAACAAATCAGCGTGGCTTCCGCTATGCCAGTACATCGACTCTCAACATGCTCTCTACATGTGCGAGGAGGAACAACCATTCCGTGAAGAGCTTGTAGACACAAGGGTACACGTTTGTTTGTATTTTATTTATCCCAGTGGCCATGGACTCCTACCTTTGGATATCATAACGATGCAAGAACTGTCACAACGGGTGAACTTGATTCCTGTTGTGGCCAAAGCCGATAGCTTCTGTAAGGAGGACTTGCTTAATTTCAAGCGCTCAATTCGGCAGGCCATTCAAGAGCACGAGATCAGTGTCTTTTGTCCTCCTGCAAACTCCAGCGTTGGCAAGGCCATGGAGCCCATCTGGCCCTACGCCGTGATTGCCAGCGAAAAGACTGTTAACGTGAACGGAGAGGAGGCTCGTGGCCGGAGATACAGATGGGGGGTATCTTTAGTCGATGATCCTGAGCACTGTGACTTTACGAGTTTGAGTGAAGTCCTTATGGGCAAGAACATGCTTGACCTAATCGATACGACACACGAAGTGCATTACGAGCGACAGCGACGGCTTCTCATGCAGCAGCGGCTCAAGGCCAGTACAGACCTTCAAAAGAAAGAGCGGGAAGCCGAAGAAAGTGCTAATGCTTTAACTAAGGGCCCTACTGAGAAAAAGAGCGTCACTTTTATGAGCCCGGTTGTCGATAACGCCGACACCATGGCTATTGATCGATACAACAGCCTCGAGCTGTTGGCCAAGGTTATGCCCTTTGGGTATGATTATCTTAGGAAAAATCGACTGGAGCACAATTCGCTGTTTCTCCAACGCGTTCGCTGCGCTCAGGAAGAGATGGGCCGAGTGTCTGCGCTTCAGGAGACTCACTTTAAAAAGTGGAATGAAGAGCTCAGACAGGCCAAAGAGGCGTGCCAACACGAGCTTGATGGGCTGTATCGTGAAGTGGAATCTCTGCAGCATGCAGTGGGTGCTTTAGATAGTCGTCGCCGACACCATTAAACTATAAAGTGCGAATATAATTTGATTTACTAGAACGAGCAAAGGCACTGAAATGAGCACTACTTATAGTTTGAGAATGTAACGCAGCTCAAAGTTCAATCAGATTATCGAAATATAAATGGATATGTATTTTTATGTTTGCACTGCAGATCAAAGCTTATAGTGGCAGAGAGCCTCCACTGACGGCTGACGTGGGGTCAGGGCAGAGCAAACAGAGTCCTGGGACGGCATAAGACCCGGAAGCGGCCGGTAAACACGGGATATAATCAAATGATTATAGCCTAAGGAACTAAATACTTTTTAATCTGATCGGACAGTGCGAGGTATGCATGCGGTTGAGCCCGTCGATGCAAAAAGCAGCGACATCTAGTGTCTGGGGAAGAAAGCAAGGGTGGGCGAATAGGGCAAGTTGCACGGCTAAAGACGCCCTGGACGAAAAGCAAACGGCGTACCGTTGAGACCAGGCAGAAGATAAGGAAAGTAAAAATAAATATATACAAGTATAAAGTTAGCGTTAGGATTAGCTCGAACAATGTGGGATATGCACAAGCAAGTAGGTGCAAGTAGGCGCAACAACCGGGCCTGACATTGGCGGCGCATCTTGATCTATTGTCTAAGAGGTGCGAGGGTGGATATCCTTTTTCAGGGTTAGGGCTTTTGATGAGTTGTCAGGGAGTCTGAGCGGGGTGTACTCCGTCATAGGGTCGCCGAGAGAGGGATCACAGCGAGCGGGAAAAAGGTGTACAAACCAGAGGTAATTTCCGATACAGCCCCTGTTCGACAGCCCCTCGCGCGGCGGCCGGCAACTGACGATTTCAACAAAGCCGAGAGATTTATCCTGCGAAGGAATGTAGCGGTGACGCAAAAATCTGCTAGTAGTGGCAAACTGATGCAGATCCCACCAATCATCGTCAAGTAGCAGCCCTTACCCCTGCCTTACGTCACATAGGGCCCGCATTGTACATAACCCGTGGCTTTTCCCAGCTCCCATTTCTCTTCCTTTCCACGCGTTTTTATCGCTTCAGAATCATTCGTCCAGTATCGACGACTGAAATACCCATATTTTGCCTTTTGACAAACTAGCTCGCTCCTCTTTTTGCTAGTTCGCCCCTAAAGATTCGTTCATACGTTAGCACCTTCACAGACTCTCGCTCAATCTGTGCTAGTCGTTCTATTTTGTTGGCCCCAAGGAAATGTCAAGTCTAGCAAACCACCAAATGTATGCTGCTACCCCTGTTCACGCCGGTATGGTTCCGCCTAAACCCCGTCCCCGCGTGACTACCACGTTGTGGGAGGACGAAAATACCCTCTGCTTTCAAGTGGAGGCCCGAGGCATCTCGGTCGCCCGTCGTGAGGATAACGATATGATCAACGGTACCAAGCTTTTGAATGTTGCTGGTATGACGCGTGGACGCCGTGACGGTATGCTCAAGGCCGAAAAAGTTCGCCATGTGGTCAAGATTGGCGCCATGCACCTCAAGGGCGTGTGGATTCCTTTCGACCGTGCCGCTGCTTTTGCCCAAAAGGAAGGTATCGCCGACCTACTTTATCCTCTATTCGTTGAAGATATTCGCTCTTTCCTCTATCGTCAGCAAAACCCCAGTGCCACTGGTGATGTTGGTTTGATGCAGGGTGGTCAAGATGTCAAAGGCTATCCTACCGGCCCACAGCACCCTCAGATGCTGCCTAATGCTGGTCAGATGCCCGTACAGAGCCACATGGGCCACCACCAGGCGTCAATGATGCCTGGCCCAACCTCTGGTATCCCCGGTGAAAAGGGCATGGTCCGTCGCGATGATGTTGGCGGCGCTGCTGGCGGTCACCAGGCTGATGGCCAAGGTACCGGTGGATCTGCTGATCAGATGGGCAGCCAGCACCAGGCTTACAGCCGCCAGTATGGCTACATGCCCCAGTATGGTATGCAGGGATACGGACCGATGGGTGCGTATAACTCCGCCTACGGCTCACCTTATGCTTCTTATCCTATGGTTTACAGCAACCAGGACTACTCGCAAGCTCACCAAGCTCAGGCTGCCCAGCAACCCCAACAGCAGCAGCAGCAACAGCAGCAACAACCTCAACAGCAGCAGCAGCAGGGACAGCCCCAGCAAGTCCAGCACGCAATGTACTATCAGGGTCAGCAGTATCAACAAGGTTACGATCAGAGCCAGATGTACCAGCAGGCGCAGCAGCAGGCTCACCACACTCCCCAGGCTCAGCAACAAGCCGCCCAACAAGCCGCCCAACAGCCCCAGGCTCAGCAGCACCATCAGCAGTACTACCAGACCCCCCAGGCTTCCAAACCGGTCGGTGACAAGCATGGCGAGGCTAAGCTCAGTGGTTGAATATTTTTTGAAAAATACCAGCTCCTTACTAGAAACTGGTTCCTCCAATTTTCTAATATATATTTGTGTTTAGTTATTCCGAAATTCTCTACAATCTATCTTGGCGACGCGGGAATCTCTACTTGTCTGCAGATCCGAAGAACTGCCGCAGTGTACATGCATATGTTTTATGTTGGGTTCATCACATCAACATACCGACTGCGTGTCGGTCTCTTGCGACGGGCAACCGGTGCGGCGCTGAGCAACGAGTCAATGTCGTTTGCTGGAGCAGCCTTTGACGCGGTATTGGCCTTAGCCGGCTTGGGTGCGCTGCTCGCTGGCTTGGGAGGGCCGGCAGATCCTGCACCTGGCTCAGGCTTAGCCGGACTGCTGGCCGGTGGTTTCGCAGGAGCTTTTGCAGGTGACTTGGCAGGCGACGCAGGGGCCTTGGCCTTGGGCGGTGGAGGGGGAGGTGCCTCTTCTTCAGGTGGAGGCCCATTCTTATTCACCCACCGCTTGAGCTTTTCATCATAAACGAACGAGCTCTGCTCGCCAAGTTTGGCCTTGATCGGCTTGGGTGCGTTAGGGTCCTCTCCTTTACGCAGCCACCCAAACCAGCTTCCCTTGTGAGTATCCTTCTTTTCCTCTTTTTCAGGCGCTTTTTCAGTCTTGGGGGCCGAATTGCCAATGCCAAGATCCTCGCCTTCCGGAGCTCCCTCATCATACTGATCATCGTACTGATCGTCGTTGTATTGATCATTGTACTGATCATCATAATCCTGGTCATAATCATTGTAGTCATAGTCCTCGTCTTGAGCGTACTCGTCATCGTATTGGCCATCGTACTGCTCATCATATTTGCCTCTGTTTTGTTCAGCATCATCGCCGTAGTCAGCTTGTGCCTCAGTCTGTTTAGTGAGCTCTTCTTCAACTTCTTCTTCGACCTCAACCTCGACCTCGACCTCAATTTCGGCCTCGACTTCAGACTCGACTTCAGGCTCAGCCTCAGGTTCGACCTCCGGCTCCCGCACTGGCTCAGGCACAGGCAGAGGCACTGGAACTGGCTCAGGTCGCGTCCTGGGCTTGTGCGCAGCGGGAGCTTTATACATAGAAGCAGGCGGAGGCGCAGGCTTGGGTACGGCTTTCAGCTCAGGCTCTTCAGAAACCGGTGGGACCGGAGTACTAGGCTTGGTCCATCCAGCAGGAGGCGCGTAAGGGTTAGATCTCGGCGAACTGCCAACACTGTGCACATAACCAACTTCAGCGGGCTGACGGGGAGCAACACCAGCTACCAAAGGTGCCATGGGTGTCATGGGTGCTAAAGGCATAGGAGCAGGTGATGCCCTAGATGTACTAATAATTGGTTCAGATCCATGGCGTGCAATTGCTGAAGCAGACAAGCCCGGCAGCGAGCGCTGTCCGATTTCGGCATCATCCTCGCCGGAGACAAACTTGTTAAAAGTCGAAACCCAAGTACTATCCATACGAGGTCGAGATAGTTTCCTAGACAACCAGTGACCAGAAGAACCACTGGGATCTTGCCCACAGTGCTGTAAAGCACGATCACAGAGTTGAACAAGCGGCGCAGCCTTGAGATGTCTAGCAATGACCAACGCGTTTTCTGCCACCTTTGTCGCTTCAGTGTGGTGACCAGATTGAGCAAGCTCCAGGGCCTTGTTGACCTTGTAGGGCAGCAGATGGCCGAACGGAGCAATGGCAGAGCCACGAGATAGTAAAACAAACTCGTAAATTTCTGCAAGATCAATAGGAGCAAGTTCCGAAGTTCCACGAGTGATATAAGGTACTTCGAATCCATTCAACAAGTCCCCGAAAACAGGCTCACCGCTCAAAAGCAAACATACATGACCCTGCTCTACGAGTCCACGCTTGACAAGGTTACGACCAAGCTCAGCTAATGCTGGGCCATCGCCAGGAGTTCGGTTGGCCAAAACTAGCGATGCGTATGTGACCCAATTGAATGTAGACCCAGGAGCAGAGTTGTCAGACGACCTGAGAGGTTCCAATTCATCAGCAGCAGCAGCACCAGCACCTCCAAGGACACGGTAGATAAATGCTAGTTCCTGACCGGCCCTACCTGGTTGTGTACGCAACTCTTCGCGAACAAACTGCAAGAGAGCGGCATCCCATTGTTCCTGACCAAGTGACTTGGCAATCACCAAGGCATGGGCCCATTGACGAGAATCCAGCGCACTCTGTAGTGCCGCATCACGGTTACCAACAGCCAGGTCCATCAAAACATCCCCCAACGATGAGCCAAGTTCGGTTGGAGGCTGGCGTGAAAACAAATCTGCACCTGAAACGAGTCTGTCGCGACCATGCTTTTCACCCGCTTGGGGATCCAAGACACGACGGAGTGCTAGTTCTTCTGCTTCAGGATCCAGTTGCTCCACAAGTACTCTCAAAATGCGTAACAAAAGTCCTTTATCACCAGACTCATCCATCCACTTCTCCAGCTCCTTTTTCTTTCCCTTCAGAACGCCCTTGGCATTAACCAGAGGTGCCGGAAATTTAGCCCTTACAGGAGGCAATAATTTTAAGCCAGAAACGTCATGAACGCTGACCAGTGAAGGTGCACCATACATTCTTGCAGGGAGCACTTTAGCATAGCGATCTCTGGAGAATAAAAACAAAGGGATTTGATGAGCAGGGTGCAGTTCTGGCACTTTGGGCTCAGCAAGTTCACTAGGAGGCCGCGAGAGATGCAAATCATTCGATACACTTCCGGGCCGGCTAATAGAACTGGGCGGCCTGTTAATGGGGGCAGTCATAGCTGCCGCTGCAGCTACAGCTGGAGGTATACCAGGATAGCGGGCAGATTGACGAATGTTTTCGACATTACCAGCCGGCGCATAAGGGTTCCGCTTCTTTCCACGGGCAACTGCACCATTGACAGCCTTAGGCTGCTGGGGTGAACGCTGTACATGACCACCGCGGGGTGAAATCTCAGGCTCCTCAGTTGCCCAGTTACCGTGATCAACTTTAGGAGTCAAAACTTCGGGCGGGGGTGGCATCCTAGGGTGTGCTGCAGGTTGTGGGCGCTGGTGCTGTGGAGTGCCAGGCTGTTCGACGTCGTCCATAATCTGACTTACAGGAGTTTCTAGTGGTCGACCATAGGACTCTTGAAGCAGGTCACGAGTATCCAAAGGCGATTGAGGCCGGGGAGGCTCGAAAAGAGGGCTGTCGCTGCGATTAATCACTGGAGCAGGTGGAGGCTGAACAGAAGCATTTGTCGACGGAGCATACGGGTTGCGCTTACCGCCACTTTTGGTAGCAGCTGTAGCAGCGGTAACCTTAGGGGCGTGATCATGCCATTCCTCATGTGCCTCATCGGGTTCGAAAGCTTGCTCTTCAGGATTGCGGAAAGTCGAATTCCCATTTTGAACAGGCTCAGGAGCTGTTTTGGGCTCCGGTTGTACTTCCTCCACCTCTGGATCGTGCGATTTTATGGGAGGATGTGGTCCTCTGCGTTTACCACGAGTTTGAGGTTTCCGCGGTGGGGCATTGTAAAGAGCTGCCAACGGATCGGAGGTGTCCTCTGTCTTAGTCTTGGGCTTAGCGCCACGAGGCTGGGCCTTTGGAGGCCCAGGAGGAGGCGCCAAGGACTCACTAGTCGGTTCATCTTCAAGAACTTTAGGAATTTGAGGTGGCGTATTAGATTCTTTAGGTCCCTGAGGTTGCTTCTCTTGGTTTGCAACCGGTACAGTACGCTTAGAAGGAGGTGGAGCAGCTGCTCTCTCGGAGTCCAAAGGAACCTCACCATCAGACTGATCTGCCTGTACTGAGGGAGCATATGGATTGGCTGTGACAGGTTTGCAGGGGTTTGCATGAGCTCTCATAGGTTCAGAATGATCGACATCGGGGTCACCAAGCGGCTGACCGTAGCCTCTATCATCACTTCGGGATGAATTAGGCGGTAAGTGTTGCATCTTGTAGCAGTCGACGCTAGACTCAGTAAGGTTCTGGGCATGAGATACATCAGCACCGTCGTTCTGGTAGTGCTCAGGACCCGAGGGCATGTAACTATTCGGCTGCTCTGCGTCAACATTCTGTTCACTCTGAGGGGCGTGAGGATCCTGCTGCATACGACCTAGAAACTCAGATCTTGGATCGTGGGCTTCTTGTGAGTACATGTCGGTCTTCGGTGCCCCGGCGGCGTCGGCTCGAGAAGGAGCCTGTACCTGAGGAGGAGCCTGTACCTGAGGAGGAGCCTGTACCTGAGGAGGAGCCTGTACCTGAGGGGGAGCCCGGACCTGAGGAGGAGCCTGGACCTGAGGGGGAGCCTGGACCTGAGGAGGAGCCTGGACCTGAGGAGGAGCCTGGACCTGAGGGGGAGCCTGGACCTGAGGAGGAGCCTGGACCTGAGGAGGAGCTTGAGCCCGAGGAGCCTGCGCTTGAGGAGGAGCATGTCCGCGTGGAGGAGCGTTAGCTGGTGGAGGGGCATATCCTTGCGACGGGCCATAACCATGCGAGGAGGCGTCAGCCTGCGGAGCAGGGCCTTGTGGTGCATAAGCTTGTGAAGGAACATGACCCTGATAAGGCCCTTGAGCCTGAGCGCGTGGAGGCGCATATTGACCTGGAGCCGGCTCGTAAGAACTCTGTGAGTATCCCTGCTGAGCTCGAGGATCATTGTATGCTTGCTGTCCCTGATGGGCTTGAGGATGATTAGATGCCTGAGGGTTATAGCCAGGGTGCTGGACGTGTGGAGGTGCGAAGTTGCCTTCGCTGTGCTCGTGACCATGGGGTCCCTGAGGATAATATTCTTGATGCTGCTGGTCGTAGTGGGCT
Source organism: Wickerhamiella sorbophila (assembly GCF_002251995.1). Taxonomy (NCBI): domain Eukaryota; kingdom Fungi; phylum Ascomycota; class Dipodascomycetes; order Dipodascales; family Trichomonascaceae; genus Wickerhamiella; species Wickerhamiella sorbophila. The sequence goes on from NW_020194005.1 coordinate 1,773,778, forward strand.
TGGGAACTAGCATAACTCTGAGGAATATCAATTTGACCATTATAATTACCTTGTTGACCAGGATAGTCATACTGTCCAGCTGAATGTTCATGCCCACCCGGAGGGTGCTGATATTCATGATGTCCATACTGTTGGTTTTGAGGGTTATAATTGCCCGGAGGTGGGGCATAGGGAGACTGAAGCGCAGGTATATTGGCCTTAGGAGCATAGGCTCCATGCGGGGTCAAATCTGGTGGCTGCTGGATCGACTGAGCTGGAGGAGCATACGGATTCTGGGAAGGAGTACGTTGTGAATGCGCGGGAGAAAACAGCCTAGGCGGTGGTGATAAAATACCCGACCCCTGACGAGAATGGCCACCCACTGACCTAGGTCCACGACTAGGGCCAGGATGGGGCACGCTTGCCACCGGTGGTGGAGCGACGTTCGACCTAGGCGCAGGCGAAGCAGTCTGGCGACGGCGAGGAGGTTTTTGCATCGTTTCAAGGCCGGGGAAACCGAAAGGATCAGGATTTGATCCTCTCATCAATGTAGATTTGACCTTAGCAGCTGGAGCAGCCGGGAGCGTTTGAGCAGCTAGACGAGGTGAGGCGCCTGGTGGTAGACCATAACGGCCAGGAGGACTTAAGACACCACCCAAAGATTGCGGAGCAGGGGATCGAGAATTCACAGTAGAAACACCCATAGGGATACTAGGGGGTCTCGGGATTAAACTTGACGCAATACTCTGGATAGAGTCATTAGCTGTGCTTTCAGTTTGGGCTACGGCAGCATAAGGGTTTGCCTTGGCGGCCGCCGCATGAGGATTAGACTTTGGAGGAGCCTGATTCAATGGGGTCGACGAAGAATAAGGCGAAAAAGACTGCTGAGCTTTAGCGGTAGGAGCAGGGGCCTGGGGAGCCGCAAAGACAGGCGGGGCATAAGGGTTCGGCCTCGAGGGCTCAGCAGACATTGGTCTCGACATTGATCTCCAAGAATCGTTTCCAGGAGTGTGCGAACGAGTTGGAGGCGGCAGTTGAGTTCCAGGTGGATTCACTGGAGGTTGTGGTTCATGATGGCGAGGATGATAAGTCTTAGGGATGATCTCCAACGGCAAGTCAAAACCGCTTGTATCAGTGTGGAAGCTAGGCATGCTGGCTGTTGATCTCAAAGAATGACTGGACAAATCCGGTAAAGGAGCCAAAGGCTCATCGTCCGACAGAAGATCATCATCGTCACCTAGGAAGGAAAGATCTGCCGTAGCATTGAGGGAAAAAGACTGCTGAAGAGCTGGTTGGGCCTGAGGAGCTGGTTGGGTCCGAGGAGCTTGTTGAACCTGAGGAGCCGATTGAGCTTGAGCAGCGGGTTGAGGAGCCGGTTGAACCTGAGCCGGTTGAACTTGAGCACCGGGTTGCGTAGCTGGTTGAGCCTGAGGAGCCGGCCCCGGAGAGTCACCTAAGAAATCGTCATCCAGATCCAAGTTGAGAGCCGATGGTGTAGCTGGAGCTTGGGGGTCCTGCTGAGCCACGGGCTCTGGCAGTGCCTCGGGATCGGCCTCGTGTTGGTCCTCATGCTGGACCACATGCTGAGCAGGCTGTTCACTCGGCCAAACTTCAGGTTGGGATTCCACTTGAGGTTGAGGGTATCCAGGGTCATCTCTATTGGTTTGAGCCGTCTCATCATCTAGTCTGTCAAAATCGCCGTCGTCGTTTTCCTTCAAAAATGGAGAACCCTGTAAAGGCCACCCATCTTCCTGGTCATTGAAGAAGTCATCACCTGGTGCAGACTCCAGCTGAGGGTTGCGCTCGTTCATGAACGAAGCAGCGGGCGTTGATTCGAAGTCGGCCTGGGGGCTATCACCGAGGTTTGCAAAAAAGTCCGTGTCACTTGCCGGAGGATCAAACATGCTGGCTGCTTGGTTAGTTGCTTCGGGACCGTACGCGTCGTGCGCGGGACCGTCATGGTGGCGAGTCTGTCCACTATGCGCAGCCGGCTGAGAACGCGAATCATAATTATACCTAGAGTCTTCACCACCAAGCGACCCGTAGGGATTCTCGTTGGCGTTTGAAAAAGCTGGCGTGTTCAATTCGTGCTGGGCGTCGCTTCTAATCCTACCAGGAGCAGTGAAAGGTCGTGCCGAGTTATCGACACCCCTTCTTCCTGTCACCGTGGCATTATTCGGATAATCGCCCATTGCCAGAGTGGATGTTAGAAAAAACCAGTGACGTCAGCTCGAGTCTTGATTACTATCGTTTTACCCAGCGGGGGGAAAAAAAAACCAGCGTCTGAAAAAATCGACAGCTTTTACGGCAACGGCAGAAGAGGATATACTTAGATTGCTTGAAACGTGCCACTTGATCGATGAATAAAATTCCAGAACGTGAGCGGTTTCTCCGCTGCTGCTCTGATATTTCTGTCGAGCTCGTCCAGAGCGTCCAACAACGCAAAGATGTGAATCTGAATGCAGTTGTTGGCCGCTATGCGAAAAAATACAAGCTCTCAGCCCAACCGCGGCTAACAGATATTATAGCAGCGATTCCTGAGAACTATAAAAAGCAATTGCTGCCCAAACTTCGAGCGAAGCCAGTGCGCACGGCAAGTGGAATTGCCGTTGTGGCTGTAATGTGCAAGCCACATCGCTGTCCACACATTGCATATACAGGAAACATTTGTGTTTATTGCCCAGGCGGACCCGACAGTGATTTTGAGTACTCAACGCAGAGCTACACCGGGTACGAGCCCACCTCGATGCGAGCGATCCGGGCCCGCTATGATCCATACGAACAGGCCCGCGGGCGGGTTGAGCAGCTTCGATCCCTGGGTCATTCCATCGATAAAGTCGAGTATATTGTTATGGGTGGAACTTTCATGTCGCTTGACAAGCAGTATCGAGAAGAGTTTATTTCTGCCCTCCACAATGCTCTTTCGGGCCATACCACCAAAGATGTAGACGAGGCTGTGGAGTTTGCCCAGCAAAGTGCAACAAAATGTGTTGGAATCACTATTGAAACTCGGCCCGACTATTGCACAGAGACCCATTTGAGCGACATGCTTCGATACGGCTGCACTCGTTTAGAAGTCGGTGTACAGAGTGTTTATGAGGATGTTGCCAGAGACACAAATCGCGGCCATACGGTGAATGCTGTCTGCCACACATTCGCGGTTGCCAAAGATGCTGGGTACAAGGTTGTTTCGCATATGATGCCAGATCTGCCGAACATGGGCATGGAGAGAGACCTGGAGCAGTTCCGGGAGTATTTCGACAACCCAGCTTTTCGCACAGATGGCCTCAAGCTGTATCCCACTCTCGTAATTCGGGGTACAGGTCTATACGAGCTTTGGAAGCAAGGCCTATATCAAAGCTACCCACCAAGTGCTCTTGTCGATCTGGTGGCTCGCATTCTAGCCTTGGTACCCCCTTGGACACGGATCTATCGTGTTCAGCGCGACATTCCTATGCCACTGGTGTCTTCAGGTGTTGAGAATGGTAATCTTCGTGAACTTGCATTGGCCCGCATGAAAGATTTCGGTACAAAGTGCCGAGACGTTCGAACCCGCGAGGTAGGAATACAAGAAGTCCATCACCGAGTTCATCCCGACCAGATTGAGCTTATTCGGCGTGATTATGTTGCGAATGGTGGATGGGAGACATTTTTGGCCTATGAGGATCCCCACCAAGATATCCTGGTCGGCCTACTGCGTCTGCGCAAATGCAACCCTGAAACAACCTATCGCCCAGAATTGACTGCTCAGCCATCTAGTGTGGTGCGGGAGCTTCATGTCTACGGTAGTGCTGTCCCCTTACATTCGCGTGATCCTAGAAAGTTCCAACACCAGGGCTTCGGTACGCTCCTAATGGAAGAGGCCGAACGGATTGCCCGAGAAGAACACGGCTCACAAAAGCTCTCGGTCATTTCTGGTGTTGGTGTCCGAAACTACTACGCACGTCTTGGATACGAGCTTGATGGACCTTATATGTCTAAGATGCTTTAAGTAAATACGTTGATTTTTTATATATTGATTCAATCCTATGCGGCGGAACAGTCAACCTGATGCAACTTCTCGTGGAAATGGCCCTTGCTATCCACAGTAATGACGTATGCTGAAAGCTCACCGCCTTTCACACACCGAGAGTCAAGGCCGCGGCTGTATTTATGCAGCTGGAGACCCTTGGAAGCGTCGTGGCCGTAGAACACCTGGTAGCGCTCGTTCTTTGGACGTCGGCGCTGCTCGTCACCCCAGTATTTGTACCAAGCTTCACCATCTTTACCTTCAGATGGCTGCATATAGTTGGGGGGTAGCAAACCTCGAATGCGCAAAGTCACCTCTGGGTCCTGGTCCTCCAGGTCCCTCTGATGCCAAACCAATCCACCATGGCAAGCTACGCCGTTGATACCCCTTTTAGAAACATTTCCGAGCTCCAAGACAGACGGACAGTTTTGGATGTACTTCATATGATGTTTCTTCATTTTTTTGGCAAGTGGCCAGTCTCGATGCCGATCGGCAACCTCGACTTCGAAGTTGGGGTTGGGCGCCTCGTGCGAATAGTCGGGGAACGGCAATTTGGAATCATCATCACGTTTGGGGCCAGGGGTAGGATCCAGGGTCGGAGTGGGCTGCTCGCCGAAAGTAATGGTCGTAGCACTGGCATGTGGGGGGTAGGTTTTGGGGATGTCTAGGTGGTGTGCTTCAGCATACAAAGATACAAGCTCGTCTTCATGGTTACCGCGTACGCACATGGCGCCAATATCAATCGCCTTATCAATAAGATCAAGAGAGTCTGGGCCCTTTGTGGTGAAATCTCCAAGTAGGACCACGAGATCTTTTTTCTTGTCAAAGCGGACCTCCTTGAGCAGTTTCTTGAACTCGTGTAATTGGCCGTGGACGTCACCAACAATAATGAGCCGGCGCTCTGTCTCGGCACTCAACTTTTTGTCTTCAGGGATTGTGGCGACTCGAATCAGCGGCGCAACGTCAGGACGGCCAGTTAGGACCGTCGCCAACGAAAGAATCACTGCCATCGCCATAATCGAGCCGACCAGGAGTACCATTTTAAGCACTCGTTTGGGCTCAGGAGGAGCTTGCGGATCTACCGTCTGATATTTTGATCTCGACATGTTGGTCACTGGCTCCAGTTTCGAATGTCAACTAGAAGAGTTGTGTGAGTCTCTGTCAGGCGTACCCTAACAGTTATGCATCCTGCGGGCGACCGGCTGGGCCCACATGAGTTCGTCCAAGAGGCACTTGAGCGTTATAATATTGGGCTGAGACTCAGTAGCCGGCACCATTTGCAGCCCGCGTCGAAAAATTCAAGCCCCAGCTTTTCAATGGGTCTCTGTTCTCTAGACAAACAGCTGCAGTCCACGGGAACAAGCACGTGCTGCATTCTACCGATTATGGCAGCGCACATCTAGCCGAGAATGGCCCGTTCAGAGTCAGCCGACGTCACCTGGGGCGCATGAACACAAACGATCACTTTGAAGAGAAGAGCACGAGATCGGCGGGTAAAACTACAGTATGCGTCTAGAAATTATTTCACGTTATAATAATAAAAGATAGGGGTCCGAAAAGCTCACAAGCAGATCCGATAACTGGCGTAGCGACCAGACGTCTCGGAACGGCGGATAATCTTAACAACCTGGCCACGTTTGAGTCCAAAATAACGAGCAACTGGGTCCTCACGCTGAATTCGCGGCAGCTGACTCTCCTTAAGACGGTAGCGGGCCAGCAGCTCCTTTTTCTCTTGATCGCTTAGCAACAAATGTTTGGGCACCAGAACATGCTTGGTGATGTTGACCACCAAGTCGTTCTCTTGGAATGTCTCGATAACAGCAGGAGCGGCCGACGGAATTAGCCGCGAGGCCGAAGGGGTGATGCTGGTTTGGTAGATGAAAAGCGCATTCGAGAACTGCTTTGTGGCGACGAGAATAACAAATTCACGCATCGTTTTCACACCAACAGATGCTTCATCACAAAAATTAACCCACAACGAGCCCACCTGAGGGAACTTTTCTACGGTTGCCGGGAAGGGCACAGCCTGAAAATTCATCCGACCACGCGCAACCGATCCGTCGGCGTTGCAGAACTGGCTCTTGAAATCTCCTAGCGAGATTTCAACTTCAGCCTGTCCAACGTTGTATCCGCGGTCACGAACCAGCTCCTTCACCGTGCGATACACTCTCCACAGCTTGGTGGCTTCCTTGTCGCTGTCCATGAAAAGTTTACCTGACTAAGTTTTCTCCTCCCCTGCCCAGATCTTATGTGCATAGATGGACGGTACAATAACTTACATTTTTATATCTATTCCAGTATATCTACAAGAATTTTGTAATGTAGTTGGACTTCACCGCCAGTGCGCCAAATCCGCGTGCGGATAACAGATAACATTGTGTTTGGATCAATCACTTGGTCTTTGCATACAAGCTCAACGATGTCCTCTGGCCGTTGATTCAGCGCTGTGTCAGGAAGCTTCTTGTTTTGGATCATCTGCTTAACAATGTAGGTCATAATTTTGCGGGCTCGTAGCACGGGGTTCGCCATTAGCCGGGATTTTTCCATGTGTCCTGCTTCATGTCCTTCTTTGTTCTCAAACAGCACCAGGAACCCAATTTTCGAGAGGTACCGTGGAGGCATGTTTGACTGGAGTACAATCTCGCCAACCCATCCGGGCAAGTTAGTCTCAAGGGCCTCAATTTCCGATGCGTTGCTGAGTTTGCCAATAACTTGATTATAGACGCAAGTAGGCGCGCCAGCATCTTGCCCAACCTCAGAGATGATCAGGCGAGTTCGGGGATCGAACGTGACGCTTGGTGCATCAGAGGGTGCCATAGGCGAGAATGATTGCAATTTGACAGCGCTGTTGAACACTTCGGCAAAGTTTTTTGGGAGCTCCTCTTCCTCTTCAGCTGCAGTAGACGTAGCTGATTCGGTCGCAGCTGCAGGTTGCTGGTTCGGTGCAGTAGCCGCAGGCTCCGTACTGGGCGCCGCAGCAGGTGTATCCTTTTTGCTCAAACCAAAGATTCTTCTAAGTCTTGACTTTTTCTCAAGCTTGCCTGTGTTTTTGTCTGCGCCTTCAGGGACCGTCTCTGGGGTTTTGGTACCTGAGAAAGGGGTAACTTCTTTAATATCCTCAACATCGCTCACAGTTGCTGCGTTGTTGTATTTTGTCGTCTGGTGATCGATCAGGGCAGTAAATAAGTTGGACAATGTCCATTGCCCAAGGTTAATCCGGGTTTCATCGTCATACACCACTTGGCTGAAGTCTAGACCTTCAACCTCCACTAGTTCATCGGCATACACCTCGGTGTTTCCAACTGATCTCCCGTCCAGCCTCACAACGAGCTGACCTGCACGTACCGAAACTTGACACCAATTGTCTAAAACATGAGGTGTGTTCACCTGGTCCAGAATCATGTCCAATTCTGTGTCAGAGTCATCATCGACAAGCTTATGGGAAAAGTCCAGAGCAATACCTCGAGTGATATCGATCATCTTCACATTGCCATCTGTATCCAGAGTTAGCGCTCGTCGTTTGTCGTTCAGTAGCCTGTACTTTCTCAGCCCAACATGTCCCTCAAGCTGAACTGTAGGTTTTGACAGAGGCTCCGGTTGAGAGATATCATACCCTTCCAGGGTCTCTCTTGAAGCTGCAGTGTATAAAAGGTTGCCACAAAGCGACATACTAGTTATTCCGGACTGGGCCATCAGAACTGTATGCGGTCCGTTTGGAGAATTCGAAATCACCTTGCCCGATCTATCCGCACTCAGAAATGTTCCTTTGTCGGGCGGCGTATTGCCGAGCAGGAGGGACCATACTGAAGTTGAATGTTCCGAAAACGTCTTGAATAGTTTCCCGCTCGTCAAATTCCACAGCTTAACCGTGGTATCACTGGAGGCCGAGACCACCCAATCGTCAATAATAGCCAGAGCCCTAACATTATCGGTATGCCCCATTAAGCGGTGAATCGGCTTCTTCTCCTGTCGGATATCCCACAACCGCACAATGGAGTCAGATGTACCGGAGGCAACTAGAGAATGCTTGTGGGAAGAAGCGATAGAGTACACGGATCCGCGTTCGCCGGGAACTGTAAAGTCAAACACGGGCTTTCCGGGGGCAGTAGAAGACCAACCATATATATGGCTATCGAGACCACCAGATACCACTATAAAATCGTCAGCATTACTGCCTTGAGGCTTCATTATCGTCAGCGCGGTAGCGTAGTCCGAGTGGTTCCCGAGTTTAGTGAAATACGATAGCGACTCGTTCCATAAATTTACAGTAGTATCATTTGAACAGGAAGCAACGCTATGGCCCGCCGAGGCAAGTCCTGTGATCCAATTAATGTGTGCTTGCTCAGAAGCGATCTGGTACGGCTTAGATTCTGGACATGCCCATGCTACGATACGGCCGTCGCGGCCTCCTGAATAGAGAACGCCAGCAGTGTTTCGGGTCAAAACAGTCACCCCCAACGCATGGCCCTTTGTGTGAGTGAATTCTGGTAAAACATACTCAATGGTTCGTGCCATCGAGCCCTAAATGAAAGAATCAGGGTACACTCTGCTAGCTGTTGGGAAAGCTAGGGCGGGGGCCCAACGGCGAGGTCTTTTCCCTTAGGTAAGGGCCAAGCCATCAGAGATGTGGAAAACTGAGCTGCAATTTTTCAGATACAATACCAGATATATAGCTAAAATGTAAAAACAAGCGTTGATATTCCTTATGCAGCTGCCACTGGCGCGATTTCCTGTATGTTTTAAAGTGGCCTGTATAGAACCCTATTCCGGAACTATTGGCTTTCGGTCCGCTGCCCTTTGGACAGCTGCAAAGTAATCATAACTTAGCGCTTACCTTACCCCTAAAACAGGTGTGTATTTGAATCAACTATGGCAGAAGCCGATGATGTCGAGTTTTCAGACACCCCGTATGCAGCGTCATTTGCGCTATTCAATCAGGCCAAGCCAGAAGATCCTGTCGTAAAAACTGAGCCTGCTGCAGCAAAGCAGCAGCTCACACCGCTCGAGGACGATTCACGACAACATGCAACGACAAATATTGCAGCCGCACCCACTGAGTTTGCGGTCACTGAACGGGCTCTAGAAGAAGCATCTGAAATTAATAAAGGCCCCGATACTGCGCTAGCCGATGTTGTTCAGCAGACGCTGGCGAAGATTCAAGCCGCCAAGGAGATTCCCTTAGAAAAAGAACAGGAGTGGCAAGCCTTGCTAATGGAGATTATTGAGCCAATGCGCTCAATACAGTCACAGTGGAGGCTACTGGAGAAAGAGTACAGATCTTTAATAAAACCCCCTCAGGCCGCCCAACCCTCTTCATCTGCGGGCTATACAGCATATGCCGGCCGTGGTAGAGGTCGTGGGCGCGGCCGTGGGCGCGGGCGGTATCGCGGGCGGCCTTAGTCTTCTACATGGTGCCTGAAAGAGGACACACCCCACAGACAACGTTCATTTCTATGCTTACTCTTAAAACCGGGGCAGCGTCGTGGGGGATGGAGCACCAATACGCAAAACACTTGTTGGCTGAATATTTTTTGGCCTGTTGAGCAGGCGAGCACTTAAATGTCTAATTTATACATAGCTTCAAGCTAACATTTACCTTAACCATTTTGGTCTGTTAAACCGACAACTTTTTCCTGCAAGCAAGTGCAGAGTCGGTCAGACACTGCAGGGTTTCGTTTCTTTTAAGTCACGTGATGCTATGGTGTGTTTCGACAGGTGGTTTCTCGTATATCGCAAGACGGGGCAGACAGTAGTGCAGCTAATATTACGCTTTACCCGAGCATGGCCACTCTAGTTCAAAATTCGATAAATGTGATCTCAAAATCAGTACCCAGAATATCGCCCTGCACCAGGCAGAGTACCCTATGTGATAGGTAGATTGCATACGTCACAGGGTGCCTGAAAAAGTCGATCTCAGGAGCACGAAAAGCCGCAACTAGCCGCTTGATGTTGTGAAATAGGTACACGGATTGGTTGCTTATGCATTGAAGTTGGTGGTATAAAGCACTGTTTCTTCAGAACGGGCAAACTGCTGTGGCAAAGTGCGAACCCTGCCCTTTGCAGGAAAAATTTGCAGGATCTGCAAACATGAAAAGGCTGGACATCGCATTGAAGCTTCTATCAACTTGAATCTGATGCCACTCAGAGAGCACGAGTAGAGGTCGGGGCATCTAATTCGACCGCCCACTTTTTATACCACGATTTTTTTCCAGGAAAAAAAGGCAACCTAATGCAACCTACATGCTCGAGCCATATATCCTGCAGGGAGATTAGCGCAGGGCATTTGTAATCCCTTCTATCGGTTGTATTTTCCCAGAGGACAGAGCCATCCATTGCTAGCCTAGTCCGACCAGCACGAAAGACGGTAGATTTTGTTGCCGCGACCGAACATTTGAACTAAACTTTTAGTGACCAAAAATGAACAACTGGCACAAACTCCAAATCCTGGTCCTAATCCAGCTGATATTCTTTCTGCTGGAGCTCATCACCGGTCTTATGCTTCGCTCCCTGACGCTCATTGGTGACAGTTTCCACGTTTTCAGCGATTTGCTCTCCCTAGGAGTGGCAATGGCAGCCATGAAACTTGCAAAGGCCAAACCGGATGCCCGCTACACGTATGGACTCCGTCGGGCCGAAGTTCTGGGTGCTCTCATCAATGGTGCCACGCTGCTTTACCTGTGCTTTACTTTAATTATTCAAGCATTCAACCGGTTCTTCAACCCAGAGGAAATCACAAACCCCAAGTTTTTGGCGGCAGTTGGTCTGGCCGGCCTTGTATCAAATATTCTGGGTCTACTTGTTTTCCAAGATGGCCACGACCATGGACACTCTCATAACGGAGGAGGACATAGTCATGTTCACGGTGGCTCATTGCTTTCCGGGGCCGCTGCAGATGAAGAGGCATCAGCAGGTTTGATGCCTTCAGAAGCTCTTGCCGCTGAAGAGCGACGCTTGCTCGAGGAACAGCACTCTTATGGAGCCATGGACGAGTCATCCAGCCATATTAACCATCACCACTCGCGTCCGCGGGAAGCCATTAAAAGCAAGCGTCCTCTCAACATGGACGGTGTTTATTTACACGTCCTCTCTGACGTCGTCAACAATATCGTGGTCATCGTGCTGGGTTTGTTCGTTTGGCTCACGGACTTCTCCTGGAAGTACTACGCCGATCCTGCTCTTTGCATGTTGATGGCTGTTTTGATCACATGGGGAACCATTCCTCTCTGCGTGAGAGCTGCCAAAGTTCTGCTGAACGCTGCACCCCCTTCGGTTAATGCCGCCGAAGTGAAAGACGATATCAAGTCTCTTCCTGGTATCGTGAATATCCACGACTTGCATATTTGGCAGCTTAATGACGAAGTGCTAATCGCGACCCTGCATGTTGCCGTTTCTGCGCCCCCCGACAGCTTTAGCGAGCTCAGCCGAGACATCCTGCACTGCCTCTCTGAACATGGCGTGTCTTCGGCGACTGTTCAGCCGGAGTTTGTTGGCATTGCGAACGGCAGTCGCGAATGTGTAGCATATGGTAACACTTCATCAGGAGGACTAGCTACGGACGCATAACTGCAGAACTAGTTTTACTACGTAGCCTCCAGTATATATAATGTAAATTCTACAATATTGAAAAAAAAAAGTCAGAGGATGCACAAAAAGGAGAATGCCAAGATAAATAAGGAATTGAGAGGCACTTCCTCAGATGCTTCACGCTGTTGTCCGTTGGCCAAGTTTACATGATAACACATTCTTTGTTGGAATCATTGGACGCATCGCTTTTTAGGCGTTTGACTGCTGGTTCAAACCCGTTCGCCGCGGCCTTTTTGAGCCATTGCGTAGACATATAAATATCACGATCACAGCCCAATCCTTTGGAAAGCATTACACCCACGATATACTGCGCTTTCGGAAGGCCGTTGTGGGCAGCCCGTAAAGCCCATTCATACGCTTCATCTTCATTTACAGGGAAATGAGGTTCGGCACCTTGGGAATACCACGCACATAGAGCAAGTTGGCAACGAGGATCGTTGCCGAGAGCACCGATCGTGTAGTAGTGGATGGACAGAGCTGAGTCTTGCGGGCAGTTCAGTAATCCCATTTCGTAGGCCTGGCCTAGTTTGAATGCAGCAGGGATAAAACCCAGCTCGGCACTGCGGACATAAAGTTTGACAGCATAAGGAAGATCTTTGAATACAATGTCTTTATAACCAGCTTCGTAGATCTTTGCCAGGTCATAAGGGGCACGATTGTAAATTTCTGTGGCAGCGTTCACAGCTCGGGTTAGCCATTTGATACCAGCTAGTCGGTTGTTGGAATTGTCACTTATTCCTAGCCCGCCAAAGAAATAAATCATCCCCAGTCTATATAACGCACCTGGCTGGTTGCGAGCGGCAGCAGCCCTGTAAAATTTGAGAGCGCGACCAGCGTCTCGCGATGTTCCCCATCCTTCTTCCAAACATAACGCGGCACGATATGATGCCTCGCCGTGGCCATGTTTAGCTCCTAACAAAAAGAAATGAAAAGCCTGTTTGTGGTCAGGTTTTCCTCCAACCGCACCGGAAGAGTAAACATCTCCTAAGAGATACTGTGCATCTGAATGTCCTCTTTCTGCTAGTCTTCGCAGAAATGCTAGGGCCTCTTTCAAGAGTTTCTCCTTCAATACTTTTTCCTCCTCATTAGCGTACCCAGGCATCAACGCCGTCTGTACCATATACTGTGCCAGCTGGAATTGGATTACCGGGTCATTGCTCTTTTGGGCGTTTTTCCGATAAAGCTCAATGGTTTTAAGCCGGGGCATAAGCGCCTCAGAGTTTGCTCCCTCGTGTACGGCGGAGAGCTCGAAAACACGAGAAGACGACGAGCTGAACACATTGGCTCTTGGGGAAAGCTTTTGTTGAGGTTGGGGGCTCTGGCTACCAGTTGGCATCCAGAACTCTAAGGATGCAGAGCCAGTCTTGCGGTGACCCGCGAAAGCCGGCGAGGATTTGCGAGGTGACGGCTCTCGAGAGCTGCGAGCATCCGAATACAAGCTTCCCACATCTGGAGACAAGTGACGAATGTTTGCAACCATATTTGGGGTTGGATCCAAGTTGGGGACCTGTGAAAACCCGGATAAAGGCCCATCCGGCTCGGGGGAGTGAATTTGGGGAGGTGCCACGCCGTCTGGTGGTCCCATGGGGCCATCTTCAGGTTCATAGTCGTAATGGCTGCTATTATTATCAGGGATATCATTCACTGCGTAGGGCACTGAGCGCATAGTAACAGCTTTTGCTGGACCACCTGCCGAAGGGCCCGGAATATCGGGAGACGACGTATCCGTAGCGTACAAAATGGATCCAGCTCTGACCTCAGGGGCATAAGAGTAACCGTGCTCATAGCCGGTATGGTGCTTTACTTGGTGGTGGGCTAGAACGCTGGAATCATCCTCGCTGGGCAAGTCTGAGTCGGACTGGCGCCACGCTGTGCGAGAAAGGACTTGGTTGGAACTCATTGTTTGCGCAGTCAACCTTGTTTCTTCACCACGTAGACTAATGGGAACCAAACGTGTATTGTTTCTATAGCGGGGCCGAACCAAAAATTTCAAATTGCAATGCGCGTTTGAAACAGTATCTGCTCACCAAATAAGGGATGTTATATAGGAACTGAGTGGTAAATTATAAACAGCGTTTGGGTTAGGGTGACAACCCCGACGCTTGTTCGCGGCAGGCTTTGGGCCAAGGAGCACGAAAGGAGAACTATGCGGTTCAAGCATTGATTAGCTAGGTTGTAAAAAATATTATGCAGAGGTGACCAGTGCTTTCAGTAGAACTGGGGCTCAGAATAACCGAAGACGCGTTGTGACTATCATTTCAGGCTGCAGGGCTTCAGCCTCTGTTGTAGTTGCTTAATTTATCCATGACGGAGTGCTAGGCCAGAACCTATTGGAAATAGGTATTTGAAACGTGTTGTATGAGTGGTTTCGATTGAAGGACTTAAACCCAGCTTTTGAGCGAGTTAGTTCTAAAGATACATTATAGACGTTCTTCTAGTTGACCCAGCAATGATGGTGTACCAACAGATCGCGAGCAGTTTGCCGGTCGAATCCTTTCAATCTCTCGGCACCGTTCCCAGTTGGATCTGGGGCGGGGTATCGTGGTCGCTATAGAACCAAATTTTAGCTAATCAACCGACCGCTCAAACTCAATGAACCTCATTGCCAATTTCATATTTGTGAGTATCTTGTGATAACATGACCCCATAACGAAAGCTAACAAAGACCATATTTCTCATTTTCTTCTGTTCAGGAGTCTTATTTATGCTATGGAACTGGGCAATGGAAAACTTTGGCGGTAACCGCATTGCACTCCAAGACCTAAGTGGATACAGGCAGCCTCCAGAGGACGAAGAAGCTGCTATTTCGGGAGAAGGCTATCAAGACGAAGCAGAATAAAAAGAGCTGGTATTTATTTTATGAATTCTACATGCTGATCGCGCCCAATTCCATCAAGGAAAGCATCCGGGCCTGTGGCCGCCACGAAGAGGAGTACAATCAAGCGAGATCGCTTTGGTTGCAGGTGCACATGCTTTGAACAGCTCTCGTGCCTATTCTCTTTGTGTTTAGTTCGTACTTTGGGCGGAGCTTACAGTATTATCCGCGAGCACAGCCTGCGCATGCAGCCACTTTCGGCATACATGCAACACTAGACCGTGGCACTAATCCTGTAAATTAATCAAGTTTTTGAACGTATATACACGTGCTGCACTGAACCCCAAGGCCTGTTGAGCTTCCTAGTGACGTAACGTACTTTTCGCTTTCCTCAGGGTTAGGTCGCTACGATGCTCCGGCTCGCTGAGTTGGGCTCAAATGCACGTGGTTTCTGTGAATTTCGCAGCTAGCAGCTGTCAATTGTTTGAGCCCTGAAAATCCTGTCCTACCCATGCCCCCTGATATTTGCTACCAACCGTGCGTCAATCATTCATATGCATGCCAACTTGCAGCGGCACACCAGATAACCGATCTAACATCTCCCAGCTTAGGCTGTGCACATCCCCACTTCTCCAAAGCGCCCACGGAACACCATTGCAAACCGATTTGGAACCCAAGATGGATGCATCACAAGAGCATAACATATTTGGGCTTGAAAACTTTGGAAATACTTGCTATTGCAACTCCGTGCTGCAATGCTTGTACTACACGCTCCCATTTCGGAATCAGATTTTGCAGCTTGCGAAAGTTGATCGGCCGCCCCGCCGGGTGGTGCCTGGACTCAAACCCCACCCTATAATATTGGAGCTGGCTAACAAGCCGAAGGAGCCTGTGCAGCCGTTGGCAGCCTCAAAGGAGTCGTCTTCTCCCTCCACCGGGTTTGTCCGGGGTCTGTTTGGCAAGAAAGACCGCGAAGAATCAGGAGTCCCGATTCCTCCTCGAAGGGCAACACGGACTAGCTCTATAGCCGCTTCGTTTGCTGGCACTATGTCGAGTGCGGCAGCCAGCTCGCTGGCAAGTAGTGGCGGCAGTCTACCCGCGTTCCCAGACCCCGCGACACAAACAAGACCACCAAACACCACCGCATCCCAGTCTCCCGAGGCGGGCATAATTGACCAAGCTTTTCTAAGGGCCCACCCTGGACTTGAAGGTATAGACCTGGGCCCGAGAGCTCCTGGACAAAACGTACCAATCGTCGGGTTCACCGACGATGTTTTGGCCACCAACGAGAAACGCAAACGAGCAGCGCTAGTTCAGGGTCCTATCATCAATCTTGACCACTCCCTCTGTGCCGACTACAATTTGGATCAATCGCTATTGACCACCCTCAAAGATTTGTTCGAGTGCATTTCGGAAAACGAAAGTCGAACAGGAGTGGCTTCACCCATGAACTTTATCGAGACGCTCAAACATGAAAATGAACTTTTCCGGTCATCCATGCATCAGGATGCCCATGAATTTTTCAATGTGCTTTTAAATACCGTTATTGAACAATTGGACAAACTCGGCCGCGGGTCTAATTGGGCCCACGATCTTTTCGAAGGCCAAATCACCAGTGAAACTAGATGTATGATCTGTGAATCCGTCACACAACGTGACGAGAAATGTCTTGATTTCAGTATCGATCTGGAACGCAACAGTTCAGTGCTACATTGCTTGAACCAGTTTTCTGCCTCGGAAACACTAGCCGGATCCAACAAGTTCCATTGTGACCAGTGTGGCTCTCTTCAGGAGGCTGAAAAACGAATGAAGGTTAAAAGAGCACCCCAGATTCTGGTGCTCCATTTGAAACGTTTCAAATTCAGCGAGAGTGAACAGAAACTCGTGAAACTGCTTCACCGCGTGATGTACTCTCGCTATATTCGACTGCCAGTCACCACAGATGACTGCCCGACTCCGGAAAAGCTTTACGAACTAACCGGAGTTGTTGTACATTTAGGTCATGGCCCTCACATGGGGCACTACGTTTCTGTTGTAAATACGCCGAATGGATGGCTGTTGTTCGATGACGAAGTCGTCGAGGCAGTCGACAAAGACTACCCCTTTAAGTTTTTCGGCGATGGTACGCGGATGGCCACAGCCTATGTTTTATTTTTCCAAGAGACCACGCAAGAAAAAGTCGGACAGGAAGCTTTGCAAATCAGTACAGAGATTAGTGCAAACGACCACGAGAGCTTGTTCAGCTCCGACTTCCATTCCGAAGACGAGCTTTACGGGACTAGTACCGAGAATGTATCAGGTACCAGTGGCATGCCGCTGTCGCCGCCACCAAGACGAACCTCAGTTGCTACAAACCACAGCGGCAGTCCTCCAGAATGGATGGTTGGCACGCCCGAAATGAATCGGCGGAATACCACGATGTCACAGAAAGCTCGTGGCCTCTTCAGACGCCAATCCGTCAGCTAGTGCTAGAAATTTTAATTTATATTGCTACTAAAACACTGAAATATAATTATTGATTCGAGTCTTTTGGTTCTGGGCAATGCATTCGGCAATCCATGTGATATTACGAACTTCTTGCTCCGCGGCCCTTAGCCAGGCGTAGAATGTAGCGTATGTGAATTGCTGGGTAAACGCGTCGCGGCAAAGCTCCATTTCACGGAGATAGAAATGGTCCTCAAGGCTTTTCTGATTGGAGTTATCGAACAAAGATGCCAACTCGATAGGACCGAACGTCTCGATGATATTGCGCACTTGCTCGGGCTCGTCAGTCCTAACCAAATGGCTGGTGGCAACGGGGTAAAGCGAACCGAGAGCAGGCATTAAGGACTCGCGCTCCTCGCGAGACAATTCTGTGCCAATGGAGTTGAAGGCGATGTTGATAGTTCGGCGGTCAGCTTCAAATTCAAGGAATCGGAGCATGATTTCGTTACTGGGGGACGGCAAGGTTTTGCTGAACTCTGCGAAATCCTCAAGGTAAGCCTTGCAAAGCCGGTTCCGAATGATTTCAACATTCATGTCTGTAAGCTCGTTAGCCGAGCTCAGGCAGGTTTTGAAGTAGGGCGCTAAGGGGGTGTCAACAAGAACAGTGTCGTACAGGCCCTGTACATCCGTGGCAACACTCAGAGCCGGCAGAGTGTCGAACCAACCTAATGGCTGGCACCGTTCGAGAAGCTCACCGCGATCCCGGCTGTGCACCGTGCCTGAAATAAGCAGAACCACGTTATCAATCATGTAGCCGTAAGTAATATAGTCAAGAAGCGTGGACAATGGCTCTACTGCGGTAGTCTGAATGTAGCGGAATTGAGACACTAGCCGCTGAGCTGCCTTGTCCTGAAAGGCAGATGTTGGCAGCGGCGAAGGAACGTTTCCGAGAAAATTACCGTACTCGGTCGCAGATAGCTGCAATTTCAGGTCCTCCAGTGTCTCACACTGCGTCATATTCGTATACTGGCTGGAACTAATCAGGCCACTGCGGAAGCCGCGCACTAGCGCCTCTGCGTAGCCACTATCGATATTGAACAACAGTCCCTCCATGTGTCAGCACGCTAACCGGGGTGGATTTAGGGAGGAATCTATAACGAAACGTAGCAGATGTATTTGATATTTGAAAAAGAAGTTAATTAGAAATAGTAGACCAGTTGGCCAAAAAACCTATATTTCTTTCGGGTCGATGATCAACGCTTAGCTTGCTTACATGGACCTCGTGGAGTTGTTGGAAAGAGACCGTCCGGGTCTCGATGTTCACCAACCGTACCTAGAACGGCTCAAGACTTTACCACAAAGCCTTATTCCAAATGAAATGAGCCACCTGGAGGACGGGTTGCAAGCCATCCAGAAAGCCGTGGAGTCCCTGGGTGCGAGCCACCACGAGGACTTTGTCGCGGCAGCGTCTGGACTCGATGAGTTGACAGGGCTCATTGGGGAACTAGAATCATTGGCTGAGCAGACAAGAGAAAAGAGTCACAAAGTCCTTCTCCCCCCTCACCGTGCGTATACATCTACAGAGCATGTTTTAGCTATTGAACTGGCCCTCTATCACCAGATAGACAAGATTCAGGAGATCCTCGAGCTGCCGCAGTTAGCACAAAGCTGCGTATCACAGGGCCATTACAGCGCAGCATTGGACATTGTCGCATTCGCCGGTCGGCTGAAAACGCGGTTTCCCGATATCAAATCGATCACAACGTTGGTGGACGAAGTCGACAAATCAACCGGAGCTATGCTGAATATTCTCATCCGGCTGTTGACGGAGACATCGCATTTGCCGGCCTTGATCAAGGCTGTTGGGTTTCTGAGACGTATCGATCCATTCAAAAGCGCCAAAAATGCCACCAAGCAACTCCAGTATGTGTTTCTAGCCGCCCGCAAAGAGTATTTATTTACCCAGTGGTCTACTTTGGATGCTGTGAAGTCTACTCCACATCTCTATCTCAAACGCTATGTGGAGATGTTCCGTGAACACGTCTTTGCTACTATCACATCTTTTAGTGCAGTGTTTGGCCAGACAACGCTGCAGGTATCCGAATTTGTTAGAGACATTGTCATGATCCATATGGCCAGTACCCTGGAAGATATGGCCCCTGCGCTGTCATCGACGGACCGGAGTAGCTTATGGTTACAATTGGCGTACTGCTCGCACTCATTTGGCCGGGTGGGTGCAGAATTCTGGCCGCTTCTCAAAACCGCGGCACCAGTCGACGAATGGAAGCAGGCGTTCACCAACCAACAGGAAATGGCCCGGACCGCGGCAAAAACATCAGGAAGTAGATGATTGTATAAATCTAATTTAAATGCAGAATTGAGAAAGGAACAACATGCCGTCAATGAATCGATGACCTCGAAGACATGCGGCTTCTTCGGCTGCGGCTGCTTATGGACAAGCTTTTTTTGCGTTTTGGCTCTTCTTCCTTGTGATCTGGGTCGCCATTAAGCTTTGGAGGCTGAAATCGAAGCCAGGTAAGAAAAGTGGGTACATCCTTGGCAATCTCAGTAGCAATGGCCTTTCGTTGGGCCCATTTCGGCAGCCAGCCCCCGGCATCCGAGGTCTGGGCCATTGTCCATTTGATCGTTCCATTGTCCAGGAGTTCCACAAGCTCAATGGACACATAAATACCTTTTGTTGCATCTACTGGTATTCTTCGTGGTAAAGAAAGAACCAGGAACTGTTTCTCGGGCACCGTCTCTTGCGCAGTCAACCAAATGGCCATGTCACGTGCAGACAGCGGCCCCGGCAGCCTATACCGAACGACGGCACTGTTCCAGTCCGTTAGTATCGGTGGCACTGTAAGAACTCGATAGGACTCTATACTTTCAATGTATCGAGCTTCGTTAGCAGTGTGGTTTTCCATTAGGTACTTCCGAAATTTGCCATATGATTGCTGTTGGTGATAAGATACCCGCGCGGCCCAGAAGTCACGGTTGATATGCTGGGTATACAAATTCACATCGATGGTGGTATTGGCTGGCCCATTAAGCACGATAGCCGGCGTGGGGGCCCATTCTTTCTCAATATTGGCCATATATTCAAGAGCGCGCTTAATCGCCCAAGATGCCACTGGCACCTCGTCCACAGAGTACTCTCTTAATTCAAACATGGCAGCAGACTAGTAGTCCGTGCGAAACGTGTATGTACAGCTGCGCCAAACTGTGTTCAACCGTACAAGCGACTCTTGTCGAAATCAGAGGAGAACCCACACTCAGCAGCTGGGAGGATTTACTTGCAGGAGCAAGCCGCGCGTCTCGGAATCGAAACTGCCGAGAGGTATATATGGGGAAAACACGCAGCAAACACCACTAGCTTCGTTATAATGTACAGAAATAAATAAATAGCACTTTTTTGATGGCGTGTACCCAGCAGTTGGGACTTGCCTACGGGTTAAGCTTCATGTAAGTTGCAAGCTCGGACGACGCCTGCAGTTCCAACGCATCTTGGCCATTATCGAACTTGTCGAGTAATTTTGTTTCCAGGTCCTCCAGCTCAATTTGAGCCTCATCCTCGCTATCGTCGCTGTCCAATCGGTCCTCGGTTTCTTGGGGTTCCGCACACACAGGGTCCGCGTAGACTTCAAAGTACTGGTCCAGCATATAATCGACATCTGCTTGGCCGCTTGGACAGAACTGGCAGTAATAGAGAATACATTTGAGTCGTTCGACGACTGCCTCTTCTATACTTTGAGCAGCTTCAGCGGTCAATACGCAGTTGAACCGTTTCATGAGGGCCGAATAGTTCAACAATGATCCGGATCCAGGCACAACTTTAGAGAATTGCTCTGCCTCGTTCTCGGTCGTCACTTCTTCTTCATTGGTTTCAATCGCCGCTGGTATGTCTAAGTAAGTGAGGGCCGGGAGAGAAGGTTCATTCTGTATTGCACCCTGGAGCAAACCAAGGTACATTTCACACTCGGCAGGGCTTTTCTGGACAAGGTTTGCAATCTTTTCTAATTGCGAGATCCCTTTACGGCCAATTAAGCTAACAAACACCGCCTTCTGGTGTTTCGTCCACCAGGTTTTTTTTGCAATCTCGGCCGACCCTTTGCCAAACCAAACAGGCCCGTCCTCAAAGTCCTCTACATGCTCCAGACAGGACTCAATCAACCCTTGATTTTGCTCATGTGGTCTGGCAAATTTGCTCATCTGAGCATGTAGTAGTAACGCGGATAGAAAAAAAAAATTTAGGTAAGACAATCCTTTCTTTCTGGTGCAGACTCCCAGAGGCGATGCTTTCATTAAAAACGGGGATTCGTTCTCCGCTATTTGCTCGGTTCATGTCGAGCAAATTTCTTATTTTGGACCCCAGAGAAAGCGGCATTCTGCCCCGTCGCCGCCGCCAGCAAAACACAGTGAAGGCCCGGAGCTCGAAGATCGTTATGGCAGAGGCTCACGAACTCGACCGACAGCTTCAGGCAGATCAGCTCACAGCTAGTGCCAGCAAAGAGACGTCTTCGCTTCTAGATATGGTTGTTAGCCAACTCCAAAAGCAAAAGCCATCTTTAAGGTCGGTTTCCCCAAAGCAGTATCGCCAACTTTCCAACCAGCTGAAAAAGGGCTACACCAAACAGCAGCTACATTATTATCTCAATTCACAGAATTTGCATGCGTCTCCTTCCGCACGCAAATCCCAACTCATTCAAAAAATTCTGGATGAAGTATGGAAGCTGGATAAGAACCTTGAGGATGCTGCGGGATCTGCTCTGGTTGAAAAAAATATTCTCCTCACTGACAGACTACTTTTTCTGTTATCTATTCAAAGCGGTCGGTTGATTCGAACGTGGACACGCTCCGGTGCTCGAGTTTGGTTGTTACCGGGAGAACGAGAGCTTTTAGTTCGAGCCTCTCAAGAAACCTACAATTGGATTGTTGCCTCTTTGCACAACATGGAGGAAAACTTGGCTGTGGATCGTACAGACCTTACTCATTTTCGGGCATCAACTGAACTGGATTGGAGCACTGTCGGCCTCATCCAAAGACTGAGCGAGGTTTTCTTTGTGCTGGAAGATGGTCTAGACAGTGAGTCGCTGATCTCGTACGCCCAACAGAAACAAAATATTGATCTGGCTCGCCAGCTTCTTGTAAATATGGTTCCTTTACCCAACTGGACATCCAGATCGTTCTTGTACGACATTTCGCCCGATAATTTACAGAAATGTCAGTTTTCCAATTTTGGTGATTCGGGGACCTTGGACTGGAACGAGCAGTTCAAACAATGGTCACGATGGGAAAAGGTCAAATGCCGTGAGCCAATCAAGCTAACGCCTTCTGTGCTGCGGCCGCTCAATAAAATATCGTTTGGTGACGAAGTGGAAGAATCTCAACTGTCTTCTGAAAAAGCTATTGCTGAGACGATGAGCTCCAAGCTACAACTCACTGGCCCAGATAGCCTCAACACTATCACAGCCACATTTGGCTATTTATTGCATCAAACAAAAGGCAACACGGTTCTACCTAACGTCTCTATGCCCAAGACATTCGCTACGAATATTCCTTTGGTGTCTAAAGTTATTGGTGACCTTCCCTTGTATGACGCGGATGTCGCAGTGGGCGAATCGGATCCAGTCGAAGTGTCGGCCTCACCAGAAGTTCAGTCTAAACAGCAGGATCTATGGGATTTAATCCTTGGTGCTAAGGATGACCAGGGTAAGACGTTCACAAGCAAACGCCAGGACCTTGCAACTAGTGCTGCGAACATGCTGCAGATCAAGCTTATCCCTAACCCCTTCCAGGAGGGAGAGCTTCACCACAAGTACCCGCCTGTGGAGATCTGGACAGAGGTTGGCTTCAAATCTGTGCGGGCCGAAAACGCCAGAGCGGTTGGGGTGGCCAGGGAAGACGACATCCTGGTCTCTCTACCCAATGGCATGTCTGACTTGAAATTCTCGGTTACAAATACCACAGACATTGAGATCAGCCCATCGATTGAAAAGTTTCTGCATGCGTGTGCGGTCAGTCCCAGCGGTGCGGTAAGGTATATTCCATCCACAGTGGACCTCGAGATTGATGGTGCGGTAGTCAACTATCATTTGCATTCTGTTAACTCCCGCACCCAAATAGAGCTCAACTACAAAGGATCTATGGTCCAGTTGGCACTGGTTGACGGTGGAAAATTAAGTGGTCGACGGATTGATGCGACCCTAGTCCTTCACCAAGCTGCGGGCGATGAACCGGTATCGCCGGAGGAATTGGAGCTATTCGTCACGCGGTCGCTGCAGCTTGTTGGAGATATGGATACTTCTAGCGATTCTATGGATCCAAGTCTTGTATTTAATTTATAAACTGTACATAGTTTATTAGCTCCTTCATGAACAGGGTTTCAGAAATCACAACTTTAGTTCATAGGGGTTTGGGGTAAGGGTGCATCACGAGCTTTTCACTGCAAGTCAAACCGCCAAAGCAAGCCAAGACATGGTTCCTGCGCCTGCTCTTGGCTATGCCTTGGACCTTGTGGTTTTCTGTCATTATTGGAATTTTTTTGCGGATGTGCACTCTTCACCTGGCTCTACATGTACTGGATTAACTGCCTGATTTTTACTCAGGCACGTGGCTGGTGCCGCGCATGAGTTAAACCATGCGTTGCGTCTAAAGTGCAGGGTTCCCCACGTGCGTTCAGCCTTTAAAGTTCAGAGCACACCAGATATTTGGAAGTCAGATAACAGCATGGGCGCCCAGGACTCTGATATTGTTGTTCGCCCTGTCGATGAGGAGGCTCAGGGCTCTAATGAGCACGTAACTGCGAGCGGTCGCGTCCTGAACAGAAACTGGAAGGCATTCTTCAACGTCATCTGTGCTGGTGTGGCTTTGATGTCCGATGGATACCAGAACAACCTGATGACGGCAAACAACTTGGTCTTTGCTGCTAAATATCCTGAAGTTTACAACTCTAGCATGTCTACACGCGTCTCGAACTCCCTTCTCATCGGAGAGGTGATTGGCATGATCGTCATCGGTCTGTCGTGTGATCTCTTAGGAAGAAAGGCAGCTATTGCTTTGACTACGTCTTGTATGGTTATTGGCGGTATTCTAGCTACTGCTGCCCACGGCACTACGACAACCGGTATGTTTTGGATGATTATCGTCATGCGGGGTGTAGTGGGTTTTGGGTCCGGTGGAGAGTACCCCGCATCTAGTACATCTGCATCGGAAGCGGCAAATGAGACAGTCAAGAGGCGGGGTGGCACGTTCGTTTTGGTGACGAATTTACCACTGTCCCTCGGAGGCCCTTTCTGTATTATTGTGTTCTTGATTGTTTGGGAAGCCGCCAGTGGCTACCAAAACCTCAACACCGTCTGGCGTGTCACATTCGGTATTGGCTGCATCTGGCCCTTGGCGATCTTCATTTTCCGATGGCGTATGTCGGTGACAAAACTGTACAAGAAATCTGCCTTCAATAGCCGAGCGATTCCTTGGCTGTTGGTCTTCAAATTCTACTGGAGGAGGTTGATCGGCACCTGCGGCGCGTGGTTTTTGTATGATTTCATCACGTTCCCCAACGGTATTTTCTCAGGCACCATTATCAACAGCTTGCTCAAAGGTGAGAAAAATATCGAGCGGACGGTTGAATGGCAACTGCTTCTAGGTATAATTGCCATTCCCGGTGTTTTCGTTGGTGCCTGGCTCTGCGACCGCATTGGCCGTAAATGGACCATGTTGATTGGATTCTCTGGGTATCTCGTATTTGGTCTCGTTATTGGTATTGCCTACGAGCGTCTTTCCAAAATCTTGGGTCTGTTCATCGTTTTCTACGGTCTCTTCAACTCGTTCGGAAACCTAGGGCCCGGCAATATGCTCGGACTGGTCAGCTCTGAGTCGTACGCTACCGGAGTGAGAGGCAGCTTGTACGGCCTGTCTGCGGCGGTTGGCAAGGCCGGTGCTGCTGTCGGCACTCAGGTTTTCAAGCCTATTCAGAACCACCTGGGCAAAAGATATACCTTCATTATCGCTGCATGCATCGGTGTTCTAGGAATGATTGTGACCTACTTCTTCATCCCTCATTTGCGCGAGGATGATCTCATGATGGAAGACGTCCGCTTTGCAGAGTTCCTTCGGGCTAACGGTTACACTGGCAGTATTGGTTACATGGGTGAGACCATCGACGATGAAATTGGGGACAACATCTCTGTCAGCGGGACCAGCGATAACGAGAAATACAATGATCTCAAGACCGTTTCTGCTGAAGTCTCGTCAGTAAAGTCTATTTCTTCTTGATAATTTATAACTTAAACGTGGTTTATGCATAGCGCAGGGTGAGGGTAGGCTAAGGTCCCCGGAATATTAGCTAACTGAAAGAAATTACAGACCACTCTCACGTTATAGTCCCGACCCGACCGCCGCTCACATGTTAGGCCGAGGGCTGAGGAGAGGTTTTTCAACCGCTCGCTATCTCTTACAAAATTTGGAGGATGCCAGGAAGTCGACACTGACTGCGATTGTTGACCAGTTCAGGGAACCTGTCGCCTATGCCGCCGGTTATGGCAGCGGGGTCTTCAGTCAGGGCCTAGCCCAGCGTAACTCGAATACGCAAATCGATCTGATACTCGGGGTCCAAGACCCGGAAAAGTGGCATGCTAAAAATATCGAAGCTAACCCGACGCACTACTCGGGGCTGAAATACTTTGGTCCCTCGTTTATTACTTTTGTTCAGGACAAACTAGGTGCCGGGGTGTATTTCAACCCGTTCTGTTCTATCAACGGTGTTAAAGTCAAGTACGGTGTCGTGTCCATCGATCGCATGCTTGATGATCTTCAAAACTGGCGCACATTGTACTTGGCCGGTCGAATGCATAAACCTTTGCAGATACTACGATCTGACGATCGGATTGATAGTGCCCAAAAAGTGAATCTGATAAGTGCCATGAGTTTGGCGCTCATGCTACTCCCAAAAATATTTAGCGAGCGCGATCTTTACATGAAGATCACCAGCATTTCTTACATGGGCGATGTGCGAATGGCGATTGCCGAGAACCCCCGTAAGATCCAAAACATTGTTGACAATCAGTTCAAACATTTCCGTCGACTCTATGGTCCAATAATGAATCATTTCGATCTGGACATTACCGGCTCTATAGATCCCCTGGCCAGCTTGGGACCAGAAGCCAAGGGGGCAGCTTTTGAGCACAACGGCTCATTTGACAAACTGCGCAAGACTCTGCCGCCCTATTTCGAGCAAAAGCTTTCGAAAAGCCCATTCAGTCAACAACTGGTCACGTCGGCAGTGCGTAATACTGTCAAGTGGCCATCTTTTACCCAATCTCTAAAAGGCATCTTGACCGCAGGGGTTGGCCGCTCTGCTGCGTATTCTGTAGAGAAACTAAAAAAACGCTGGTCGTAAGTTATTAAATTCACTATTAGGTTCGTTTCAACGCTGCAAATCGTGCCATTAAATCATCTGCCTTGGGAGGTGCCCCGGCGGGACCCCCAGCTTTGTCTACTGATCCCGAGTCTGGCTTTTCATTTGCGGTGCTTTGCTTGATTATTTCAGGCTCAGGGCTGGCCGGTGGCTCATAAAAGCCCGATACTCGCACCATGTAGGCCTTGGCAATTTCCAAAAGGTACAGATCAACTAGCTCGGCTGAAGGCGCCTCAGTGTGAATGCGCTTCATGATTTTTTCCGGGACTTTACCACTGGTATTCTCAATTGCATCAATCACAAACTCTTTAGGTAACAAACTCACAAATAACTCTCGGAGACCCAGTAGTTCTTTAATATCTGTATGAGGGGCGGCATAAATAATAACAGTCACAGCCTCTGAGAGCCTTTGGTCTAGCTCTGTGCGCTCGATCATTGCAATACGAGCCAAAGTAACCTCACAGTACAGCTCCAGCGCCTCGAGAAGCTCTACGTAGATGTCTTCATTGATGATATTTTCCACCCGGATTCTGGCGCTTGATATCTTGCCTTTCTCCATTAATTGCGCCATTTCTCGCCGACTCAGCTTCGCTAATGCCGTGTTTTTATCTTGCAGCAGCTTCAGCCGGTTGATAGCAAGCTTGAGCTGCGCCTTAAGACGAGGCATCAGCGGGATAGGCATTTTTGCTGACTAGAGAACGAACTGGTTTAAAAAAAGAGTGGAGGGTGTGGCTAGAAGGATGGACAAACAAGAGCTGAAAAGACAACGTTTGGCCAAGTGGAAAGCGCAGCAGGCTGCCAAAAAAAATGGGCCGACTCCATTGAAATTAGCGGTGCCTAAACGGACCCAGAACCGGATATCTCTAGAGGGCGATGAACCGGTAGTCAAGAAGATAAAGCACGACTCATCACAGTTTGATCTTGATGAATTTTTGAACAACCTGGAGCAAGACAATGGAATTGATAATACAGAACTTTATGAAAGCGGCTCAGAGCTCGACGAAGCCGCACCGGATGCGGCAGTCGATCCTTTGCAGTACCTCCAACAAGTTGAAAAAGGCAAACGAAAAGAGATTACCAAGGTTGATCATTCGCAGATACCATACCACGAGTTTCGGAAGAGCTTTTACAGACCCCCGGAGGAGCTGGTTCTGGGAAGCGACCTTGAAATTGTCCGAGAGGCATTAGGAGTTACAGTGAAAAACGATGAGATGAAACTAGCTCCAGTATCAGAATGGGAACAGTTAGGCTTGCCTACGCCTTTGCTGGAGGTAATTCAGTCGCGATCAATGTCTAAGCCTACGCCAATTCAGTCGCAATCCCTGCCATTGATCATGTCTGGTAAAGATGTTATCGGCATTGCACCAACTGGGAGTGGGAAAACAATTGCGTTTGTATTACCACTGATCCGCCAAGTGCTAGATCAGTTGCCTGAGATCTCCGGTACCAAGGCCATAGTGCTTAGCCCCACTAGAGAATTGTGTTTGCAAACGTACAGAGAAGTTGAGCAGTTCGCGAGCTCTTTTGGTATCGTTACTTTGGGTGCTGCCGGCGGCACCTCAGTAAAACCCCAAATTGATGCTATTAAACGAAATGTCGATATTATTGTCGCTACGCCAGGTCGCATGATTGATCTGTTGGCGGCTAATGGCGGTCGTATCCTGAGCCTTCGCAGTACGACACTGATTGTCATTGATGAAGCAGACAGGATGTTTGACATGGGTTTCGCGCCCCAGGTCAAGAGAATTATACAAAATGTCCGGCCAGACCGTCAAACAGTAGTCATTTCCGCAACGTTCCCACCCCTGATGGAAAAGCACATCCGCCAGATCTTGGTCTCTCCAGTACTCATAGAGGTGGGTACTCGCTCTTCTGTGTCGCAGGATGTAGATCAGGTAATTGAGGTGATTCCTCAAGAGGCCAAATTCTTGTCATTGCTAAAACTTTTGGGAGGTTACTATAAAGAAAAATCCGAGGGCCAAGCGATTGTGTTTGTTGATCGTCAAGAACCTGCGGATCAACTAGCCGAGCAATTGAACGCAAAAGGCTATAAATGTAGGTCCATCCACGGCGGACACGAACAGTCAAGTCGTGACGAGACGTTGTCAATGTTCCGCAAAAATGATTTACCTCTGCTCGTAGCCACTTCAGTTGCAGCCCGTGGACTGGACGTAAAAGGGCTTGGCTTGGTTGTAAACTACGATCCACCGAATCACCTCGAAGACTATGTGCACCGTGTAGGAAGGACTGGTCGCGCTGGACAGAAGGGAAAGGCAGTAACGTTCCTTACTTCATCTCAATCTCGTTCGGCTCGAGACATCGTTAGGGCCCTCAAAACCAGTCGAGTACCAGTTCCAGAAGAAGTCACCAAGCTAGCTGCAATAGATGCACCTGCCGCCAAAAAGCACCACTTGGTTGGATTCGGAGGAAACGGATTAGAGAAACTGGATACAGAACGATCAGAAAAGCGCAAGGCTCAGCTTGACGGCGATAAAGCCATGACCCCGCAGCCTGATTCTCCAAGCGATGAGTCCAGCGAAGAACCTGAATCTTCTCTCAAATCAGCCGAACCAATTGTAAAATTGGGCCCTGCACCAGGAATAAAGGGTCCTGCCACGGCCAATTTCCATACCACCCTGGACATCAACGACTACCCACAGGCTGCGCGAATGGCTGTGACCTCGTTCCAAAACCAGTGTAAAGTTATTGAAACCTATGCTGTTTCGATCACAAACCGAGGAACATTCTACCCCCCTGGCAAAGATGGTCCCGATAAGCTCTACCTAGCTATTGAAGGCCCGACCGAAGCAGCGGTTTCCAGTGCCTATTACGATCTCGCGAGCTTACTGCGCGAGGGCATTGATAAATCAGCCAAAGTCGGAAAGTATTCTGTATAATAAAAATCACATAATATACGCTATCTAAGACGCTTTGGCCTGGTTTCGTCGTCATGTTTCTTCTTACGGGCCTCAGCTGCCAGCGCTGCGGCGTCGCGAGCATTATCGGGCTTTTCGTTCATTGCTTGAGGAAGTGAGTGACCAGCGGCCTTCTTCGAAGCCTGAGGATGCGCAGGCTTGCTCCTGGGCCCCGCAGGCGCGGTCTGTGGCTGATCTCGAGACGCGCTGAAGCAGTTGCCCATGACAAAGCGATTATGTAGCTCAGTTGGTAGAAGTAGTGTAAATCTAGCGTTATACAACCAATATATAGAATAGAAGGATTGCCCAGGCCTGCCGTGGCAACAAATTTAACTTGATCATGCGTAACGGTGGTTGTTGTTGTTGTTGTTGTCGTCGTTCAAAAGTCCGTCGCTGTAGTCATTGCCATAGCTGTAAGACTGGGGTGCAAGTCCGCCCGCGGCACCAGCTGCTTGGTGGTGACGATACAGAGGGTAGTCACTATCCAGATTTTGGTCATTAGTGGGGTACCTGGTAACTGCAGGTTCAGGCTCGTTACCATAAAGGCTACGGGATGCAGCATCGTCTGCCCAGCTTGAATTGTCGTGGGTATAATGCACGAAAGACTCTCTGTATCCATCACGAGCTGTGCTAGCCAATGCATCAAGCTCATTGTTGCCTGTCTTTTCGCCAACATCTGACATGAACGCGTCGCGATCATCACGCATGGGCTGATAACGGCTATCAGGTTCGCGACGAACAACGGCCCAGACGCATGCGACAATGATCATAATCAGCAGAACCAGGGAAACCACGGCGTTCAAAATGAAGAAAACAACACCACAGATGGATGCAGCAACATCGGCCTTTTCACCGAAAAGCTGGCTAAAGAATAAAAAGAAAATCGAGTTCACAAAGCAGATGACGGAAATGGCAATGTTAAAGCCATTTGTCTTCTTGTCCATATATGGCTTGAACCAACACAAGGCAACCATGTATATCAGTTCCACAACGAAAATAAGGACTGCTTGAACTTTACCATTCGCTTGACCAAAAGCAATAACTGCCGACTTGACAAAAATGTAGCCGATAAAGGGCATCAGGAACCAATAATGGGTTGCACGATACTGAACATACAGGAAGCCCCAGCGATTCAGAATCTCGTTATTACCGTACAAAATGTAGGCCGGGTTCTGGAACATTTTGGTGGATTTACGAGCGAGTAAAACAACCTTGGTGGTAGCAAACAGAAGCGATGCGGCAACCACGGCATAAACAACGGCTGCAGTAATAACTGTGGCAATTGATGAATCGTTTGTGAACTCCCAGAGGCACATGACCGAGAGCATAGTGAAACTTATCAAAAAGTAACGGTACAGGACACCTCGGGTGTACCCATGCCATTGTTGGCGATAAGGCAAGAAAGACTCGTTGCTGATACTGCCAGTTTTGACAAGTAACTCAAGAATGAGCTTGAGCGATCCAAGCAGGACCACAATAAGCAGACCAATGAAAGAGAAAAAGACAGCGCTTGTCAGAAACAGGTTGGTCAATTCAATATTTGCCATGAACGCGACACGTTTGATTCCCTGCAAGACCAAGGTCTTGTTCACAAGACTTGGATCCTTCTCATTTGTGGTTGTGTAATTCGAATTCGTAGAGACAAGCCGACGAGTGAGCTCGTGCTTGCCTACCTGCTGAACAGGCTCGAGTCCACGAATGAACTCGACACCTTTCCATAACTGGAGTCTGCGCAAAACTTTCGCAGTCATTTCCAGCGCACGTTTGCGGTGACGATAAACTGCAATAGAAATAATTTGCTTGTTGGGTAAAATGTTGGTAGGTGTTCCCCCCGTAGACCGCACATACCAGGTGAAAATCTTTTGCATAAACTCAGTCTCGATAACACCCATGGTCCAAACAAAGTTCTCGACCCATGCCGCTGCAATTGGAGGCAAGCGGTAAACTGCCATCATGCCAATCACAGCCACCGACTGGAAGTATGAGAACAACGACACAATGTTTGCCGTGATGTGCGATGCAGTAGAAATATGGCCAAGCATAGACATAACTGCCGCTACAATGATCCCAATGATGATGGCAATAAACAGGCCCCACGAAGCCCATCGCGTTTGCACGGTCTTGAAATTGTCGAGTTGGGCCTCCACGCAGGCAATGGGATCAGAGGAGTTGCTCTGGTAAACCCTGACACGCACAACACCATCCAAGTTAGGCATAGTGTATGCGATGCCCGGAATCGCCTTCGTAACGCTTTTGGGGATGTCGAATGTAGTGTCGACTTCAAAATGTCCCGGAGCAATCGGGCAGAGCGTTTTGGACACCGAGCAGGAGTTAATGTCTTTAGTGATTACATTGATTCCATACGCAATAAGCTGAACTCGAGCTGTGAAATTGCCATCAATGTTCGAAATCGCGGATGCAGAAATGTTTGCAACCCCCTGGTCACCATCAAACAAGACATTGAAGCTTTTGGCCTGGAACTGGGAGTTTTCCATACACGAAAGTAGAGCACTTGTTCCAAGTAGTTTGGATCCGGCTACTGTGTTGGCTGAAAACAGTAGCATTGCCCACAAAAGCGCCATGAGGCGCGTGGACACGCTTTTGCTAAAGTGCCTGGAGGACATGTCGGAAGGCTGGGTTAGTCAGTTCTCAAAATAGCATCAAGAGCGCGGGGGCTCGTGTCTTGGAGGCTTAGGCTAGATTTTCTTGGCTAATGCTAGTCAGTATCGAGAAGGTTTAAACTGAGAGCGACTTCTTATGAGTCCTTGTTTTTCTATGTACCGCTTATTATCGATCACCTCCTCTTACCCTAATAAATATTAATTCGGACGTAATTAAGACGCACCCCACCTACTACTTAAAGGGGCTGGAGTAAATGCTTGTTCAGCAGCGTGATGTCGATTAGTCATCGGGGAAACACTTTATTTTCCGATCAGAGCGACAGAAATAATACTCACATAATTATGAGGTTTTTTGACGATTGTTTCAAGTTAGGAACTTCATGCAACAGATTTTACAGGATGTAAATTATAGTTAATCTCACAGGATACCAGCCAAGAAGATAGTTACCAAAAGCAGACCGCGTGCGATGTTCAAGCTCGAAGTTGCGAGAAGCTGGGTCTAAAATTCAAAAATCGTGGGCAAAAAAAGGACGAGCGAACCAAGAAAAGTTGAATGAATATGTTCCTGTTCGAGGCAATTATCGATTGATCAGCACCGTATACTCGAATCCGACTGCTGGCTTGGTGCTGAATCGTCATGGGCTTTTGCTCGTCTTTCAGCCCGCTGGATTCTAGCCGCCGCGATCTTTGCTCTCTCCTGCTCCTCATACTTTCGGCGCAGGTTGTCCTCCTCAATTAGCATAGCGATACGCTTGCGTGATCTTTTGACAGGATCTACGATTTCGTTGCCGAAATCATCATAAATAGTGCCGTACTGCTTCCTACACCGCCGACCTTTCTTCTTGAGCGTGGGCTTAGAAGCCTGCTTGCGATCAGATTCCGTGGCTGGTTGGTATTCTTCTACTTTAACCACTAGCTCCAATGGTGACTCCGGGCGGCAACTCACGCTTCCAAGAAGAACTGAATGGGGTACCTGAACAGGTGGTTGTGGGTGTGTGACATTCAAGCCAAACAGAGACTGCGAGGCCCAGGCAACTTCGTCCGCGCTCTCATATAAATGTGCAGGACTGTGGTAACTCTGAATATATGTTGCAGTAGGTTTATCAATCGTAGACCACTCGCAACTCAGAGGCTCACTTGGCATAGGGGGCGATGGCAACGAGGCCATCGGATGATATTTAGTGTTGACCTCACAAGCAGGGAGCTCACTAAGTTCTGGTTGCATCTCCGTAGCGGTAGCTGCTGGTAAGGTTTTCGTGTGATCTTCGATGTTCGGTAGGGTATCTGTATCGGCAAGGGCACCATACATGTTGACATACTCTAGCTCACCGCCATAAAAGCAGTATGACATTGTACGTCCGACCAGGAAAGGAAGGGCTACACATTCAGGGCCCCGGCCCCTTAAATACCTCCTTGAGGTGTCAGGCAAACCAGGCTACCCAGCTACTTGCATCAGCTGCAGGCGGGCCATACATGACGAGTACAGGCGCTGTACTATTAGCATTTGCCAATAAAAGGGTTCGGGCATATTTCGCTGACGTGACACTGGTAATCAGCGGCCCCCACAGATGGGTTATATGGAGCCCAACTTTAAGGATACACAACAGCGACACTTGGATAGCAAAGTTACATACATGCGGGTTATTGTTGCGCCACTCCGAAAAGAAAGGACCCAAAAATTGCTCCGTTTCCTGCCCTTAATAACCAGCTTGTTCGGCAGGGTTTCTTCAGCTGCAAGCGGTCCTCTGCCGTCCCAAGAGGGAATACAGGAACTGCAGCTTACAGAGGGGAAACTAAGATCCATGAACGCCAGTTTTCGAACCGAGATCTGACATACACGGTCTCGGGATATATACGTCTCGCCTATTTGACTCGATCTATGACTGTGGAAGACCCTGAACTGCTGCTTCCTGACTCGAAGCCGGCATGCATGCATTGCACAGCCCCTCTAGTCTATTGGGCACAGCAGACCTGCGGAGAAGGGCAGGAGAAGGGCAGGGCTATGGTCTTGCGTCTCGTTTATGAACGGGATGTCAACAAAGATGCTTTGCGGGGCTGTGCAGAACGACTGCGGGTCGCAGCCGCGGCCACTAAAACGCACCACTGCTATTTCGGAGATATAATGATAGCCGTTAGCTACTCTCTGTAGAATAGTCAAATTTCAACCATAGTTCTGAGTGGCATTCGGAACTATTCTTTGTCAACAAAATTATATCCAGTGTTTCAAGCATACTAAAATCTATCTGCAAAGTATGATCGGCTAGGGTTGCGGCTCGGGGCATGAGATCTATGGCTACAAGAATGCCATTCGCTACCACTCCTTGCCCACCTAAACCTAGGTATTCATAATGTGCCCTGGATAATTTTCCGCTTGAAAATACAGTTGTTAACTATCCTCTCATGCATTATAAGCACTCTTCCAGAGCACAGCTGCATTCGCTCTCAGTGTATTATGTAACATCGGTGTCGTGTATGCCAGTATGGTGTGTGTCTTGCATCAGTCTGTGGAAACCACGGTGGTCCTGCAGCTTTCTGCTGATGAAGAGCACACAAGCACAGTAAAACCACGGATGATTTTATATCTTTATAGCTCTTTAAAAAAGCGGAATATAACGTGTGCACTTGACTTACACCCACACCGGTGGTGCTCGCTGATATTGGCAGCTGCAAGGCCTCCGCTCCGCTTCTTCGCTCCGATTCGATACCGTTCTTCCCCACCCGCTTTCTACGCACACCACACGCATGTGCTCATTTTAGCGGAACCGAGCAGGGCAAATACCTGCGCCGGGGTTTTTCAAACCGTTTTATGTGGTAAATCCCGCACCCTCGGAACCGGTCTGTATGCCGGGTGGTGATTTTCGCACAGGCTAGGTCGCTAGCAACTGGCCCGATATGCTCGCATAGACAGTATCAGGAACCAACAAAAATAACTATTTAAATACCCTAACCTTGTGTGTTGCCCATCGCGACTGGCCTACGGAAGGCCGACAGAAAGGTGTAGCGTCTCTTGAAGAAGCCGCCTCGCCACGTTACTTGGTCCTGCTTCTTGTCACCAAAGCTGTGGTTTGTTTATGTATTCAATAGCTCGCTACGTATCCAGAAGAGAACTCAAAGCAAACGCATGCACCCCTCGCTATCCTGCCGCCAGGTTAGTAGCGTAAACGGCTGGGCTTGGCCAAGAAAAAAACAAAAGGCAGCAGAAACAATGTTAAGTCTGGATTTTGGTGTCAACCAAGTTATTTTGTAACATTTAACCTGTTTGTAGCTATAAATTATCTAACTACGGACCGTAAACGCAGGGCCAACGACCTCGACCTGTGCCTTGGCAAGCAACTCGTCACCAACTGCTACTCGAATACGCTCAGTAGTCATTGGAGCGTCTATGCCTTGCAGCATTGCCAAATTCCGATCTTCGCGCGCATATTTTAGTGCATCACGAATGGCAAAGAAGGCACTGCACCCTAGGAACAAGGGTGGCTCGCCAATACCCTTAGAGCGGTGAATGGACTTTAGATGATGAAAATCACGGCCACGTAAAACACTGACGTTAAAGTGTTGTGGGATATCGCTGAACCCTGGGATCTTGTAAGCACCCGGTCCACGAGTGAAAATCGCTCCAGTCTGCAGCCAAAGTGACTCCTCCATCGTGAACAGGCCCTGGCCTTGCACGAAGGCTCCTTCAATCTGGCCATAATCGATCGCCAAATTGAGCGTACGTCCAATGTCCATCTTTATATCGGTTCTCAAATTAGCCCAGTCTCCTGTCAGAGTGTTGACCTCGACCATGGTGATGGAGTTACCTTGGGTATAGTAGGAGAACGCTTGCCCACCACCGGGTGTGTTTAGTGCTTCGATAATATCAGGAGTTTTGTAGAAACCATTGGCAGAAAGATTGACTCGATCTTTGTACGCTGCAAATGCCATCTGGTTCATCGTGGCATTGGGGCCGAGCTTCTCCCGATAAGGCTTCAGTCTCTCATTGAGTTGGTCACACGCATTCTTAACAGCCATACCATTGAGATCAGCTGACGCCGAGGCCGCTGATGGTGAAGCATTGGCAACTGTGTTGGTAGCAGTCTCAGAAATGAAAACTTCGTCAAGAGAGACTCCCAACTCCTGAGCAGCAATCATAGCCATCTTCGTATGCAGGCCCTGGCCCATCTCCGTGCCGCCATGGGTCAGGAGAATGGACCCATCAACATAGATGTGTACCAAGGCCCCTGCCTGGTTCAAAAACTGGACACCGAAAGCAATGCCGAACTTGGTCGGAACATGCGCAAGTCCTCGCTTGATCCATTTGCTCTTTGCATTGAACTCTTCCACCTCTATGCGCAACTGGTCATAGTTTACTTCCTCCATAAGTTGACGAGCCATGAGACTAGCTGTAAAGTCCTCTCCCATGTTTTGTCCGTATGGTGTGACACCGTTCTTCTCGGGATAGTAGTTGATGCGACGAAGATCATCAGGATCGACTTTCAGCGCATCAGCAACTTCGTATATAATCGACTCCGCGAAGAACATACCCTGAGGCCCACCAAAACCTCGATACGCCGTGTTGGACGCAATGTTAGTTTTGCAGGGTGTGGCAGATGCCCGGACCTTACCGAAATCGTAGCAGTTGTCGATATGAAGAACGGCACGATCAATGACACCCTTTGTGAGATCCATAGAGTAGCCGGCATTGGCGTACATTTCGGCTTTGAGACCCACAAACTTGTTGTTTTCATCCAGAGCAACTTCCCAGTTGCACAAGAAAGGATGGCGCTGACCAGCTTGCTGCATGTCTTCGCTACGCGATAGAATAAACCGAACAGGGCGCTTGAACTTGTGGGCACAAATAGCTGCAATACCGTTGTAGTGGCATGCACGGGTCTCTTTGCCGCCAAATCCACCACCAAGTCGTTTGACATGGGCAACGACCAAAGAAGCCGGAATGTTTAGAGCCTCGGCTACGAGGGCTTGACTCTCACGAGGGTTCTGACTACTGGCATACACCTTGTATTCACGACCCTCCTGAGGTACAACGATGCATCCTTGAGTTTCCAGATAAAAGTGTTCTTGTGCACCCATTCGTGATTGGCCCTTCAAAACACGGTGAGCCTTCTCGAATGCTTCGTCAACACCATCGTTGTCTACCTTCGAGATAATTTCAAAGAATGATTTTCTCTCAATAGCCTGCTCTATTGTAACAATGGGCTCCTCTTCGTCGTAATACTCGACCTTGACAAGGCGTGATGCTCGTGCTGCAGTTTCGCGATCGGTAGCACAAATAACACCAATAGTCTGCCCAACGTAGTGGACTTCACCATCCGCGAAGAAATAGTCTTTACCGAAGGGGAAAATACCCCATGTGTTGTGGCCTGGTACATCGTTAACGTCAACGTAACCAATCACACCTGGCAGCTCTAATGCAGCTGATGTATCAACATTGGCGATTTTCGCACGAGCCTTGGTTGACATGACCTGAACCGCATGCACCTCATTGTGGAAAGGTGGCATATCATC
The DNA here is from genome assembly GCF_002251995.1 of Wickerhamiella sorbophila. NCBI lineage: Eukaryota > Fungi > Ascomycota > Dipodascomycetes > Dipodascales > Trichomonascaceae > Wickerhamiella > Wickerhamiella sorbophila. The sequence continues at coordinate 1,811,048 of NW_020194005.1, forward strand.
AACATAGATGGCTTCACCTGTGACCTGCTTCAGTGCACTCAGGTGCATTTCTGCCTTGCCCAGAATGCGCTGCTCGTAGTCATTGTCCAGGTCACGAACGCCAATGGGATGATTTCTGGTGACTTCGGCGAGAGAGTCCATATCAATGCTCCCACCTGTCATTTGCTTGGCGGACTGAAGGAACTTGTAAAAGAATGAAAGAATCAGTGAGCGGCGGAACACAGCCATGCCACCAGGCACTGAGTAGGGCAACTTGAACTCTTGGTCAAGCTCGTTCAGAATGATGCCCAAGACATTGTCATCGACAGGCTCACCCACGATTTTGAGGGAAGATTTCGCGAGAACAGTAATGGGTGCAACACCACCGTAAGCGAGTGACACTTTCTTGAAGACACCATCCACCACTGTAGCTCTCATACAAGCTGTAACGATAGAAATGTCATCATCCTTGCGCTTTGCTTGCTTGTATGCGCGTACAACTTCTTTCGGTGTAGACTCTGGGATAAGCACACGAACCAAAGTAGCACCATCAGGAGCAGTTGTCTTTCGATAGCCAGTAAAGAAAGGATTCTCAAAGTCACCCATAGTACGCTCAGCTGGTTCTCGGCCCTCAAAGTAAAGACGAGCATCTGCAGCCACAAGAATGGGATTCAAATCGGCGATGGGGGAGGCAGTCATAATATTTCCTGCCGGAGTACCGACGTTTCGAATTTGACGGCCGGCAAAATATTTGAGCTGTTCAGTGATGGCCATGAACACCTGACTCTTTTCAGGTCCTAGCTCAGAAATGAGCTCCTCAAGGTGGTATTCCAGATCGGACAACGACAAATTGGCGCCAATGAGTGCACCTTTGCCGGGGATGTACTGGAATGTCTTCAGTTCAGGGATGTCATTGACAAATATAACCACAGGGTGCAGGTCGCCCCGGATTCTCATTTCAATCTGTACTTCGGACGCGCCAGCAATCAGTTTGGCAGTTGGAAATTCTTCACGAAGAGCCAGGAGCTCTGCGAGGGTAGTAGGTCGATACCAAACCGAACCATCTGGAGCAACGATTCGAAGTTGTTTGTACTCGTAACGACGTAACGCAGGAGGGAAAATGAGTTCTGAATGAGGATATGCTTTAAGTTCGAGGCCATTTGGTGTCTTAAACGTTTTCTTGGCACCATTTGCAGCCTCATCACTCACAGACCCCTTCTTACAGCAATTAGCCCCTTTAGAGCACTCTGAAGCGCCATTCATATGACCGTTACTGTGACTAACGCCATTTGGCTTGCCGTTCCCGTTTGCAAGGCTCTCTTCTATGATCTCAGTTGCCAGATCATCGACAAAGCTGTGACCATTAGCAACCCCATTACCATTAGCAACCGGTTCATCAGTTTCAGACTTCTTGTTTCTGCAACAGTCGGCTCCTTTCGCGCACACAAATGTCTCGGCTGCGTCGATGATAGGCTTGTAGCCAGTGCAGCGACAGAGGTTGCCGTCAAAGGCCTCTGAGATTTGCTCACGCGAGGGCTTGCCGTCAGTGTTACGTAGAAGTGAGTACAAGCTCATGACAATACCTGGCGTGCAGAAGCCACATTGTGAACCATGGAACTTGGCGATACGCTCTTGAACCGCGTGGGGGTTTTCGGCATTTCCGATGCCCTCCACTGTGATGAGGTGTTTGCCGTCGACAAGAATGAGTGGAACAATACAACCATTGATTGCATAGTACTTTGGCTTGTTCTGCTCAGGATCCCATTCTGAGATCGTCATAGTACATGCGCCACATCCACCCTCCTGGCAGCCCAGTTTAGTTCCGGTGAGACCAACGGAGCGGACGTACTCTAGAGCCGTCATAGTTGGGTCCGCAGCATGCAGAACCTGCTTCTTACCGTTAAGATAAAACTCCAATGTTTGTTTTGACATATTTGTGGAGATCTGATCCTGGAGATGTTGAGAGGATATTTATCAGTAGTCTTATCAAATCCCTGCTGCAGGGACCATGAGTCGTGCGGTAGTCATTTATGGGGGCAGAGACAGAAAACATTGCATAAAATAGTAGGTCGTCACAAGCAGATAGGAGACATAGCATAGCCCATTATTTGAGCTCTCTAAATTTACGGAATAAATAACTAAAAGGTGTTTGTCGGAAGTCCATCCGCACAAGGTTAGCGGGGCATTCCTTTGTTGGGTAGGGGCTAGAACGGATCTCTCCGGCCAGAATTCGACTTCCCTTTATTGGTCTGTGGGGGTGGGGTCGCTTGGCACTATTAGTCAGTCAGTCACATCCCCCGCTGGCATGTGTTGTAGCCCGTAGGTTGAATACATGAGGAGATGAGAATGATCTCAAGACAGCAAAACGTAATTAAAACGACCCGGGGTCCATTCCAGCGTGATGCTGAGATTATGTCAACCGAGAAGGGACTGTCACCCCATTCTGCTGAGCTAGCGCTCTCAGCTTCTCGTTCTCCTCAATGAGGTTCTTAATTAAATTAACAGCTGGGTTAGTATTGTTCAGTGTGCGCCTGTGCAGTCATATGCACCAGTACTTACTCTTTTCAAGCACGACAGCCTCTGATCGGCTTTGAGCAACGTCCAAATCGGGTACTACAGCTGTAATAAGGTCAAAGCCTCTTCTAATCGCAGCTCGTCGCTTTTTTTCCGCCGTAACATGACTGAGTTTCCGCTCGGAGTACGGCTTATACTCCCGAGATTGTTTTTGACTGTTCGATTTGGTAGGTGGCATGGGGAATATCTGTAAGCATGTGATGGCTAATTTGGGCGGGAACCCCAAAGGTAGTTAGAGTGGCAAGAGGCAAATTGCTGGCGCGCTCTGAGCACATTGATGTGGCTGATGTCAAATAATTGTAAAATGAACAAGCGGTATGAGCGTTTGATATTACACTGTTAGTTTGTCTTATATACTTCGCAACATAATATTGATCACTAGCGGATCGTTAGTGTAGTGGTTATCATCTCTGCCTTCCAAGCAGAGGACCGGGGTTCGATTCTCCGACGATTCATATCTTTTTTTCCACTTTTGGGTTTTATTTTCCCTGGCCTTTTTTTTACATTCAATTGCACTAGTGCTGTGGAAAACCGTGGGCGTTGATGCCAACGCTTCTTTTGAACTTGCCTCAGAGTGTGCAGCCTGCACTTCAAATTAAGGCGACGCCCGATCCGTCAGCATGAGAGAAGTAATCACGTCGGCGGCTTTAGCGTTAGAGCTAAGTCTCAGCACGGTGTGTTTGGTTATACGGTTCTGGACATGGAAACGAGTGAATGAGGGTGCTTCCAGCGTCAGTTTCACCTCTGTTCCCGGCACCTTAACCCTGCTACTCACTCTCGAATCTGGAATCGTTCACATGTGGACGTTTATTACAACAAGCTGGACTGAATGCTCTTTGTTTTCCACAGCAACAACTGTGATAGTGTTGTACCTTGGCTGCCAGTATTTCGAGCGGATTTGGGGGACACGGTCTTTGGTAAAGTACCTAGCTCTGTTGTCGATTGCACCGCCTTTGTTCAACTTCGTTTGTTATCTGTTGTATTTCCAATTCATGGACCCATCGAGTGCAAAAGGCGTATCCCTGCTGTCTCGTCGGATCAATGGTGGTGTCCCTTTCCATGTTGGTTTTGCGGTGGCCTTCAAGCAAGCGATTCCGTTGCATACGGTGAACATCTTCCGAGGCACTCTGAAGATTCCAATTAAATATATCGTTATGCCTGTGCTTGTGGCATACACTATCATTGGCCTTGCTTTCGATTCCACCTTCCTGATATTGAGCTGGACCTCGTTATTACTTAGCTGGTGGTATCTTCGGTTCGTCAAGTCGATTGTCGCGGACAATTTGGCCCTTGACGGCACTTCCACAGTCTTGAAGGGTGACAAGAGTGATTCGTTTGCTTTTGCAAAGTTCTTTTATCCTCTCCCAATAACAAACGCAATCGCAAATGTCTCCTCAAAGCTGTACGACCTGTTTGTGAAAATCAGAGTGCTGCGGCCGTTTGACGAGGAACAGGTAGCTTCAAGCAATGAAAGAGCTCGCAATGACAACGACGCCGAACGACGACGGGCCCTTGCTTTGCGTGAGTTGGGTTCTTTATGATTAAAATATCAAGTAACGTTTAACTTTTTTTTTTTCTATACTAGTTTCGGTCAGACTTTGATCTAATTCGGCCCCTCCCTTTCCAGAGACGTTGGAATAGCTGCTTGCACGCTTCAGTGTTATAGTCGCAGTTGAAGACTGCAGTGAAATCCCCATCAGTGTACGCCAACTCATCGCGGAAAGGTCCATCAGCAGGCTCAGCCTGAGAGGCCAGCAGTTTTGTCGACACAACTGCAGTGTGCGAAATGTAAATCGTATGCCATTGCAACATATGGAGTAGAGCGTCCTCGGAATTTCTGAAATGCTGATACTGCCGGTAAAGGGGCTCGAGCCAAGTTTCGAACATGGCTTTGACATGGTAATTGTTGCTGAAAATATAAGAAAGAGTCGAAAGACCAATATCATCACGAGTAATGATGAGATCGACGGATTTCGGATCGTTCTTGAGCACCTTGATAACATCAGAGTCCCGGACAACGCGAGCATTCACCAGTGTCTTGGACTCCAAATGTGCCGGGTCCAAAAACTCTTTTTCGATATCAACAAGAGGATTCATAATGATTGCTGTCTGGTCCAAGTACCAGAAATGCTTTGCATTTGGGAATGCCTCCAGGGCTTCGCGCGATATGCCAACTTGGGCCCAAGTGGGAGATCGACCATTGGACTCTTTGTAGATGGGCAAGAAATCTTTTGTAAACCGGACGAAAACACCATAATCGTGTGCCCGGGCATATTCCAGCCGATTTTCGAGGATCTTGGCCGTGTACTCATTCGGATATCGTGCGTCGTCGATGACGGTAACAATAACAACTTTGGGGCTTTTGGACCCAGAATAAACATAAACAGGTAGATTCCCAAGTGCCTGAGAATTGCGAGTGTCGCCCTGAGACTGGACCTCGTTCATATCGCCAGGAGCCTTCTTTATGCCCTGGTGAGCGACGCCGGGAATCGACGGTATTATGAACTCACTTTGCGTGTAAACAAGAGGTCGACCTGCCCAACTGGCATTACTTTCTGACGACGACGATCCGCCAAGAAATAGCCACATCAAAATGAGTAGACCAAACACTACAAACGCGATTTCACGCATAACTTCTGCATTCAGGTTCTCGCGCCAACTTCGCTTCACAGGCGTCTGGTACCCTATCTCCTCTTCGTCCGCTACAACGTAGCTCGGTAGAGTCTCTTTGGTACCCCGTCGACGGTTTCCAGCTGACATTATAACCGGCTTAAAGTCAATGCTGCAACCACAAAAAGTTGGCTTGGGTTTGCGAAGCCTTAGTAAACCTAAAGCACATATGATCTGAACATGCACCCGGCGGCAAAACGTCTGCACGACCACGAGGTGAGCGGAGACGAGACCAATATTGAGTACGGGGCGTCTGAGTTTGGAGGATTCGGGCAGTATTTCCGCAACAAGCAGATCAAGCTCGACACCCAGCTGCGAGAAGCGAATCAATGCAGGTCTCAGATATTCAAGGATTGTCATATTTACCTGAACGGCAGAACAGAGCCGTCCCACACTATTCTCAAAGGTCTCATTGTATCCAATGGCGGCTCAATCTGCGCTTTTCTTGGTGGCAAAACGTATGCAACGCACATAGTTGCCGAGCACCTCACCAAGCGGAAAAATAATCAGTTCGCTAATTATAAGGTTGTGAAACCTGCATGGGTGGTCAATTGTGTAAATCAAGGCAAACTGCTGGACTGGACAAACTACAGAGCGATTGAGAGCTCCCTCCCGACGCTAGATCCCAAGGAAACCCAAGAGCAGATCATCTTGGAGGAACGGGAAAAAGTCAACTGCTTGGCTCCTGATTACATCTCTAGCTACTACGCCCGCTCTCGTCTACATTTTTTGAGCACTAAAAAGGCGGAGTTACGCTCAAAATGCCAGCAACTTGCGGGTCAACTCCCGGTCGCCGAGCGACCCTCGCCGCGGACAATATTGCACATTGACTTTGATTCGTTTTTTGTGGCCGTCGCACTCAAGGATAAACCCGACCTCAAGGATCAGCCCATCTGTGTTTCATGGGGCGGTCCCAGCTCTGACATTGCTTCGTGCAACTACAAAGCTCGTGAGTTCGGGGTGCAAAACGGCATGTGGGTATCCAGAGCTCTTCAGCTTTGCCCAAAGCTGGTGTGTTTGTCTTATAATTTTGATGAGTACACAAGATGCTCAGATGTGCTTTATCAAGAGATTGTTGACCTCCGTCCTGACTATGTTACAGCCGTGTCAGTTGATGAAGCCCTAGTGGACGTTACGTCTTTGTGCTCAAAAACGGACGCCTCGCAGCTAGCACAAGAGCTGAGATCACGAATCAAAGCCAAGACCGGAATAGAGGCATCTGTGGGTGTTGCGCCGAACATCTTTTTAGCAAAAATGGCGTTAAGGCTGGCAAAACCTGCGGGCGTAGTTTGTCTAACTCAATCCTCGGCTCCTCAAAGATTGGCAAATTGTTCAGTGCGAGATTTACCGGGAATCGGCTATCACATTGCGGCAAAACTCGCTGATTTAGGTGTCACAAACTATTCGCACTTGAAACGAGTCACCGAGAACACGTTAAAAAATCAGCTAGGCAACGCCGTTGGTACAAAGCTTGTGGACTATTTGAATTGTCAAGATTCCGATGATATATCTTTGATGGACCAAGTACAGAAATCGGTAGGGGTAGAGTTGTGCTGGGGTGTTCGGCTTTTGAACGATAACGAAGTAGCACAATTCACCTCAAACTTGACAGAGGAGCTCTGGAGTAGAGTTCAATCTCTCTATCCTGAGACTTTAACCATTAAATTTTATCGGCGAGCAGCTGATGCACCGTTTGTGACTCCGAAATATATGGGCTGCGGCCGCTGCGATGTGACAAGCAAGACGAGACGGGTCGTCGGTCTGGACTTGGAGGGGCTGAAGACACTGGTCATTCAGTGTGTTCAGTCGTTCGCTTGTCCGCCTATGGATATGCGGGGCTTGGGCCTGCAGCTCCGGCTCATGGACACGACAACTCCCACCCACCATGCGATCAAGTTCCCGCAACTTGAGACTGCATCGAGGTCAACCTCGCCCAACAAGCCTAAAATACAGCTTCCGCCATCTCGTCGTCGCGGACCCACCACGCTATCTCAATTTGTTAATCAACCCGACAAAGTCGAAGTCGATATGGAAGTTTTCGATAATCTGCCATCTCAGATAAAACGAGAGATTATGGCCCATGAAGATGAGTTCCTGGTAAAAGTGCCATCTTCAAGGAGTCGGTCAGAACCCGCCGCTGTTACTACGTACGAGCCTGTAAGTTTTCGCGGAGTCACAAGCGAGGCAGGTCTCCGACAAGTCTTACGAGACTGGATGAGATCCGCAGAAAGCCCTCACTACGAAGACGTTTGTGAGTTTCGGGATTTTGTTGATTATTTATTTGATTCGGACTGGAACTGGACCAAGGCTATCAGCCTGGTAAACTACCTCAATCACTGCAGCTTAAACCTGTCACAGGACTGGCAATACTTGGCAAAAGTCATGCAAGAACGAGTGGCTCAGAAAATATTGCCTATTAATTAATCTTGCTAGATATGTATGATCAGATCTGGTCAATGTTCTCAGCCTGGATGATGCGCAAAGTGTTGGAGTGACCAGCACCAGACTTCCAGCCTTGAATGGCGACAATGGTAGCATCGGGGCTGAGAACATTGAGCTTGACAGCCTCCTGGATACCCCAACGAATACGGTCCTCGACATCGATTTGCCAACCCTCAGCGTCAGTGGGACGGGGCTTGGGGTAAACAAATGGATACACACCACGGTACAAGTGTGTGTAGCGAGAGGCGGCCTCGTTACGGGTGACCATGAGAATGGGGCACATAGGGCGGTACTTGGCACAGAATCGAGCGGTGTTGCCGGTATTAGAGAGAACCAAGATTGCCTGGGCCTGCTGCTCGAATGCAGCAGAAACAGCAGACATGGCAACGGTCTCAGAGGTTGAGGCGGGGCATCTAGACAGAGAGCGCAATTCATTGTGGAGAGCAAGATATGCAATAGACTGCTCAGCGATCAAGCAGGTTTCACGCATGATGTTGACAGCCTCGATAGGGTACTTGCCCTTGGCAGTCTCGCCGGAAAGCATGACGCAATCGGCACCGTCAAGAACAGCATTACCGACGTCACTGACTTCAGCACGAGTGGGACGGGGGTTGTATGTCATGGACTCGAGCATCTGGGTAGCACAGATGACAGGTTTGCCTGCGAGGTTGCACTTGGCGATAAGCTGCTTCTGGACCAAAAAGACACGAGAAGGAGGGATCTCAATACCAAGATCACCACGAGCAACCATGACACCGTCAGTTTCTTTGAGAATCTCGTCAAAGTTGCGGACACCCTGCTGGTTCTCGATCTTGGAGATGATTTGGATCTCTCTGCCCTCCTCACCAAGAACCTTGCGAATGGCACGAATGTCATCGGCACTGCGGATGAACGAAGCAAAGATCATGTCGATCTTGTTTTTGACACCAAACTTGATATCAGAAATGTCCTTCTCAGACAGAGAGGGCAGATCGACATCGGTGTTGGGCAGGTTGACACCCTTGCGAGAGGAAATGGAGCCAGAATTGACAGCTCTGGCCTTCACGGTATGCTCGTTAGGGATCTCGACGACCTCGAGCTGCAACACACCATCGTCGACGTAAATGAACTTGCCAGGGCTCAGCACCTTGGTGATGTTGGCGTAGTCAACATACAAGATATTGCCGTCACATTTGTTCTCATATGCCTTGTCGGTAGTGATGGTGAGCACATGGCCAGCAACCAATGGCCAGTCAGCTTGGTCAACAGTGACACCGGTGCGGATCTCAGGGCCCTTGGTGTCGAGAGCGATAGCAAGGGGACGACCGGCGTAGACCTGCTCAGACTTACGACAGTTGTCCATGACAGTCTGGTGGTAGTCGTGGGTGCCGTGTGAGAAGTTGAGACGAGCAATGTTCAGGCCAGCTTTGCGCAACTTGACCAGCATGTCGACATTGTTGGTGTGAGGCCCGATCGTGCCAATAATTGAGCACTTACGGAAGTTGACCTCGGGCTCAATCTCAGTGTCGAGACTTGACAGCCACTGGATGTTGGAGGTTGGCTGGCTGGAGGTGAAAATCATGTTTGTGTTTTAGCGACTAACGAGTTCCGTTGTGCCTGGTAATGGGAATAAAACTATTTATGACTGATGAAGGGGATCGGCCGGATATTTAGTGCTTATTAACTGCATGGCGCATTTGCAGGCAGCATGAAATTTTGCGCTGGCTACTCACGAGTTTGCTCTCAGGGCGGAGCATACTCGAGACAATTGACTTGATTTTCACGCCACGTACGTGTGCAGCGGGATCCAAGAGCGTGCAGGTGTTAGAATTACATTTGCAGCTTGTGTTGACTTGTCTGAGCTGTTAAGATCTACGCCCGATTCCCAACAAGCAAACTTGGCCTTGCATTTAGATAAATTTCCAACGCCAACGGTTAAGTAATCAGAGGGGAACACGATACCAAGCTCCCTATATCCCACGGTACACCCCCTGTCACCAGGTTGCCTATTATTATGTGCTGAGGTTGCTTGCTCCAAACAACTGCCGCCGCGCCAAGGGCAGCTTACCCGGAAGTTCAAAGTCGCTTCCTAAGCAAATCAGCCGCTCCACCTCAGCTTTTTTTTCCACCTTACAAAAATGGCTTCCGAGCAGACCTTCATCATGATCAAGCCTGACGGCGTTCAGCGTGGCCTCGTCGCCCCCATCATCAGCCGCTTCGAGAAGCGTGGCTACAAGCTTGTCGCCTTGAAGATGGCCGAGCCCAGCGAGCAGCTGCTCCGTGAGCACTACGCCGACCTGCAGGAGAAGCCCTTCTTCCCTGGTTTGCTCAAGTACATGCGCTCCGGCCCGGTTGTCGCCACCGTCTGGGAGGGTAAGGACGTCGTCAAGACTGGCCGCACCATCCTCGGTGCCACCAACCCCTTGGCTTCCCAGCCGGGCACCATTCGCGGTGACTTTGCCATTGATGTTGGTCGCAATGTCTGCCACGGCTCGGACTCTGTCGAGTCCGCCAAGAAGGAGATTTCTCTGTGGTTCAAGCCCGAGGAGGTCTTCCGCTACAAGCCCGCCACTTTCGACTGGATCTACGAATAAATAGTTTAGTTTATATACTAAGGCAGATTTGTTCAGTTGACAAATCAAAGGGATTATTTTCCTGCACAGAGAGTCATCCAAGTATCATATGACGTATGGGTGTAGATTAGGAAGCACAAGTGAGGGGACTGTCAGCGGGTGGACGCATTTGCCCCAGATACCAAACACAAAGGGAACAATGGGGTGTACATTTTCACGTATTTCTTCAACAAAACATATGTGTGCCAGCCGGAAACTTGCGGGGATGCGATGTCCTCAGAATCATGCCACTATGCATAGGAGTATACCGATGGGCTAGTGCGTCTGCCCTGCATGGGCTAGCGGTTCGCATTGAGAGGCCACGCGCCAGGTGGCTGCGAAGGAAATGTCCGTGCGGAGATTGCACACTCACCATATGTGCTACAGTGGGCCCGCAAACGGTTTAATTGCGCCCTCTCTCGGGCCCTGGGTGCGACTTTCTCCTAGCTGCAAATTGAGATAAGGTCCCAGAGCGAGTTCCCAACCCACGGCTGAGGTCTCAGAAACGATTCCGATCATTAACAAAACAGAAGCGATAGTAATGCCTAGTCGAAACCAGGCCGTAGTACTGTAATACGCTGCGCTAGTTGAGCACACAAAAATTTGATCTTTTCATGCTTGTGAATTCACTATTTCCTGCTGCGGGTTGTGCCGTCGGTAATCACCGAACCCTGGCCCTGCTCGTAGAGGTTAAAAGGCATGGTAATCGTCCTAAGCTAGCATACTCTTGATAAGTTAATCATGACTGTTGTTAAAGCCCGATACGGTAAAGCGAATGTTCGTCTCTTGAAGGTCAAGCGTGACCCCAAGGATCCCAAGAAGCAGGATGTCATTGAACTCCGCGTGCGCTGTCTTCTGGAGGGTGATATCGACTCTTCTTACACGGCAGCCAACAACAAGGTCGTGGTGCCCACTGACACTGTTAAGCAGACCACCTACATTCTTGCTAAGAAAGGTGAGGTCTGGCCTATTGAGCTTTTCGGCGCTCGCCTCGCTGATCACTTTGTGACCACTTATCCCCACATTCGGGGTGCTCATGTTGACATTCAGCAGTACCGCTGGACCCGTTACGAGGTCCAGGGCAAGCCTCACCCCCATTCCTTCATGCAGGACGGCGTTGAGACCCGCAATGTCTCTCTGTACAAGCGGGAGGGCCAGCCCTACCAGATCACCTCGGGCATCGCCGGCCTGACCGTTCTCAAGTCAACTGGTTCTATGTTCTACGACTTCCACACTGACGATTACACGGTTCTCAAGGATACCTACGATCGTATCTTGTCCACCGATATCGATGCTTCCTGGAAGTGGAACCCCAGAAGTGTTCCTGACTTGGCCGCCGTCACCAAGCTGGCTACCGAGGGCCTTTTCGATGCCGCCTGGGCAGGCGCTCGCAACCAGACCCTGGAGATCTTTGCTTTGGAGAACTCTGCTTCCGTTCAGGCGACCATGTACAACATCTCCCAGTCAATTCTTGACAAGTTCGCGCCCATCGAGACGGTCACCTTTGTCCTGCCCAACAAGCACTACTTCGAGGTCGACCTCTCGTGGCACCACGGCCTCAAGAACACCGGCAAGGATGCTGAGGTCTACGCTCCTCAGACCGACCCCAACGGTCACATTGAGTGCACGGTTAGCCGCAAGTCTGCCAAGCTGTAAGGTGTTTGCCCGACTAATTTAGCTATTTGGAAATAAGTACCCTAGAAAAAAAAAAAACATCAATAAATCTCTGTTTTCCTACAAATTCAAAAACGATGCCGGCCTTTTTATACACAAAATAGTCTGTGCCGCTGTTTCCTATCTTTTGTATCCCTCTGCCTGCTCGGGTCATATAAAAGCTGGGGTTCCGGCATTTCGCCTGACTAATTCCCCGCATCTTTCTATGGCAAATCATCAAGCGGGTATACCGGATGATTGCCAGTCAAAGGCGGCCCCAATAGACACTGGAATAGAACCTATCCAGAAGCAGACGGTTGACTATGTTGTGAGATCCGGTCTTGCTGGTGGGCTGGCCGGATGTGCCGCCAAAACCCTGATCGCCCCTCTCGATCGGGTGAAAATTCTGTTCCAAACGAAAAACCCCGAGTTCGTAAAGTACGCGGGCTCGTTTTTCGGCTTGAACAGAGCACTCTCGCACATTTTCTCTAGCGAGGGTGCGCTCGGGCTTTTCCGTGGCCACAGCGTCACCCTGCTCCGTGTGTTCCCGTACGCGGCCATCAAGTTCGTTGCGTATGAACAGGTCAGAGCCGTCTGCATTCCATCCAAAGACTACGAAACTCACTTTAGAAGATTCCTTTCGGGGTCCATTTCCGGCGTGGCGTCCGTCTTCTGTACATATCCGTTGGATGTTGTCCGGGTCCAGCTCGCATACCGGTCCCACGACAAAAGCCGCCATCGCCTGCTAAAAGCTATAAAAGGTATTGGATATCAAGCTTCAGAAAAATTTCGCATCTCTAATTACTATTCTGGATTTATCCCTACCGTTATTGGCATGGTTCCGTACGCGGGCGTGTCTTTTCTGGCCCACGACACCTGCCACGACATTTTGCGGTCAAAACTTCTGCGACGGTTTGCTGTAGATTCGGAAAAGAAGCCTAGAATGGACGGAAAAGCCCCCCTACAAAACTGGGCAGAGCTAGTTGCCGGTGGTACCTCGGGAATGCTTGCTCAGACGGCCTCATACCCACTGGAGATTGTGCGCCGCCGAATGCAGGTTGCTGGCATCAACAATGCGCGAAAATCAATTGCTCAGACCGCCGCCACTGTTTTCAAAGAAAGCGGTGTACGCGGCTTTTTTATTGGATTGAGTATTGGCTACATTAAAGTTATTCCAATGTTCGCCTGCTCATTTTTCGTCTATGAAAAGGCAAAATATTTATTGCGGATCTAGAATTGAACAATGTATTTAACCGTAGCTTAACACGAATTGCATGATTATAACTTAGTTGCTTCGAAAAGTCTCATACCACTGGTCAAGTTTTTGTCGACGCATGACGAGATCAAGCACCTCGGCCGAGTAAACCTCTTCCAAGGGAAGCTTCTGCCTGAACACTTTTTCCTCATGGGCCGCTTGCTGCTCTTTATTAACAGGAACCATGTTGTGAATATCGCGAGGCTTTGCTGGGTCCCAAACCGTCAAATGCAGCCGGTTGTACTGCCCAGTAATGGTCTTGCCCTTCCAAACCTCTTCAATGAGGTAGGCAACATCGTCGATGCTCACGCTCGTCTCGCGCTCCTCAGTCCACTTCATACGGGCCATTTGTCCAACCACGCTATGCAAGCAGCTCTCGTAAAGCTTGGTACGGTTTTTGCCAGCAACCGAATAACCACCAAGAAGCGGGTCATACACAGAATCGTAGCCACCGAGAAGAGTCAAAAGATGTGTGGCAATTGTTAAACCAAACAGAGCAGGAAGTGGGCCCAAAACAGGCAGAATGCGTACTCGAAAGTCTTGCAAGACCGACAGCTCGTGGACATTTCCCTCCTCCAATTGACTTTCCTCGAGGTCCAGAAGCTTGGCTTTATCTTTGCCGGGCTTTTCACTGGAGAATACAACAGGAATTCCTTGTTTGACGCCTCGCTTGCGCAGCTTGATTCTTGTGGCTCGACTCAAGGGGTCTTCAGCAGTGCGAGAAATATCCGCGACTTCAACCCGTGTGGGGTCACCTTTACAACCCGCACCCATTGAGGAAATCACGGGGATCTGATTGTGATAGCAGTAGGCAAGCAAATCAACTTTTGTGTCAATGTTGTCGATACAATCCACCACGTAGTCTGCCCCGTCTAGCAGGTTGGTCTTGTCTTTGGTCCACAGGGCATTAATGGGCTCGATTTCCACCCACGGACAAACTTTATTCAGATATGCAGCCAGACAATTGACTTTTGATGTACCTACATCCTCCAGCGTAGCACAGCAGTGCCGGTTCAGTGACGACAACGTGACCTGATCGAAATCAATGACCCTCAGCCGTCCGATGCCGTTACGAACAAGCATCGTGGCGACCCATGAGCCAACTCCGCCTGCTCCGACCACAACAATTTTGGTTTTGCGAATACAGGCTACTCCGGTTTCGCCCAAAAAGGCGCGGTTTCTCGCCAGCTGCTCGTTGATGATTTCCTGATCAAAATTCTGTGCTGCCGGTTTGGGCTGTTTAGGGCCAGAATCAACGGGCTCATTTCTCGATTTCAGCAGTAATGAAACACACGCAAGCGTCGCACACACTGAGACTGCCGAGCTAACAAGCACAGGCACCAAACTGTCCCGGTGCATTGCAAAGTGAAACTTTTCTAGGTAAGCGTGGGATAACGTGAAAAATGAATAGTTGGTTAAATAGATCGAAGATGTAACACACTACATTAAAGAATACTGTTGACAATATCAGCACCGACTGCAGCACCTGCGCCGAAAATTGCTGCTTCTCCAAACCTGTGCAGAACTGGGTGGTGTCTTCTTTGTGGCTGCTGCTCGACAATGACGGGCTGCTGGGGGTACTCTTGTTCGTATTGAACAGGTGGCTGAGTATGCTGAGCTTGCAGCTGAGATGGATGCTGGTAGTTTGAGTGCTGATTGTCAAACGACTGCACTTGGTAGTTTGGAGGGGGGCTGTATTGCGTCTTGGGATTGAACGGTTTCGGATCGGACTCCGATTTCTTGCCGTAATAGCCGGACTTCTTGGCAGGGGTTTCAGCAATGGTATTATTCGCCGTGGCGGCGTTCTTGGACTCAATAACCTCAATGTAGTTGCTGGGGAAAATGCCCACGGTGCCCGAATCCACTGCCTGGCCGCGCCACCAGTCGGCATTAAGCTTTTCGAGCACTTCAATCTTCATACCCGGCTTCAAGCTCAAATCATTCGCCTCTGTCCCAACAAACTCGTATTTCGCCTCTACAAAAATCCGACTATCGGCTCTCGCCTGATCCAGCTTCACCTGATCTAGCAGCTCGTTGAACGCCCTTGTGAAAGACGAGAACTTTTCGTCGGAAAGCACACTGGCCGATTTTAGGTTGTCGAGCTCGGCCAAAATAGTCTCCAGGGACTGCTGAGAGGCAGACGACATGGCAGGAATGAAGTCGGATGCGGAGGCGGAAGCACGAAGCGGGAGAAGCGCCTTCAACACGTAATATATGCAAAGCCTCGTTTTCCATCTACCCTACATAAACGGCTAAAATAGACTAAATGAGCCCGCTTGAGCCGATATTGCTAGATTCTAGAGCAGCAAATTTGGCATACAGCATGAGGAACCGTTCTTTGAGCTCGGCGGTGTTTTGAACGCCCACCAATTGATCAAGATCTGCACTGAACAACCGGAACCGCCGTTTGGACAACACTCGCCTACTTTCCGCCTTTAATCGGGCGACCTCGGCAAATACCAGTCCTATCTCTGTTTCTTCAAACTGGTCGCGTCCATTAGCAAGCTGCTCAATGTTTCCCAAGCGCACCATAAGCTGCTCCTTGGTTGACCGCCAGGCGAAGAGCTGTTTAGTCTGCGAACGCCCAAACAAAGTTTTGGCTAAATATCCAACGAGTCGCTGAACCACAAAGAGGCCAGGGAGAAGCGCAATTAGGCCGAAAACCAGTTGCTGGCTCTGTAACATCTTATCGACACCGGCGACTGTGATCTCAGCGTCAACCTTGGCCTTTTGGATTTGAATGGACAGCGTTCGTATAAGCCCTCCTGTAATGAGTGAGCTGATTGGCGATTGGATCTGTTTTTCGTAAACCCTCAAGACCGGAGACAAATCGCCCTGTCTTGCTGCTTCACGGACAGCCTTGAGCCCTTCAGGGCTTAGCCCGCCATCTTGTTGAACAACAAAGTCGGTAACCATACGCTCCAGGCTGTCCAGGTCACTCATGAGACTCTGTTTGCCCATTAGCGCAACAGTACTATTTGGATCATGGCGAATGGTGTTGTACACAGTGTGGAGAGGTGAAACGACCCAATTGAGGAAAAATGCCCTGACAGTATCCAGTATAGAAGTTTCAATCCATTCAATGATTGCCTGCCAGTTTCCTAGTACCGACAGGGCGGCATAGATACTAATCAAGCCGGCCGGCCAGCACCGCTGCCATAGGGGCGGGATAAGATCTGTGGGAGCCTTTTTGACATTTGCTTGGTCCAGAATGCTTTGCAACTGCGTCAGAATATCCTTGGGCGAGCAGTTTGCAGACAAGGTTGAATTGAGATCATACGCTTGGGCCATAATACGAACCGTATTTTTAACCACGTCTTCATAGGTCTCACCATTGCCAAAGCTCCACGGGTTGAGCAGCAGCGTGCCTATTCTTTTAGCCGATTCTCGTTGAATCAAAAAGGATTTTTGCCGTTCAGAGTCGATTTCGGCAGCAAACGGTCTGGCCAGCAGCAGCTTGACTCTTTTGAGATTCAACGATACCCATTTCGCAATTGAAAACAGCATGTGCCCCAGGCTCGACGTATTAATTGGGATATGGGGGAGCCTCAGAGAATTGAGCACCTGAGATCCCCGCCCAACCCGGAATATCTGAGCGTATCCTTTAAAGATCCGGGGCCGGACCCAAAGTAAGCCGGCGGCCGAGAATCCTGCATCGTACCAGGACTGCCAGTAATCCAGACCGTCCGAGGCGGGGATGCATTTTTGGTCTAGTTCTAGCTGGACAAGTCGCTCGCTCACTGTGATAGCGGCCTTTGTTGCACCTGCCCAGTCGGTGTCGGTGACGACCAGAGTTTGATCAAAGGCGATCTCACCACTTAGGTTATCAGGCTTGAAACGGTAAAGTTCCTCCTTAAGCTTTTCGAGTCCCGAACCATGGTTAACGAGCATCTTTACCAGGCTCGCAGAATTTTGGCCCTAATCCGGATTTAAGAGCTGGAACTGCGTGAAAGGCACTTGGCGCGTGCATCTGCTGAGTCACCAAACCTTTTTTATTTGGTCGGTTGGTATGAGCACGAGACGGCGTTGGACGGTACGGAGAGTGCCAGTATAGCATCGGGTAGTTTCTACGGGGGTCACAGGTGGCACGATGTGGTTTAGTGGTATATGTTTTAGCGAGCGAGCGAGATTTCAAAAAGCTTCCGAACACAGACCAGAAAGAGTATGGCGGTCTATGCATGTGCCTGCATTTCATGATGGGACGACATACTTGAGGGCAGGGGTATTATGGACCCCCGCTAATCACCCTCCCAAAAGTTAACCGAGCGAAGCATCTGCGGGAGACTGAAAAAAACATGCAAAATAAACCTCTATAGAGGGAACACGCTAGGCAGGTGAACGGAAAAGTGTACTTGTACTACGATGAAGTTATATTAAATACAGCTAAACCTATGTTCCGCCTGATATAGTACCTTTACCTGTGAATATGCCCCCCAGTTATTTAGGAGCGTTTGGACAAGAGCTGCTGACCCGTTAGCTGCTTTGATCAGTTGTCATGGGGAAAGCGGAGTCTGACTACAACATTTGAAAGCAAACATTCGCTCGGTGTGTGTAGTCGACGGTATGTATGTGAGACGATGTACAATAAATAGGTAGCGATTTCAGTTAGTCCGAATAAAAAAATCGGTCCGAAATAAGCGAGAGCGCGTTTCGTGGAGAAGACTCATTGGCATCAATGAGCATCTACACAATAATCCTCTACATACATTGCTGAATCGGCATGGAGGGCATAGCTTTGTCAGCCATGCATGATGACATAAGGCATATCTCGTTGCTTTTCATACACAGCAATATGTCCACCATGCCGATGGAAAAGAAAATTCTCTGGAGGCAGCCCATAGCCGCGCGAGACATTCCAGGCCACTTCAAACTGGTTGGGGCATGAAGGATAAAATATTTTAAAAATCGTCGGTTTCCTAGATTCTGCTGCGTGTGGGCAGTTGCAGCATCGATTATTGCTTGACAAAAGGCTCCGCCAAACTGCCGCAGGTATCGGTTTCGTGGGTCGCTGCCCAGATGAGGATGCGCCTTGGCAAAGGTGTTTGGCTGCAGGCGGCCGGTGGAGGTTCGGGTTTACAACGTGTGATGGTCGGGTGGGACCGCATTCGGAGTGAATCTGGGCAGGGCTCGGCGAAAAAAAGCTGGGGAATCGAATTAGGTCAAATATCAAAAAGCAATCAAGGCGATTATTAGCCGCTGCCATTGTCGGTTGAGTACCTGAGGATGCCCGACGCCCACCGAATGTGGTAACTGGGTTGCACATGCATACTGCATCAGCCTGCAGCTTTGTTTGCTTCTGACTTGAATAGGACAGCTTGCTTGCAGCGCCACCATAGATGTATATAAGCAGATAGTTCCCTGCAAGATTTTACTACATCTTCTCTTTTTAATATGGTCAACATCGTAGATCCCATTTGCCGTGTGCTCTTATTTGTCTTCTCCACTATCGCCCTTGGTCTTACCGGCGGCTGGGTGAAAGACACCAGCTCTCCCCGCGTTGAGTTTGCTGTTTTCTCCGCTGCCTTCGGTGTCGTTGTCTCCCTCTGGGGCCTCGCCGCAGACTTTATTGAGTTCCTCCAGTTCCCCGTCATCACCGCTTTCCTCGACTTCTGCGCCTGGGTCTTCCTTTTCACCGGTGGTACCGCCATTGCCGCCAAGATCCACTGCCACAGCTGCGGCTCCGAGTGGTACCGCCTCAAGTACTTCAATGGCTCCAAGCGTGACTGCCGCCTTGCCCAGTCCGGTTGTGCCTTTTTGTACTTTGCTTGGTTCGTCGCTTTGATCCTCTTCGTCGTCGACTTCCTGGCCCTGTGGAAGGGCGAGAGCCGCATTGGCCTCCCCGGCCGCCGTCGGGCTCCTCCCCGCACTGGTGTCCCCACCATGTCCCAGGTTTAAATTGCCAGCAATTGAGTGTATTCAAGATGCTTGTAGGCCCTATTCGATGGTACCTTCAATCTGGACTACCAGCTTCATCCTCCTCTGACCTCGTCGTGAAAAAACTCTTGTCCCCGTTTTAATGTTGTTTTTGAAGCCAAGCGATCGGGCCAGAAAGGTGCGCCTCCCGGCATCGGGATTTATACCCTTTTTATGATCGGTGTTCTGTTTGCGCAACGACTACACACACCCCTTTCACTTCGTTTGTGTTTTTGCGGTTCACTGAAACTGTACAACGACCTGAGCTTGTTTTGTATTTTATTTACAAGTTCAAATTCTATATTTTTTGGTCTTCTGAAGATCTCTCTTTTTTACATCCCGGCAATCTGGTCGATCTTTTAAGTATCCTAATTATTTGCCCTTTTAGAAGCTTATCCAAAACGAACAAGGTGTGCCTGTTTTCTCTTTACCCACCCCCCGTTTCTTTGTGCTATATCTGTATTATTTCTTGTATGTGTGGTACTTAGTCTAGATATATTTCGAAACAACCAGAATCCTCTTTGCAACCAGAGCCTTCCAAAAGTTCCTTTGGGTTGCTGCAGAGGGGCCGCATTATTTTTATTCGGGTTAGGGCCATCTGTCCCGTTTGGGACTTCTCCTGTACGTACTTTCCTGCAATGCAGGAGGTCGCTACAACAACTATGCACATCTCGTACCGGGCTGTAGGCGACAATTAGCTTGTTTGGCCATGCGGTGGGCTTGTCTGCAACATGAAACTCAGTGATAGCCCCTCACGTAGCCTTAGATCTGTCAATAATCTGCCTCTTGCCTTTACTTCTCCACTAGATCCTTTTCGTATATTTTGTTTGCTTGGCCGCGCATTCTACATTCCAACGGTTGCGTTAATTCCAAACTGTGGGCACTATCGTCAGTTGTCTGACACAGGGTGTAAGGACATACCCAACATGACTGGATCATACAATACTCGCAGCAATGGCCGGGGAAAATACAACAGCAAATACCAGCAAATCGCTAATTGAGTGATTGAGCAAAACAAAAAAAACTGGAAATAAGTAAACTATTTCATTTACAGAGATTTAGTGTCACTCCGCAACAACATCTATAGGGACCACTCCATCCACACTATTAGCCCGATCCAAAAAGCCGCCTCAAACTTCGATTATTCGGATAAACCAGAAAAAATAATACAGGCGGACAAGAAAGCATTGTAAACAAGCCTAAAATTACAACTCGCCGATTAGTCCATGAACTTGCGAAAAAACTTGCGTAGAGACCCGCGCTTGGGTTTTTCTTTCTCTTGTTTCTTGGCACTGTCAGTGTTGACAGGCTTGTCTGCAGAAGTGGTGGCCTTGGCAGCGGACTCAGTGGTCTGTCCAGCGGACTGTCCAGCGGACTCGCCAGCGGATTCGCCAGCTTGGCCAGTGGACTCGGTGGCTTGGGCAGCGGACTCGGTAACCTGGCTAGGGGGATCGGTAGGCTTGGATGCAGGAACCTTGGCGGCCTTGGTAGTAGGAGTAGCCGGGGCGCTGAGGTCAGAGATCGAGCCATTGTCCTTACCGGAGACTCTGGGTGGAGTGCTCACTCCAGAAGGGCCGACAACCTCGGCATTGGCACGAGCAGGAGAGCTCCAGGACTTGTCCGGAGTATATGCGGATCCAATTGTGGAATCAGGATCCGTGGCAGGAGGGATATCGCTCTCCTCAAATATATCGCGAACAGAATTGTCCTTGCGCTCTTTCGAAGGGGTGGAAGGCGCTTCAGTAAACCCTCCTGCATTGTCGATATGGGTGGTAGCACCCGCCTGGACGGAACCAAGATGAGCGCGGTCCTTAGCGATTTCCTCTGAATCCTTCTGCTTTTCCCTGTGTTCAGCAGATTCGATTTGCTGCGCCAAGTACTGAGCGCGCTGGCGATCGTGCGCCTTCATCTCACTCAGCGAACGGTGCTCCGCGCCCTCCCTGTGAATGGCCACTGGAACGACTCCAGGAGTGTGCGCAGCCGCAGGTGCTTTGTCCGATTCAACAATTGTGGCGGTAGCCACGTGATTCACATTACCCTCCAAATCCGTCCTGGTGGTGTGGCCCTCTAGTAACTTCCACTCGCCATCAACCACAAATTTGTACATGTAGTCGTGGCCAGCGTGAATGTTGTTGGAAAAGCTCGCGCTGAACTTGGTACCTGACACCAGTTGCATGTGACTAGGGTTCCAGCCAGTGAACTCACCAGCTACAGAGACGTTTTCATGTTTCGCTCCGTCGTCAAATGTAATAATCAATTCTCCACTCATGCTATTTTTGACGCGTTCTGAGGGGAAAAAAAGCTAGAAAGGGGGAAATATAAGGTAGAGTTAAAAAAGATGGCTTCAGGAGTTATGTAATACAGTCTGGGCTGCATGCAGCAGGATTTTATCTTTTAGCTACCATGCCTAAGCGGGGCGGGTTTAAGAAATGATTTAGCCTATCAATTAAGTTCTTTCAAGTTGGATAAATGCCTACAAGTGTACTGAATCCCACGGCCGCGTTGCGTTGAGGGCGTGCCTCCATTTTCGTTGTGCGCAACTACAGCTTGCACCGATTAAACTGATATACAACGGTTGCTCCCAGGTCGACATTATGTATACATAGATACAGATAGGACTGGCTTCGCTCTTTGCTCTATAAGTGGCTGGCTGGTCTAACGAGGAGATTGTGGCGAATAGTTGCAATATCGCCGTCGGTCAATGCACATTCTTGTTTCAAATAAGCAGCCGCCCCTTTCCACTCGGTCTCTAGTGTTGTAATTGTCGCCTGCATAGCGCCATAGCGCGAACTTAGTAACAACTCGAACTTGTTGAAATCCTCGTGGTCAGGGGTCATCTTGTACATATCCATAATTTTCAGCCGGAATTGCTCTAGACCAGTCGTGGTAAGTTCATATTCTCGGGCAACAATCTCCCGCTCTACCCCGAGCAGCAGCAGAATCAGTGCACTGAGAACACCGGTACGATCTTTTCCTGCAGTGCAGTGGATAAGAATTGGCTGGTCAGGGTAGTCTCGAAGAGTCAAAAATACTTTGCGGAACGCAGCACTTCCGCTTTTCAGCATGTCTAGGTAAACATTTGTAAACACACCTTGGATCTTCTCGTTGCTAAACATCTCGTACAGCCCTTGGGGGAGACGTCTTTGTTCTCAAAAACAGGAATATGCAGTCTAGTAATTCCAGGAATGTCTGGCGTGGGATGGTTTTGGACCTCTATGCTGCTTCGCAAATCAAAAATATACTTAATGCCAAGATCGCGAAGCTGTCTCATGCTAGTAGCAGTAATGTCCTGCAAGCCAGATGAGCGGAACAGCACATTGGGCTTTACATTTTGATATCCGCCAAAATCACGGAAATTGTTCACATTTTCGATATTTTTCCAACGAGAAGTTTTCGCTGAAAACAGGTTCTGCTTGTAGAACCGCTGGTACTCCTCGTCAGGCGAGAGATACTTCACAATCGCTCGCACAACCTGAGGATTGTAAGAAATCTTTTTATTATCGGGACCACGGCCACCATAAAAATTGTGGTCACCACCCATAATCAGTTGTAAAGTATGCCGACCGTCAAAAAGATTGGCCCATTTGGCAGAGTCGGCAACTGGAACAATATGGTCTTGGCTGCCAAAGATAGTAAACACCTGTGTTCTCTCAGCAATCTTGCCATAGTTAGGTGAGATTTGATCAGAAAAGTCATTCACCTCAGCCAATGGAATCCACTCGTCGCTATATTTCTCGTACCGCTTAGCGCGAAGATGATATCCACCGTCCACTTCCAGGGTGGGATGGCTCCGAAGCACTTTTTCCTTGTACATCCACGCATCAAAACGGCCAGAACAGTTGATGAGATCTGGAATATAGATCTCAGGGTGGTTGACGGCCCACGCAAACATGACTGATGCGCCTCGGGAATGGCCTACAACCGCCACGAGCTGATACCCCAGATTCTGACAAAAGTGCTCATACAAAGCATCCATATCTTCCTTATCGGTTCCTGCAATCCGACGTCCTTCTTTGGGATTAGGGATGAAGTCTGAGTTACCGCAATTTCTAAAATCAAAGCGAAAAGTTGAAATTCCAGTCTCGGCCGGAAGGGCCTGGCCGAGCTCTTTTTGGTAGCAGTAATCGCGGTGTCCGCCAACTCCGTGTAAAATAAACACAATTCTAGGAACCGCAACATGACCTGAAGGTGTTGCTAACGTGCCTTCAATACCCTTGACTTTTACAACTTCTTCGGTGAACATTATTGAAGAGAGTAAGTTTGGAGGGGGTCTCTCGGGATGATTAATGCACATGTTGAGAGCACCTCCACACACGTGCCGAACCGATAAGTTGATAGTTTATCGCTATGAGCATATAGAGCTATAAAGACAACTAAAATGTTGATGGAGTACAACAAAATGTTCTGTTGTTAATATACGAGGTCTCAATCGTGGGAAGAGCCTCTTACCCCTCCCAATGCCTGCAGATTCCGACAGGGCGGTTTACAGCGATAGTTCTATGCATGGAGGCACCATCGACGTCGAAGATGGCCTCCCTGCGTTTACAACAGGACAATCACCAAATAGAAAATATTGCGCACACATTGTCGATGAAAACGGAAGCCCCACGTACCCACAAACGTTACCGTCCAGTGATCCGTTTGATTTTAGAGGTGCAGAACAGCAGTACGATATATTCTCTAAAGATTCGCCCGCACAAGCTAAACGGACAGAGAGGAAAATGACAGCTAGCCGGCCACTAAGGCCCCACCGCAAAGTTGTGTT
Source organism: Wickerhamiella sorbophila (assembly GCF_002251995.1). Classification (NCBI taxonomy): domain Eukaryota; kingdom Fungi; phylum Ascomycota; class Dipodascomycetes; order Dipodascales; family Trichomonascaceae; genus Wickerhamiella; species Wickerhamiella sorbophila. The sequence goes on from NW_020194005.1 coordinate 1,834,890, forward strand.
CAAATTGTGATTTAGTTTATTAGGTTCATTTCGCTACTTCATTTGATGCTCCCCAGAAAATGCCGGCACTATGGGTCCATTGGGACCCCTTCCATCTGTATGAGCGTAAAAGGGTTGTGATTTTGTCAAATATTCAAATAATACCCAACCCAGTGGCATATTTTCAGTGAGTCGACCTCCGTAAAGCAAGCGGGGCTGGCGTCCACATCGATCCTTGCCGAATCGGATACGCACATTTCTATATTTTGAGAGCTTTGGAACACTCTCCACTGCAGTCATGGCAAACCTGATATCGGTGAAATTCACAAATGCGCACATACGTTCAGGTAAAAAGTTTATTTGTTCAATCTCACCAAACTTGGAGAAATCTTCGAGCAGCTGAGATTTACTCAATTCTGGTGAGATGTTTCCAAGATAAACATTCCTTGTAGCCCCATGGTTTAACGCCTCTGCCAAGGATTGCTCCAAGGGCCCTGGATGTGGCCCCCAGGAAACTGTAACGGACTGTCGCCTAATGCTCAGTGGATACAAGCTCCAAAGCGCGTAGAATTGAGTAGCAGCAATTGGGTCAATGAATGTGACAAAACACACCTTGGTTGTGGGGCTGTAGACAATCTTCTCGAGAACCCCGCCTCTGGTTGCATTGCAGATTTCATCCAGCCGAACGTCATGTGGCAATTGAGAGAGTAACACGCATCTATTACCGATGTTTACGATACCACCTGATGTCGTAGCAACTGTGATCGCAGCTGAGGATTGCTGAGCAAGTGTACGCGCTATCGCTTCATTGGAAATGCTATCAAGAGAGAAGCTTTTACTTGAAATGCCCAGATAGATGGCAGCTGCCTGTCTCTGCATTCTTGAAAAGTGGAGGCACCGGTCTTTACCATACGCAATTTTGTAGGTATTCCACGGCGGTGTTTCATTGAGTGTTTTGACTGCTTTAATTGCTGATGAAATTGACTGGAAGTGTGCAAAGGCGACACGCGTTGAGTAGTTGACCTTGATGGTCTCAATTATACCACACGAGGCAAGCGCTTTGCAGACATCATTCTCAGTGACTGTGCTTGGAAGATTGCCAATGTAAACATTTCGACAGGCCCCATCCTCTTCAACTGCACGTTTCACCTCCTTTGACAGAGGAGGTGCCCGTGCCCAGGAAACGAATAAGCGGTTGCCGCCAAGCACCGGCCCATTGATAATTAAGCTGGTGAAAAACTCAGATGCAGCAGCGTGGTCGAGAAATGAAATATAGGCAGCATTCTTGTGCGGTATGTATCTCATATTCTCCACCAGTCCAGTAGTTACCAGGTTCAAAATAGATGTAGCAGTCGCATTTGACGGCAAGTTGCTCAGATATAACGACCGCCAACACTCCAAAGAGGTGTCTTGATCATTTGTGAGAGGTGCAGTCGCACTCGAAACCAGAGGTGCTGCTAGGTGCTGTTTCGTTACGAGCATTCTCACTGTGTTGAGATTGTGGGTGGTTCACGTCTTAATATATGACCTGATAAAACTAGCTAGCTAACTTTCGTTAGGGTATCTCCTGCCCAGTGTAAGGTTGACCATCCGGGAAACTTTGTTCCATGTCACCTGCAGCAACTCGAATTACGGAATATTCACAGCTAGATTTCTGCGGTAGGGATCGCAGATCCCTGATACCGGCTATAGCTAGCACGGCGTCATGAAACTGAAAACTAGTTTATCTTTGGCTATTCCGTCCGTGGTAATCTATTGGTCGGATTCCGAGTGAGCGCTATAGAATGAAATGTTTCTAGCTAAAATAATATCGCTAAGTGTCTCAGCCCTACCATGTCCTTGCACGAACCCTTTTCCTGATGTGGTAGATTATTATAGAGAGTTTTGCTGAAAATTATGCATGACCACGTCGCTAGAGTTATTGAATCTATAAGAAGGCCTGAGCAGAAAAAAAGTTGGTAACTACAGCAACACGATAATTTAATAGTTACTCCGCCGAGGTGGAAACGGATCAATTGAATTTAGTCTATCAAAAGATCATTGATAAAATATATTGCTAGTAAAATAGACCATTTTAGACCTAATTAAAGCTATATGAGTTCAGTTGTAAGTTAAGGTTAACTATTTTCATCCTGTGTAGTTTCTGCGTCGCTATCTGTCGTTCCAGTGCTAGTGCTGGCACTTGAGAGTGGCTCGTCAAGCTCAGGTGATACTGGCTCAACTTTAACTTTTTCGAGTTCAGGCGATGCAATTTCTTCCAACTTCACATCTACATGCATAGGTTGGTCTTTGGACAAGACCTCCTGCTCGTGACGGCGGTGCTCGAGGATGTCGAGCATGGTTGCATGACCGCCATGGCGAGCATCTAAAACCGCACATACCCGCTCAAGCATTTCCTCTTCGTACTTTTCTTTTGCCTCAATCATTTGGTCAAGTAGTTTCTCTTGATGGGATATCTTGTTTTCCAGGTCTCCATTTGTCGTTTGCAGAGAGCTTAAGAAGTCTGCCATTTCAACAGCCCACTCAAAAACATTAATACTACTGATTTCCGAAAGCTCAACCACGCAAACATCTATTCGCATTCCCTCAAACGATTTTGCAAAAGAAAATAGCATTTTACGGTCGTCAGCTTCCTCAATTGTGAGATCGAGCTCTTCTCTCGGCATGCCCAAGTATTTCAGGATGTGATTTTTTGTTGTGCCATTAATAGTGGCTCCATAACTCTTATCGTTACTCGTGGCTTTGATCTCGTCGCCATCAATGCATAGTAGGAACCCATGACCGCGAAAGAACTTCGGCATGCCAAACTTCAGCCCAATATACTCGCTCTCCCCACACTGCCAACTTTAGTCAACGAGCGTTAGGGTTTGGGCCGGATATAAAGACGATCGGAGGGCCCGGACCTTTTGATCGCAGTTGACATGTACATCGGAATAGACGTGGGAACAGGCTCGGCAAGGGCATGCATCATGGATGAAAGTGGTGAAATTGTAGCATTGGCTAGCAAGGACATCAAACGATGGGAACCTAAGCAAGACTACTTCAACCAATCTGTGGCAGACATTTGGGAAGCCGCGTGTTATTGCACCAAGAAAGCTCTCAAGGATGCAAACGTAGAACCCGCTCAGATCAAAGGGCTCGCTTTTGATGCAACGTGCTCTTTAGTCGTTTGCGACGATAACTTAGAGCCAATTGCTGTTGGCCCAAACTGGGAAGACTCTACTCAGAACATCATTCTATGGATGGATCATAGAGCGCCCAAGGAAACTGACGAAATTGCCGCAACAAATCACTCTTTGCTAAAGTATGTTGGGGGTAAAATGTCGATCGAAATGGAAATCCCCAAGATTATGTGGTTAAAGCGAAACATGCCCGAGGGGATGTTTGCTAAATGCCATTTTTATGACCTCGGAGATTATTTGACAGATAGAGCTACAGGAGTCAATGCGAGGTCTTTCAACTCTGTCGTTTGCAAGCAGGGATTCGTGCCGCAAGGCGTGGATGGCTCCAAGGACGGCTGGAACTCGGAGTTCTTCGATGAAGTGGGCCTAGGAGAACTAAAAAGCGACCACTTCAAACGAATGGGCGGTGTTCCAGGAGTAAATGGGGTTTTTCATAGCCCCGGTGAAAAAGTTGGAAATTTATGCCAGAAAGCTGCTGAGGAGCTTGGCTTGACTACCTCTACAGTTGTCGGATCGGGAATCATCGACGCTTATTCTGGCTGGATTGGTACTGTCGCCGCTAAATCTGACAGTGCTGTTGATAAAGAGGACTTCTCAAGCCGCCTAGCTGCTGTAGCAGGTACCTCTACTTGTCATATTGTGGTATCAAAGGATCCTATTTTTGTGCCTGGTGTTTGGGGCCCATACAGAGATTCTTTAATCCCCGGCATGTGGTGTGCCGAAGGAGGCCAATCCACAACCGGTGAGCTCTTACATTTTGTGCTCACGACGCATCCTGCCCACACAGAGCTCGAAGCGAAAGCCGACCAGGGTGGGCTCTCCAAGTTTGACATTTTGAATGACTTGTTGGGTGAAATGAGAAAGCAAAAAAGTCTGGACTCTGTTATTTTGCTCAGCAAGGACTTGTTTTTCTATGGTGATCTTTACGGCAATAGATCTCCTATTGCAGACCCTGCAATGAGAGGTTCAATTACAGGTATCTCCATGGACACATCCTTAGAAAACCTTGCTATCACTTATCTTGCAACGGTCGAGTTTATTTGCCAGCAAACAAGGCAGATTATTGAAGCGATGGTGAAAGCGGGACATGAAATCAAAACAATTTATTTGTCCGGAGGTCAGTGCCGAAACAAACTTTTGGTCCAGCTGCTTGCTGATGCGACGCAGTGCCCTGTTGTTATCCCCAAGTATATTGATGCTGCAGTGGTTTTTGGAACTGCCATTTTGGCCGCTCAAGCTGCGTCACCTGGCAAATCTCTGCTGGACGTCATGAAGGCGTACAGCTGCGCCGGTCGTTGTGTTCATCCCGAGAGTAAAGACTCACTAACCGTAAAATTGCTGGATACAAAGTATGAGATCTTTTTGGATCAGGCAGACCGTCAACGCAAATATAGAGCGCTTGTATCTCAAGCACTTTCTAGGTAGATGCAATTATATCTACAAGCCATAAATAAATTCATTGAAGCATTCCGATCGGAAGCCTATCAATTTTAGACATTTGCCGCATGTCACGGTCTATACGATAAAAGTGGTCACAATATGCCGAAGCGTTCATGCAGCTCAAAAAGTGCTCGTCATGAGAAATTACAATCAACTGGAAATTTCGCTGCGCTTGGCGGGACTCGATAATGGTTGATAAACTTCTCGCAAGTGCTTCGCTATTGTCACGATCAAGGTTCGTAGTGGGTTCGTCGAGAACAATAAGGCCACAGCTGGCCCCGAAGCATTCACTCAAGGCTAAGCGAATAATCACAGAAGCTAATACTTTCTGACCTGCAGAGCATCTTCCTCTCATATCAAGTTCTGTGTCTTGCTTGACCATACAAACCCGATAGTTATAAGCTCGGGCGCCTTTACCTTCACTTTCACCTTTGATCATGATCGTATCCACATCGGTTCCTTTGTATGTTTTCTTCCACAATTCGTCCAAAACTCTGTTAATTTCGAGCATTTTGACAGAATGATACTTCATGATTGCAGCATCAAGAGCACGCCAGTACTTTGTGAGATCATCGGTTGCAACCACGGTAGATTCGAGTTTCACAGTGGCTCTTCGGGAATCCTCCTGGACAGTTGCGTAGTCTGTTTCAAGTTCCTTTTGAGAGCGCAATACTTGTTCTTCAAGTTGTTTGATTTCTCCTAGTTTACTCGCGTAAACAGAGTTGAGCTTTGCGCATTCGTCTTGAAGAGCTAGTGTTTGACGCTCGTAGTCGTCTTTCTGGTTTTCAGCCAACTCTTTCTCTAGCTCGTCAATAGCTGACCCAAACCTTTCAATCTCTTCACGGTATTTTCGGAGTTGCAGGTTGTCTTGAAGCACCCGCTTCTGGCCACGAAAGTCGGTAATACGCCGATCAGCTGCTATGAGCTTATCCTCAAGATCATTGATTTCTGCAGACTCCGTTTCAAGAGACTTTTGTATCTGTTCGATTGCATCGCTGATTTCCTTTAGTGGCGTTTTCCCAAAGTTAGTCTCGAACGCTTTAATTTTCGTTTTTAGTCGAGTGCAATCGCCAAGAAGGGCCTGAGCATCTGTTTGTGCTGAGGAAAGTTCCTTCTCGATTTTGGCCGAGTTGATTTTGGCCATCCTAAGCTTTTCTTCTGATGAGGACAGTTCCCCAAGGGCTGCAGACAGCTTGGATTTGAGCTTCTCAGGTTCCTCGCGTAGTCGATCCAGCTGGATTCTGAGTTCACTAAGTTTACCCTGTTTCACTTTGATATCTTGCTCCTCAAGCTGCAAATCCTTGAGCTGAAGTTGTTGTTTATTGACAAGGTTAGTCCATTTTGTAATTTCCTCTTTCGCGAACGCTTCTGCGTCTGAAAATTCTTGCAGTTTACGCTGTGAGCGTCGGAACTTCTCGTTTACATCTTCCAACTTTTGCTGAATTACCTGAGGCGTCTCAATCTCGTCGACAACTGCAGGATCTGTCAGTACATCAATCTCTGAGTTGATCATATTGAGATCCGTCGCGGTTTGGGCAATTTCACGAACGCTTTTTTGCAAGCTGTCGAGCTTAGCACGCTCCGCCTTAAACTCTTCCACTCTATTGAGAACTTTTTCGTGTTCGACTTTCTCGTCAGAGCATTTTCGCACAATGTCTGCGAGCTGTCTTTCGGCAGTTGGTATCTCGATTTCCGTTAGCTCCTTGAACCGCGCTTGCTGAGGTTTCAAATTTCTCAGTTTTGCTGCTTCCTGACTCGTTTCTTTGAGCGCGAGTTCAGCCTCTTCTTTGGTGAGAGGCATTTGTTTAATTTTCTCGGTCAAAAACTCTTCAAACTGTGATTTTTCACTATCAGTCATGGATCTCTGACATAGAAGGCAACAGTGGCTGGAGCTAGCATTGGCTTTGGCAGCTTCGTAAAACTGAGCCGTGAAAGAGCTTTGTTCTGAATTCTGAGTAGCCACATGAAGATCTTCTTCCACTTCATCCAGAAGATCGTCGAAAGAGGTAATGGGTCCTCCAATCTCTCGCTCTATATGTTGTTTGATTGAATCTGCCTGGCTCTCAAGGCTCTTGACGTCAGCGTTCTTAGCATTTTCACTAGACTCTAGGACACTGACTCTTTCCGAAAGAGCTTGGAGCTCCTTCAAACTGGAGTCAAGATTCTGAGAAATCAACTCTTTTTGAGTAGTGAAATCTTTCTCAATGTTGTCAACGAGGAATCTTTTACCCATGATTCGCTCAAAGTCTGGTTGCAGAGTATGCTGCATACTTTCTAGTGTATTTCTTTTCTTTTCAGCATTTTCTTTGAGAACCAAGAGCTTTGAATGTTCACTAAAATGTAAGGTAGCTTTGCTCAGAGATCTATTCAAAGATTCAATTTGGGCTTGCAAAGATAAATTGTTAAGTTTTTCCTGCTCAACTTCACCTTTATTCGTGAGTTCCTCGAGTTTTTTACGACTCTGTACCACTTTTTCTTGGTACTCTAACAAAAGGGATTCATAATGTTCAACTGAATTTTGCGTCTGATTGGATGCCAGGTCACTGACATCACGAAGAATTTCCTTCTGCAAAGACTCTAGTCTATCCAACTCGGCCTCATTAGAGAGTTGCTGTTGTTCGATTTGAAGCTTTGTGGCCGTGACTTGGTTCACTTCAGACTGAATTCTGTTTTCCGCTTCTCGGTGGTCAGTTTTTGCTCGCTCATAACTTGATAAAGACTCTGCTAGAATATCAGACAGTTGCTGCTCTAGGTCCTTCCTTGAGGAGCCATATTTCGAATGAACTTGAGCGGTCAAGCGCTGCAACATCTCCTGATTTCGTTGGAAGTCTTCATATTCTGCTTCGAGTTTACCTTTTTTCAAAATGAGCTTAGAATACTCCTGCTGAAACTCTTGAGTCTTGGTTTGTTTTTGTCGCTTCAAAGTTTGCAGGTCGTTGTAGGCTTCCTGGAGAGACTGCTCCTGGGCATCATATGCCTCAAGTTCTTGTTCAATTTTGGCTGTATCGAGATCGATCACTTCTAATCCTCGAAGCAATACCTCAATCGAACCTGCCATATGCTTCTTATTATCCCTCAGTTGAGACAACCGATTTGATTTTTGCTCAAAGCTGCGTGTAATCTCGAACAGCTTGTTGAGTTCCTTTGTGGAGCTTTCAATCTGCTCTTTCAAGGTCGCACATTCTGATTCGTAGTTCGAAATCGTACCTGATAGTTCAGTGATTCGAAGCTTGATATTCTCTGCACGCTCTTTATCAGCTTGGAGATACTGCGTAGTCTTTTCTTGAACCCTGATATCTGCAGCATAGTCTTTTTTCAGAGTCTTCAGGTTGTCCAACGCTTTAGTGAACTTTGTAGCTTCAAAAATCTCGTCGAATCTTTTTTTCACAATCGATGGCTCGGCCAGCGGCCACAGGCTGTCCTCTTGATGGCAAAAAATCACATAGTTTAGCACAGCTGAGCTCACCCCGAGACTGAATGGAACTTGAACATCTAGATCTGCACATCTCGAAGAAACTGTTTGCTTTTTATCTCCAACTACAGCAAGTAGCTGCCCTTCTAAGGTTTTGAATGTTTGTGTTGTTTTCTTCACCGTCAATTGCATCGACCTCGTGCAAACCATTTGAACCCCACTAGTACTGTAGAAAGAAAGCTTCACTTGGGCAAGAACTTCTCGCTCCCCTGACATTCTTGGATCATGAACAAAGGCTCCACCTTTCGAATTGGGGGGTAGATCACCAGTTGTAGCATACCTTAGACACTCAATAATCGTGGTTTTGCCCACGCCGTTAGGACCAGCTATAAGCGTGAGCGGCCGACCAAATGCTATAAGTTCTCTATCATGGTTGTCGAATGCACGAACACCCATAATGCTGAGCTTTATAATATTCGACATATTCAATTGAAACTAAGAAACTGCCTCAAACGTCGATGCTCTGATCCCCCTTGGCTAGGCGGGATTATCAAATAAGGGATGACTAAATTGGAAAGTTCACTCAAGAAGTGACACTCTAGTTGAGGCAACTTTGAGCACTGTTTTCTTGTAAAGGTGTATGAAAAGACTATTCAGACGCTTAACTACAATGGAAAAAGTCAAACAGCCTGAATGGAACCGGCCGCAGCAGATTGCTGCTCGCCCTGTCCTCAAAGTGTTCAACTCTCTCACGCGCGCAAAAGAAGAGTTTATTCCGCTAAGCAAGAACCGGGTTACTTGGTACTCTTGTGGCCCAACAGTTTATGACTCGGCTCATATGGGTCATGCCCGTAACTACGTCACGACTGATATCAATCGTAGACTGCTACAAGACTATTTCGGATACGACGTGCTCTATGTACAGAATATTACTGATATTGACGATAAGATCATTGTGCGAGGACGTCAAAACTACTTATTTGATCAATTTTCGCAAAAGCTGAGAGCTAGTGGATCTGTAAGTAATGAGGTCAAGGCTCAGGGTCGATCCGCTTTAGAATCATATGCATCTGCTGCTTTCACTGATTTGGCCCTCTCCCCACCGCTGGATTCTAAAAGTAGTTACACCAATTGGCTTGGAGAGCAAGATAAAGCAGAGCTCACCGCCAAAGATCCCAAGTTCCCGATGAACGCAACGGCCGTGGAAAACGCGTTGGGCGCTTTGGAAAGTACCCAAGTGGATGAGTATTTGGAAGGGATTCAGAGCGTTTTGGTTAAACTTTTAGACAAGGAACTTGGCAGTGAGGTTACCGATCATTCTGTCTTTAGGAAACTCAGCTCCTATTTCGAGGCAGATTTCGAGGCAGATATGAAGCAGCTTAATGTGCTTCCTCCTGATGTGACAACCCGTGTGTCTGAGTATGTTCCAGAGATTGTTACTTTTGTCAAGCAAATTATTGAGCGCGGCTATGCCTATGCTGCTTCGGACGGTAGCGTTTACTTTGACGTTGCGGCGTTCGAGGCCAACCCCAGTCACGACTATGCAAAGCTGCAACCTTGGAATAAGGGTGTTCAGGAACTTATTGATGAGGGAGAAGGTTCCTTGTCTTTACAAAGTAGTGGCAAAAAGTCTCGATCTGATTTTGCCCTTTGGAAGTCGTCCAAGCCTGGCGAGCCGGCTTGGGATTCACCTTGGGGTATGGGACGTCCGGGCTGGCATATTGAATGCTCGGTGATGGCTTCTCATATCCTTGGTCCTCAAATTGACATCCACTCTGGTGGAATTGACCTTGCTTTTCCTCACCATGACAACGAGCTGGCTCAGTCTGAGGCCTGCTTCGACTGCCCACAGTGGATCAACTATTTCATGCACAACGGCCATTTACATATTGAGGGTCAGAAGATGTCGAAAAGTCTCAAGAACTTTATCACAATCAAAGAGGCAACTGCGCAATTCTCAGCCCGTCAACTGCGTTTGGCGTTCGCATTCCAACCTTGGAACACCCAGCTTGACTTCAAGATGTCCCTTTCGCACGTGAAGTCATTTGAGTCTACTTTGAGCAACTTTTTCAGCAAAGTCAAAGCACTTTTGCGTGAAGCGACAGAAACCACGCCCAAACATGTCGGTAAGGCTGAAGTTGATTTACTAGACGAGCTCTACAAAACTCAGTTAGCTGTTGATGAGGCGTTCGCCGATAACCTGTCGGTTTATCTTGCTTTCCAGCATATAAGCGTGTTGATTCAAAAGGCTAACGAGTATGCATCCAATACAGAGCTACCCAAGGCCGAAGTTCTAGCGACGATTGCAAAGTGGGTCACCAAGATTTTCAACATTCTCGGATTTGAGACCTCTGAAATCGGTTGGGCCACGACAGATGGGTCTAGTATTAATAAAGAAGATGTTGCTCTGCCATTCGTACAGATTTTGGCCGGGTTCCGTGAGGAGGTGCGCCAAGTCGCCATGGCTGGCGAGCAGCCTAACAAGGACCTTCTCGCTCTGTGTGATCGCGTTCGCGATCTTGATCTTTTGAACGCATGTGTTGCTCTGGATGACCGCAAAGGTGATAAGGTGGCGCTGATCAAGTTCTTGACAGAAGTCGAGCGTGATGAAATTCTTAATCAACGCCGGATGCTCGCCGAAGCTGCCGAGCAAAAGGCTAAGCAGAAAGCTGAAAAACAGAAGCAGGCAGAAGAGCAAGAGCGTTTGAAACGTGAAAAGGCCAAAACCCGCCCCGAGGATATGTTCAAGGGCCTGCCTGAGTATTCACAGTTTGATGATAAGGGTATTCCTACGCATGACGCCCAAGGCGAGCCTCTATCTAAGAGCTCTACGAAAAAACTCCTCAAGCAATGGCAACTCCAAGAGAAGCTCTATAAGCAGTATAACTAGGTTATTTTTAGAAAAGATACTCTTCTGATCTTACAATCCCACGATGTTTCAGACAACCCGGCATTTGTGTGGGTTTGGGTAGATACCCAATATGGAAGCATGTAAACAATGGACGTGCAGTGAAATGTGCATGGCCACAGATCGGTATTAGCTACAAGCTTTCAAAGACGAGTAGTTCTCAGGTTTGCTCTGGAATAGGCTTAAAGATGAATTATAATTGCTGTGTATACACATATAAATAAATTAAGTACGCCATAATCACGACTAAGAGTCTATCATGTAGGTTTCAGACTTGTTATGATTTATATACTTTCTTACTCAGAGTGAGACAAGTTTCTTGGAATCAGACTATTTCTACAAATCGGCACCGGTCTCGTACCCATGCGAAAACGCTGTATTTTTGGCTTATTCTTTCTAGGGATATCATACTCCCCGGCAGATGCGACCATTGTAAACCCCAAGCCGATCTCTCAACCAGAGATCAATATAACGAGTCTTGGGGAATTGGGCGTGTTCGGAAACTTTGACACTTTGACACACATTATTTATGAAGGACAGGGCTCTGTACTGGATCCTCCAATTGTTAATGACCAGATTTTAAGCCAACAAAATAAAACAACATTCCTCGCATCCTCCCTGGTGGACGGCACAATTCAAGCATCATGCCAAGTTGACAGCAATACGATTGTAATGGCTGGCAATTTCAGCCAGATTCTTAATCAATCTGCCCACGGTATAGCAGGACTAGACCTGAGTACTGGACGTTTAATCCCTATGGATGGAATTGACTTTAATGGTAACGTGAACGTACTTTTTTGCAATGGCAGCACAGTCTTCGTCGGAGGTGACTTTGAATATTCAGGGAGCTCGGCGGTTGCTTTATGGGATGTGTTGAATAATAAATGGTTGCCTGCCCCCTGGGGTGGATTCACTGAAGGCTCCGTGGTTAATGCAATCACTCAATTTCATGACAATCTCGTTTTTGGTGGTAAACTTACTGGCATAAATGCAAATTTCACGGCAAATAATACCAGGACCGAGCAGGCCCAGCAGCAGTTGGTTCCTTATTCTCAAGCCAGTGTCACAAGTTCCAATGGTGTTGCAGGCCAAGACGATAATTCAATTCTATGCTTGAATGGTGCTGGTTGGAACGCTCTTGGAAATAATGCTGTTGCTACGCTCAATATTGATTTTGGACTCACAATTCTTCCTGTTCGTATGCGTCTTCAAAATCTTGCAGGTGAGAGTGGCACCAAAGTGTTTCGGCTAATAACGCACCCAACCAATGGTATCATGAACCTCACATGGACAGACACTAACGGCACAAATAGGTACTGCGATGCTCAATGTCCTCTGCCAGCGTCTTCTGAATCGCTATTCACAGACTTTACCTTCGTGAACGAGGTGAGCACTACTTCTGCAGAGCTCGTGTTGTTGGACAGTTACGGGGACCATGCAGGGTTAACTTCAGTGCAGTTTTATCAGCAAGACTACTTTATTTCCCCTAACAATGAGTGGAACTTGCCTCTCAGCTGTCAGGAAGCTCAAAATACTGCCGAGGTTGACTCGTCGGGCTCGTGGACGGTGTCAAATCAGACTACTGGCGATTACATGGTGTCGTATATCTCTGAATCAAGCCAATTACAAAATGCAAAGTTAGCAATTCATCCCAATGTCGATATTGAAGCGAAATATTTGGTTCGCTTTTATACACCAGGATGTGCAGAGAGCCAAGACTGTTCATTAAGAGGCCAGGTAAATGTCACAACTTATCCCGGTCACGGGGAACCGAAATCGGTACAGTTGTATCAAACGAATGAACAACTCAAGTATGATGTGGTATACGAAGGTCTTTTAAGTCCAGATGCCTTTGTGGAGGTTGGTATGGTTGATGGGCAGGAGGTGCCTCTGAACTTTGTTGCTGGACAACTGGTTCTTGAATTCCAGGAAGGCGCATCTTCTGTCAAAATTGGTAACTTGTTTGAGTATTCTCAGAAGAATTTCACAGTGTCTGCTCAAAACTCATCTTTCATTCCTGTTGGTGCTACATTGTTGAATACATTAGGGACGACGCTTGGCTCAAACTCAACGGTTGATGCCTTAGCATTCACAAATGACACCCTCTACATTGGTGGAAGAATTTTTAACTCTTCTTTGTCTGGACTTTTAGCTGCTTCGTCTGATTCTGTGCAGTCGATTGATGTTTCCGTCCCAGTGAAATCGCTAACGGTTTTAAACGAGACTGTCATCGCGAGTTCCGATGCGACATACAAACTTGATGGCACAGAACTAATTCAGATCTATTCGGACCCTGCGCGTGTTGTTCCTTTCGAGCTCAACGATACTTCTTATTGGGCCTTCAGCTCCCAATCTGATCTGGAGCTGTACAACCCTCAAACGAACGATAGTTATAACGGCGACCTTTCGATACAAGGGCATTTGTCTGCGAATTTTGAAATTAATGGTGTGAACTTTTATTTAGGATCTCTCCAGATTCTTAACAAAGCTCAAGGTGGTGCAACACTTGACACTAACTTCAATCCCACTAGGTTACCATACAACCTCAATGAAGGTACAGGAATTATCAGAGCAGCAGCATATTTGAACGAGAGTTTTACTGCTGTTGTCGGTGATTTTACCGCAAATACTACTCATGGGGCAGCTCGAAACGTCATGCTGGTTAGCAATTCGGAGTCTTTCCCTTTGGCTAGTAACGACCTGCCCAATGGTAAGTACTTGTCGGTTGCTTGCAACAACTCGCTCTTGGCATTAGCGGGCTCATTCAATGGAGTTATTGATGATCATCCAGTTAACGGTTTTGCACTCTATAACTATTCTGAGTCCACTTTCGTTGGTATTAGCTCCGGTCTAGATGGGGCTGTTCAAGTTAACAATGTTCTGTTCCGTCCCAACACGGCACAAGCGATTGTCGTCGGTGAGTTTAACGGAACCAGTGATGTTCCATGTGGAAGTATATGCCTATATGATGCCAACAAGGACAAATGGTCGGCCGCTGCGAATAACAGCTTTACTCGAGGTGTCGTACAAGCTGAGCTTATTGATCAAGACAATTTATTAGTCGCCCTGGACGATGGAGGCCTTTCGAAAGTTTCTCTACACAACGGATCGGTGACCAATATCCCATCGGTAAACGTGACCGGTTTCACTTTATCGTTAAACTCAACAATAGTGTACGCCTATGGTCCTCAAAATGCATGTGGAGTAAGTTTTTGGTCTATGAGCCGCTGGACGGATCTACCAACTCCATTTGCATCTCCCTCGAGGATTACTTCCCTGTCCATTTTGCCGACAGTGAGCAATAACTCATCATCACCTCTTGGCGCAAACGAGGTTTTGGTAGTGTTTGGAAGCCTGAACTTCCCAGGATACGGACAGATTTCAGCGGCGACTTTTGATGGCGAGGATTGGAGTCCGCTATTCAAGACTACAACCCTAGGCTCTCATTCAAATGTTGTTATAAGAAGCGTTGCTGAGCACGCTCGGAAGATATCACCCATTGAATACCACAGCAACCCGAGCAACCCGAGCAGTTCGTCGAAGCCCACAGAGCATCCCAAAGACGAGAGAAATTATATGTCCAGAGGCCGTATTGTTGGCATATCCTGTGCAATTGCTATTGGATGCGTTTCACTACTAATTGTTTTGGGCCTTATATTCTCCTGGGTAACCTCTTACAATGCGAGACGGCAGTACAGCGCCATGAGGGTTTCTGAAAAAGACATGGTGGACGCTTATACACCCGAACCGTTACGAGGTGTGTTCGCCCAATGAAATATATATATAAATATATGTGTGTTATATTATTTACTTTAATAAACTCTTGCTGACTTTCTTTTACTCAGCATGAGTACCACTGCGAGGTCGATGGAAGCTCGACAGGGTCGCGATAAGCAAAGTACGTTCGAATACGACAATGAACTTGAATTGGATGTATCTTGATGGAGTAGGGAATACTAACAACAGAATATGCCTCCAATGGTGCACGTGTTGTAGCTGGCGCCGTCGTTCTTAGTAAAGACCGTCGGCAAGTGCTCGTCGTTTCGTCCGAGGCCCGACCAGAGTTTTGGGTTTTACCAAAAGGCGGTGCGGAAACGGATGAAACTATAGAAGAATCAGCTATCCGTGAAACCTGGGAAGAATCTGGTGCCATTGGCTCGATTGAGAGTAAAATAGGAACTTTTTTGGACGAGCGGCCGCCCAAGCACTGGCGCAAAGAGAACGGCCCGCCCCCACCCCGCACCGAGTTTCACTTCTTCAACATGATTGCTGATCGTCTAGCAGACGATTGGCCGGAAAAGAACAAACGTCGTCGGCAGTGGATGACGTTTGAACAGGCCCATACCGCCTTAATAGAAAACGATCGCCAGCCGCTTGCCGACGCTCTAGCCGCCAGTGCGTGTTTGCGCGGATGACGGTTGTTTGAATTATTTTGTTTCTTCCTGTATTAAATAACACTAACTAGCGGAATGCCCCGCCCATAAGATCCATCAAATTGAAGCCTCGTTGAGGGTATATGCCAAACGACTCGCCCTCGATAGTTTGCAAAGCAGCGCTCCACCCTTCAATGCTCTTAACCTTATAGTGGTCGGCCAGTTGGCGATAGATAATTCCCTCCTTGATCTGGCAAGCTGGGATGAGCATCTGCAAGAAATTCAACAGATACTCGTCTTCGAAAACAAAAATGTCGTGCTCAGTGGTGACCGGCTCGTCGAGGGTTTCAATCAAGTCCTGTAACGCTCTCTCGGTGTAAACTCGGGCATTGCGTATGTTCTGAACACTCAGGTATCCAAGAATTCCCCGAGAAATATAGAGGGTAGCGTTATTGCTATCTTTGGCGTGCCATCTGGCATGCATTTCAGCGAGGGCAGCCGCAGAGTCTCGAGTGCCCAGCAGAAAGTGCTTTTCGGCATCTTCTGCAAGTCCAGCATGACTGAACAAAGAGCCGAAAATGTGATGGAGCTCGGGGTCTCCGGATTTTTCGGCGCCGTGCTTGGCTGACCAGGAGATAACTGGCTGAACAACTTGTTTCAAAGCCTGGTCGGAGCCGTTGATCTGCCACAGAATTTGTGCAATTCGGCCTTTAGAGACAGAATCAACTGCTACATCGGCTGCCTTGTAGACCTCAATCATCATAGAGAGCAAATCGGCGATGGAACCTGTCTGACCTTTGCGGACAAGGAGAATGCAGCTGTTATAAAGCAGTCCAATGGCAGATCCATATGCCTTTTGGCGTAAATAACGAGATACAACAGTACGCACTGCCTGGTGAGCTTCGTAGTACTGACCCAGAATAACTCTCTCGTTCACTCTGGCCAGCGTTTTCTCAATAGAGGACATGGTTGATTTCTAAGCGGACGGGTTGGGAGGGCGGTTAAATCCTATCTAAGGTTAATCTGCTTGGGAAGCGAGCTCCTCGTGTAATGTGCGAAGATAAGGAACCAGCATTCTACGGCCGGGGCCAAGGAAGAGGAACCAACTAGCAAGGAGGAAAACATGCACATAGAAGTAAACAGATGCCCAAACCTTCAAAGAACGGTAAAGCTCAAGCACAACAAACGGCTGCACCGCATAGCCCAGGGCGGCTTGAGTGCACACCCAAGTGAGAACATCATAAGCACGCTTGTAGCTGGTTCCAAGCACAACGGGGCGAAGATAGCGACGGTAGATCTTGCCAAACATTTGCATAAGAGCACCAAGAACAAACATGAGATAATATCCGGGGAGGATACCGTGCCAAAGCGAGGATACTATAAATGTGATCAATGTGGACAGAGAGCCTGGCTTCTTGCCCTTGGGTGTTACTCGCAAAAACACGTAGTATCTAAGCCATTTAGACGTGTTCATATTCCAATTGCTGATAATGCCGTGGATGTTTTGCGCAGTCTCAATGTTCAATGGACGCACATTCCGCACCCGGTCCCAGCGGATACGGCCCTCCTCGGTAGTGTAGTTAAATCCGAGGCCAGAGTGGATACATGCGGCCTCTGAAATGCACCATGCTGCATAGTATCTCATACGGTACGAGAAACTAAGAGCCCATAAAAACAGCACACGCCAAGAAAACGACAGGCTGCGGTATCTAGACTCAAACAACATATCACCACTGATATAGTTTCCAGATTGCATAAAAATATACGCCCACAGAGAGCCCTCAAGAGCCTTTACGAGCGCAACATGGCCGCTTCGGGGGATTCTCCGCTTGACCGTCTTGCCATGTTTCTTGTCTTGCATGGCAAAATAATCATTGAATAACGTCATATCAAGCCATTGAGAATACTCTCTATAACCACAGGCAGGACCGGTAAGTACTGCAGGGAAAAAGAACGCCCAAGACAAGTATCGCAACAGAGGGGGCATTTGAATGACCCGGTTTTCCTTTTGGAAGTCGCTTAGGGTCGATTCATCTTTGTGGGTGCCATCGAATGCATCCCAGGCAAATGACGTCAATTTGATCATTAGAACCATTTGTGCGCCTGAGTGGCCGTAATGGCCGCTGAAGGACTCGTCAAATAAGATTTGCTCATGGTAGTGCGTGTAGAGCATGTGGGCCAGTAACACCAGAAATGTTACTACGGGCATGAAAGACCAGTATCTCTTTGTTCGCACAAACACATATGTGAACATGGCGTCGGCCAAAAGATGAAGAGTGCCCGAAGTATAACTAAAGATACCTAGCAGGTAGAACACCGCACATGCCAGAATGTACAGCTCTTTCAAAGTTGGCTGCTTCGAGGGCAATCGCTTAAGAATCCCACATAACGGGAATGATAAGAACAAGCACGCTGCCACTCGAAGCAAATCGGGAGGAACGCCTGTGACTGATGCACCGGCCAGAATCGCCTGATCGATCTGGCGAATTGCCATTTTGCCTGTGCTGACGAAACTATCCGGGTCTAGACCCGGTGATGTGGATGTGGGAGTGCTCGAATTAACCAGAGCACTCTTGGCCGAATTGTTATAAATTTATGCTAAAAATATTGTTATTCAAGGTTCCGAACGATCCGGGTACTTTTTTCTCAAGTATCCCAATCGAATCACCGTGGCGTTCACTGCTCAGTATGACTATAAATTCGCCCTAGTCAGCAACTCCATCAAGAATATGATTCGAGCCAAGCAGTCGATATTTGCTCGGGCGTTTGCGAGGTATGCGTCCACCTCGAGCAAGAGTGGACCGACCGCCGTTGTGTTAATGAATATGGGTGGCCCTTCGACTGTGGAAGGCACACGTGATTTCTTATACCGCCTCTTCAGCGATGGCGATCTTATTCCGTTCGGCCGATTCCAAAAACCCTTAGCGAAGTTTATTACCGCTCGCCGCTACAAAACAATTGAGGAGCACTACAAGGAGATTGGTGGCGGCTCGCCTATTCGCAAGTTCAGCGAGCAACAGGGCGAAATGGCATGCGAGCTGCTCGACAAGCTCAACCCTGACACTGCCCCCCACAAATCATATGTCGCGTTCCGCTATGCGCCTCCGTTGACAGATGAGATGTATGAGCAGCTGCTCAAAGACGGTGTTAAACGGGCAATTGCCTTCTCACAGTACCCGCAGTACTCGTTTTCCACCACTCGAAGCAGTGTGAATGAGCTCGAGCGCGTAATTGAGCGTATGGATCCCGAGCGAACAATTGAGTGGTCTTACATTTTGCGATGGCCCACTCACCCCAGTTTTATCAAGACAGTTGCTCGCAAAGTTCAGCAAGAAATTGAAAAGTTCCCTGAAGCTGATCAGAAAGACGTGATGGTGTTGTTTTCAGCCCATTCTCTGCCCATGACAATTGTCAACAAGGGAGACCCGTATGTTGCTGAAGTCTCAGCTTCTGCGTACGCAGTTATGCAAAGTCTTGGCTTTTCCAACCCTTACAGGTGCACTTACCAGTCCCAGGTGGGTCCTCAGCCTTGGTTAGGTGCCCAGACACAAAAGGCTATTCAGACACTCGAGAAACAGCCAGGTTACAAGGGAGTTGTTGTTGTCCCGATCGCTTTCACGACTGACCACATCGAAACGCTGCATGAGATTGATATTGAGATGCGCGAGGAGGTCACTAAGCCTGAGCTTTTGCGCAGAGCCGAGTCTTTGAACTTGGACGCGGGGTACATCCAGGCGATGGCTGAAATCGTTAAAGAACACCTCAACGATGATGATGCGGCACAGGTTGCCTCGGGGGCTGCCGCCAGACCTGTGTTCAACGTGCTCAATTAGATTTGCATGGAGGGTCATCCGTTTGCGGCAAATTCCCACTCGATCGTTTCAGAGCAATTCTTTGCCCACTAAACTCTCAGTTTTTGTCCTCTTAACGCCAATTTTTCTCTAGCTAGTAGTCTGAGTTTACAGCTGTAGATAATTTGATGTTGAAGAAGTATTTTCTATGCTGGTCTTGTTCCACCGATTCCGTTGATATTCTCTAACCTAAGCGGATGGCTACATGATGATTTCAATATCTCGTTCGGATAGCACGTGTAGAGTTTCGGCCGGTATAGCGTCCGAATTTTTAACTCGGCGGTTGTTGGTCGGCATGGGCACCAATGCCGCTGAGTGCTAGCTGAGGTTAATACGAGGTCACCAATTCGAAGCCACTTTTGAATTCCGAAAGAATCCCCGGATCGTGCAAAGCTGTTAGCTTTCGATGCGGGGTTGAGCGTCTCTATCTCTGCAGGCGTATAGGATGTCTACTGGATGACTCGCATGGCTTCAGACGATAACTCGCCACACTGGGTCATTTGGGCAAAACTCAGCGAGCAACAAACCTCGCATCGCACCTAACTAATCTTCAGGATGACATTGGACTGACTGGCTTTCTCAATATCAATCCATTTGGTCAAATATTTATTATTTCATTATGCCTCTCAACCTAACATCGAAGTGAATCTTGTTCACTATCTGAGACCGCCGCTTAAGCACATCGAAAATGTCGGTGCTGCCCGCGGGGTTTGCATTATCAACCCTGGCTCATGCACGTTGGAGAGATAAGGATACAGAGTCTTGTGAACAACTTCGAACGGCAAAAAAACGCCAGAAATCAATTATTTTAGTCCCAAAAATTGTATTACCACATAGATTGAAGTCGCCATCATTCAAAGGTTTTGATACAATAGCGGGTGCCCTACTGGTCGTTCTGTTACAAGCATGCATGAGACGGCCCCGACGATTCTCGACGGGATCGAAAGCAGGCGCTAGGCTTATCAAGCAGAGCCCGCTTTTTATTGACGTAAAAATGGGCTCAAGCGTCGTTTTTGGAACCTCCAAACGGTATTTCGGCCACAAAAAAATTAGGGCCCCGTCGATTACGACCCAAACACTCGTAGAAAAAATTTTTGTACCCCCACTGACGCCCTATCTAATTTCAAATGATGTACAAATCCACCATGTCAGGGTTGGGGTATTTATTCAAAGAAGATTAGTCCTTTAATCCCTCGAACTTTTTTTTTACGTATATAACGGCGCGATCTGCTGCTGATTTATTCGGATTTTGTTCGTTTTCTTTTTTGATCCTGTGAATCTTTATCCTACTCTTGGAGTTAATCATGAATCTCGGTGTCGGAGATTTTGAGAAGGGATCTGCTGTTGACTCTCACCTAGAGGCCGACGACCACGCTACAGGTCACGGCCACCATCACCCGGACTGGGTCGACGACTCCCACGCCCAGCTCGCCTTCTTCCATCGTTTCAATAGATGGATGGAGAAGATGGGAGGTGAGACTCGCGGTATCGAGCGGGTACCAGAAGATGAACGCTTTGACGACTCCTACTGGAACTCAGCTTCAATGTGGCTGGGAGGTAACCTAGTCATTGCCGCTTTCAGTTTAGGTGGTATTGGCATCACTGCCTTCGGCCTTGTCTTCTGGGACTCTGTTCTTGTTATCATTTTTTTTTCCTTACTCGGAGGTCTACTCGTTGCCTACCTGTCAACCTTTGGCCCACCCACTGGTATGCGCCAGATGGTTTTAAGTCGTTACTGGTTTGGCTTCCAAGGTGTGCGTATTGCTGCATTGATCAACTGTATCGCAGCTGTCGGTTGGGGTGCCGTTAACACCATGGCGTCTGCAAACGTGTTACACCAGATCAACAACGGTGCTCTACCTAATTTTGCAGGTATTCTGATCATTGCTTTAGCATCTCTCGCTATCTCGCTTTTCGGCTATAAAGTCGTGCACTACTACGAGAAGATAGCGTGGATCCCCAACTTTGCCGTCTTCCTGGTCATTGCGTCTCGCATGGGTATGTCGGGTAAGTTCACATTCGGTCATATGGGCAGTGGATCAGTTGAAGCTGCAAACTGTTTGTCATTTGGTACTGCTATTTTCGGGTTCGCTGCTGGCTGGTCTCCTTATGCTTCTGACTACACTGCCTATAAGCCCGCTGACACTAACCGTTTCAAGTGTTTCTTGTGGGTTTTTATCGGTGAGGCTACTCCCGTAATGTTTGCTTGTATTCTTGGTGCTGCCGTATCTACTGGTACTATTAGCGACCCGCACTGGGCTGCAGTTTCCAATGCCGACAGCACCGGTGGTTTGTTGCGTTTGGTTTTAGTCGACAACTCGTTGCACGGATTTGGCGAGTTCTGCATGGTGGTTTTATCCTTATCCACAATCGCCAACAACATTCCCAACCTTTACACGTTTGCTTTGTCCGCTCAGTCCATCTGTTCATGGTTCCGGTATATCCCTCACTATATCTGGGTGATTGTCTGCACCGGTATCTCTATTGCCATTGCTATTCCTGGTATCACCTCATTCGAGTCGTTCCTTGGTGATTTCATGAATATCATTGGTTACTGGGTTGCCTTCTATGGCGGTATTGGTATTGCAGAGCACTTCATTTACCGTCGTGGCATGAAGGGCTACAACCTCAAGGTATACAACGACCCAAAGAAGATAGGTGTCGGTTACTCTGCGGTGTTTGCTGGTGGCTGTGGTATCATGGGTGCTGTTCTAGGAATGGCCCAGCCATGGTATGTTGGTGAAATTTCAAGGCACATCGGTGACCCTAAATACGGCGGCGATATCGGTTTTATCCTTGCGTTCTCTTTTGCCTTTACTGCGTTGGCTTTGACTCGTTGGATTGAAATCAAGTACGATGGAGGCTGGTCGTATCCTTCCTTACATCCTCCAGAGGAAGAGGACATTGCACACTCTGAGCACAATATCGGCAAAGCTGCCCGCATCGGATTTGACTCTGCGTCGGGCGATGACTCTGTCTCTGTGGTTTGAAGAATCAGCTTGTCACTAGAGCAGAGCTTATATTTATCGCGTATCTATGAGATATATCCAGCGTTGACAATAATAATATTAAATTTGATTGCTTTTTTTATTAATTTCCCTAGTCCGCACCCCATCCACCCAGTACACCTTAAAGATTCTAACCTGCTTGGCCTTCCCAAAACCTTTTGAATCAACGTCGTTAGGAGTTATTTGTCGGAGTTATTTATTCAGAGCTATTAATTCAAATTATACTAATTCAAGAAACTGTTGTCGAGCTTGAGCTCAACCTCGTAGTCCGGCATGAACTCAGCATGCAAAATTTCGGGAGCTGAGGTGGCCTTGTAGGTGAACTCAGCAGCAGCATCACTGATAATCTTAGGTTCATAACGGCTGGCATCTGCAAGCAGTTGAGCGTGGCATGCGTCCTCCATAAGGCAGAACAAAGCTGCTGCAGCGGAGGGACATGTGCCCACGGTCAAAAGACCGTGATTCTGAAGGATAACGGCAGAATTGTCACCCAGAGCTTTGGCGATCTGCTCACCTTCTCCAGCGGACAAAACCACACCACCAAAGTCTTTGTAAACACAGTGGTTGTTGTAGAAAATGCAAGCATCCTGGTTGATCATGTCAAGGGGTTTGCCGAAAGCGGAATAGGACTTGCCATAAATAGAATGGGTGTGACAAGCAGCAATTACATCTGGACGAGCCTTGTGAATCGCACCGTGGATACGGAACCCAGCCTTGTTGACTGCGCGGCGACTCCCGCCTACAATGTTACCCTCCTCATCAACCAGCACCAAGTCGCTGGCCTTGATTGTGCTGAAATGCTGTCCAAGAGGGTTCAGCCAGAATGTGTTGGGATTCTCAGGGTCACGCACAGAGATGTGTCCTGCAATGCCAACAGAGAAGCCCTTACGGGCAAAGACGCGGAAGGCAGCTGCCATATACTGCAGAAGCCACTTTCTGTGCTCCTCAACATTGTCGAATGTAGGGATTTGAGCGATAACAGGGAATTTGGAATCACCGTCGACTGATTTAACTTCAGACATTGTGGGCTTTTGTGGAATCCGTTAAATTTATCTGGTAATGCGGAGCCTAATATATAGTGATCTGAAAACCTCGCTTATGTCACTACCCGGTGGCCGTGTACGGTAAGTAAGACCGACCGCCTACCGTTCAGGAAGATCAGGTGAGTTTACTTTCACGTAGTCGTCTCGTCCGCAATTGGTGAAGCTGATGTTTACGGGCTTTTGGCAAGAAATATGTTTTTTCAATTGATGCCCGCACTCTACGCTTCGATGATGCTGCTCCCTCCTCTCTGTACCCCGCAGCTCTGGCGGCACCCTAATTTCAACGTCCACTGCGATCGGCTCAAGTTCTCAATGAGAAAAATTGACTGTTCGAAACGTTCGCACATAGCAATTAGGATACCCAATGTTGTATATAAATTTGAAATTCCGGGCTGCCTTGGTGTAACAAAGCGACTCCTTGCTCGCTGTCAGACAACGTTCCTAGTTACATCTGCAGGACCTGCAGGGCTCAACAATTTCAACCAAAAAGTTGTGTAGAAAGCCACTATTCAATCTCATTTTCAGCAATTGAAGTTGCTATGAGCTGTACTACTGTTTGCCCCCGGTTACTTTGAGATTTTTAAGAGCTGCGTAGCTGTTGGGCCGGTCCAAACTTTGCCGCTGACACGCAATATGCAGCTCTTGTTTCCTCGATAAAAGACGAGGGGATCGGCAACATTGATGGTAAATGTTGACCTTGAGCTATAACTTGCTGGTTTTACGTCGAATTCCCAAGAACTTCTCGGCTTGAACCCTTGCTTGAATATTATGAGGTATCTGGCCATTTCAGACTGACTGCTGGCTCATTGTCTTTATACCCCTCATCTTGCCTAAAGGCCCTGGGCCAGTTCCAATTATTTCAGCGAGTAGAGCATGAGAGTGGTGGTTTCAGGAATCGGCGTGGTCAGCCCTGTGGGGGTTGGAATCCAACACGCCTGGAAAACCCTAATTGCATCTAAATGTGGCATAGTAAAACTTGGTCCGGAATTTGATTCTGTACCCAGTAAAGTTGCCGGTTTAGTGCCCAAGGGATCAGACCCCGGTGAATGGGACCCCACACAATGGATCGATGCAAAGAACCTCCGAAAAACACCATTGTTTATTCAGTATGCCCTATCAGCAGCAAAACAGGCACTAGATGACGGCAACTGGCATCCGGAATCTGAACAGGATAAGAAAGATACCGGAGTCGCTATTGGCTCGGGTATTGGAGGATTCGAAGCAGTGTACGACAATGCCGTAGCTTTCCATGAGGGTGGCTACCGCAAGGTATCGCCCATGTTTGTTCCTGGCTTGTTGGTAAACATGGCTGCTGGAAACGTTTCTATCGCTCACGGGCTTCGGGGACCAAACCACGCTGTCTCAACCGCATGCACCACTGGAGCTCACGCTATTGGCGATGCCGCAGGCTTTATCAAAAATGGCATGGCCAAAGTGATGCTGGCGGGGTCTACGGAGGGCTGTGTTCATCCACTGGCTGTAGCCGGGTTCGCTCGAGCTCGTGCCTTAGCTTCGAGTTTCAACGACACACCTGAGAAAGCCTCGAGACCCTTCGATTCCGATAGAGGAGGGTTCGTGATTGGTGAGGGTGCAGCTGTATTGTTACTGGAGGAAGAAAGCCATGCCAAGAACCGTGGGGCCAAGATCTATGCCGAAGTATCTGGATATGGACTTTCAGGGGACGGACATCATATCACAGCGCCCGAGCCCAATGGTTCCGGTGCGTACGATTGCATGACCATGGCTCTAGATGCTGCTGGGCTCAATGGGTCGGATATAGACTACGTGAATGCGCATGCTACTTCAACCCCCCTGGGAGACGCTATTGAGTCGAAAGCAATTGTGCGTGCTTTGGGGAAACCCAGCAGCGAAATCAACGTTTCGTCTACCAAAGGTGCCACTGGCCATTTGCTAGGCGCTGCCGGGTCGTTGGAAGCAGCGTTTACGGTCATGGCCCTCCACACGCAGACCATGCCTCCAAACTTGAATCTGGAGACGGTTGGAGAGGGCTTTGACTGCAATTACATCAAGACTGCAACTGAAGGTAGCATCAACCATGCTATGTCGAACTCATTCGGATTCGGAGGAACAAATGCATCCCTAGTGTTTTCTAAATCTCAGTAGCTTCTATAATCAGTCTCAGGTAGACACTTAGTAACATACTACCATGGCGTCGAGTCAAGAAGAGAATACGGAACCTCAGCCGGTTAGAAGGGAGATCAAAACGCAATTCCCAGTTGTAAGTGATTGAGATTACCGCATGACGCGTAAAGCTAGCACAGCTACTAACAAACAGGCCCGAATCAAGCGGCTCATGCAGTCCGACGAGGACATTGGCAAAGTTGCTCAGGCCACGCCCGTGGTGGTCGCCAAAGCTCTCGAATTATTTATGATCCAGCTTGTCGACGAGTCCTGCAAGCGAGCACGCGCCAAGCAGGTCAAGCGGGTCTCGCTCGCGCACCTTTACCAGGCGGTCATGGAAGAAGAGAAGTTCGACTTCTTGCGCGAGGTGATGGAAAAGTACCAGCCCACCATTTCAGAGCCCAAGAAACGCAAGTCTGAGTCGAGTTAATTTATAATGTTCGTCTTTTTTATTTCCTCTATACAGTTACCTCCCCAATTCAATTTTTTCACCCATCATCATTTCTTCACGGCTTCCCAGGGCCTTTTTTTCTCTGCCGGCCCACTAAGCCGGTTGGGACTGCTGGCTTTAGCGTGATCACCTCACTGCGCAGATAAGCGGGAGCTAGTTGGTACTTTGGTGAATGCTGTCGAGACTCAGCACGTTGAGAGTATGCTCGAGGAAAATAGGGGTTCTAAGCCAACGCTCGGTGTACACGCTGTCCAGCTCCGTTGCATTCTGCAGCAAGGGGTCGCTCGCTGCCTACAATAAAGACTCTGGCGACGACGCATACTTGCTATCGACGTGGATCGTGCCGGGCCCGCTTCAGGGAGCTGCGCTTGTGGGTGTTGCGGACGGCGTAGGCGGATGGAAGAAGTACGGCGTCGATGCCTCTCGTCTCAGCAAAGGGCTGGCCCTAGAGATGCAGGAGCAGTTTGAGCGAGACGAGGGAGCTGATGTCTTGCCTACCTCTCGTGGCCTACTCAACAAGTCATTCGAAGAATTGCTAAAGCACGGAGATGAGTACGCGGGCGGCACCACTCTGTGTTTTGGTCTTCTGCACCCAATTACCGGGATGATACTGCTAGGCAATCTAGGTGATTCCATGTCAATCGTCATTCGGCGAGGCAAAATTGCGTACTGTAGCGAGCGGGACGCTGTTGGACTAGCCCCCAGACAGCTTGTTATTCTACCTGATAATCTTATACAAAAGCACAAACAAATGTTCACCGCTGCAGGCCAGGTTCCGGAGTGGCCATCTTGGATTCGCACGCAAACCACGGATTTAGTGGTAGATCCGTTCAAACTAGAGCATGGTGACGTGATAATATTTGGCACCGACGGCCTCTTTGATAACGTGTATCAGAGCTTCATCGTGAAGGCCGTCAGCGATGCCATGCTAGATAACGGCAGCTGGTCAGATGCATCTGGGGAAATATTGCCAAAAACAAAAATATCCGGAGAGGCAAAGCTGGCCGAACTGCTAACAAAACGGGCCTATTACAACTCTTTGGATCCTAGCTTTGCCTCCCCGTTTGCGACTCGATCATTTCAGGAGGGACTTCTGCTTCCCGGCGGTAAACCGGACGATATCACCACAGTCGTGGCTATGGTCGATGCCCATAGCGTCAATAGCCAGGATTCGGACCTCTAATTGTATTTTGGCCTCCTTTTACCGCTGAAACGCCCTGATTTTTTTTGATATATTTATATAGACCACCTAAGCCCCCGTGCATCGCCCTAGCCCTGTTTCTCACCTGCAAGATTAGTGTCTAATTATCGGTGATCAACGTCTTCACATTGAACAACAAAATCACAGCGCCCTAAGGCATTAGCACAGACCCAAAAACGCCTTTCAGCATAGATTTTGTTGGTTTAAGCTGCTTTGTATCGTTCTAGCTTGCGGATGAATTATGAACCTCCCTTAGACAGACTCAATGGTTCGCAGGAACCAGGTCCATCAGCACGATTCTCGGATAACATTTCTCTGCGCACACTGTCACCTCGCAGAAACAGTGTGTTGCATCAAGATGCTTCGCCCTTTCAAAGAAGTGGTGGCAACCGGCTCAGCGCTCTTTCTGCCCCCGAATTTTCAACCTCGCATAGCACATCAAGTGGAATTCTAGCCGTGGCCAGCGCCACAGACGATAAGCTCGATAGCTGGCTGCCTGATGAGTTGCCAAATGACGAAAATCAGTCATCAACAGACGACGGATCCTCTGATGAAGAGCCAAACTACAGGGCAGGGTTCCCCTCTCCTTCCAGCGCTCGTCGAATCGCCAACAGGGCCTCAGAACTTGGCGTACTGGAGTCCCCCGTGACTCCTAAACGTGTACACTACCCATCGTTCATTTCTCGGAGACAAGACTTTGAGGATGAGTTGGATCACGACAGAACATCGGAGCCACAATTCCCCACCGATGACCCGTTCAACTTGCAGCCTGGCGCGGCACTTGGCGCTGAAAATATGTCCATTCGAACCGCTCGAAGCTACGCCTCGACCACCGAAGTTTTCTCAGAAGAAAAATTGTATCCAAATGTTCCGTATGGAAGAACATTGTTTCTCTTTGGTACCAACCACTGGCTCAGAAAATTCACGTTTGCTCTATATTCAAACTGGTATATGAGATATGTGGTAGATGCTCTAACATTTGCCCAGATGATTGTCCTAGCAATCGAAACTGCCAATTATAAACTCGTCGATGGTAACTTACATGTGCTGCCCATAAAAGATACTTGGGAGACGTGGGTTTATTTTATCCTCTATATTATTTATACCATGGCAATGGGTTTCCAGATGATTGCCTATGGTGCATTCACCGTCCAAATTGTAGATCGACGGGATATTGTGTATTTTATCAAATCCAGAATGAGGATTGTCGGGAGCTGGCTGATGGTGGTGCAAAAACCTGACAATAAGAATTTATCCGTTGACATTGAACAGCGCTGCTTTTTCCGTAAAAGTTGGAACAGACTTGAATTCATCTCGGTCGTTTGTTTTTGGATTTCCTTTTTTACAAGTATTTTCCGCGACAGTCCCCCAAGTCACCTGCTGATGATCATAGCAGGAATCGGCCAGCTGCGTATATTACGCCTGCTTGATATTTTCGCAGGCACTAAAATTGTGCTTGATGCTTTGAAACTCAGTATTCCGCTTCTTCGAGATGCTCTATCGTTCTTGGCCTACTTCTGGATCGTCTACGCTATTGCTGGCCTACGGAGCTTCAATTCGTCCTTGAGTCGCCAATGTGTGTGGATCAATACCTCAGATGCTAATGACACTTATGAGTCTGGTCAATTTTGTGGTGGTTACTATGACCCGTTGACTGGCGAAATCTTACCTGCATTGGATTATTACGGACGCCCCGCCGCACGCGCGAAGGGTTACACATGCCCGCCTCACAGTGTGTGCAAGTCCGTCGAGAATCCTGAGTCGGGCACTTTGAGCTTTGACAATATCTTTAACTCTCTAGAGGTGGTGTTTATCATTATGTCTCAGAACACTTACAGTGATATCATGTACGATATTATCGATGCCGAATATATGGTTTCCTCGGTTTTTTTTATCACAGGTGTGCTAGTGTTAAATCTTTGGCTGATCAATCTTCTAGTTGCTATTATGGCCACGAGCTTCGATCTGGTAAAAGGCAAGTTGTCCGGATATAGATCAAGGCTCTGGAAGACACCAAATGCTGAGCATTCCAAGGTCTTCACAAGCACCAAAAAAGGCCGTGCTTATTTATTTTGTCAACCCCTCTTCCTGCTTCTCATTGTGCTCGATGTTGTGTTCCAAGCGATCTGGGGTGGGCTATGGGCTCCCGACAACAGAAGACTCGATTTCTTGTACTCTTTCGAGATTGCTACTACTGTAGCTTTGGCTATCGACATCATATTTCGATTTTTCGTTTACTTTCCTAGGTGGCGGGAGTTTTTCTATTCAATGATCAACCTTGTTGATGCCTTCCTAGCAGTTTTCACCCTCATTATTTTGGCTTTCCACAACGACAAGACGGTCTATGGATTTTTTGGATTTTTCCAACTTTTGAGATTTTACAGAATTATTGGTTTTTTCAAAGTCGCGAGAGAAATGTGGTCCATGGTGCTTGGTAATTATATTACCATTTGCTTCCTTGCGCTCTTTTACTTTGCAACAGTGTTCTTTGCATCCCTTATAGCTGCGAAGATCTTCCAAGGTAGTTTGCCTTACACTTCAGACGATGAAGTTGCCTATGTCTCGTTTTTCGATCTTTCTAATTCGTTCATTGGGATGTACCAAATCTCAACAACTGAAAACTGGACAGACGTCTTGTTCTACGTTACAGCCAACATTAATGGAACAGTTGCGTCGGCATGCTCAGCGGCATTCTTCTGTTTATGGCTGTTCTTCTCCAGTTTCATTCTAATGAACATGTTCGTCGCTGTGATGACTGACAACATTGTTTCTAGAGTAAAAAACTTGAGGAAAAGACAAGTTGAATGGTTTGTTAATCGTTATGTTACTGACAGACGAGACAAATGGCGATCAGAGTTGGGTGCAGGTATCTTAGCTTTGATAAGGAAAACTATTGGCATAATAACTGCTTCCAAACCCCACACTCAAAAGATATCTGTTACAAACGATGAGCTACAGCAAAAAATCATTGCCGAGTTTCTCGCCTCATCCAACGAAAAAGCAGATGAAGACGAACCAGCTACAGAAGTCGGACTCTTTGGAACCACTAATATTGTGTTCAGTCCCTTAATAACATTGTGGAAAACTATTGTGAAATTTCTGAGTCGTCACCCTGAAGGCTATAAGGAGCAAATCCCGAATAGAGGGGGCTACCATGGAAGTTCTGATCCTGATCTCTACGTATCTGAAGCCTTCACTATGAGAGCCAGAACTGAGACTTTTATGGTCGAATATGGCGATATCACACCAGGCTTTGATAGGACACTATGGATTTTTGGTCGTCACAACAAACTTCGACTCTTTTGCCAACGGATCTACCCATGTGCGCACGGCGTTCGAGCAAGTGGTGTAGAGCCTTCAAAATATACCTGGTACCCCTTGTCAGTCTTCTTGACGGCTGCGATCATTGTGATGGTGGTTTTTTCATGCATCAATACGCCAATTTACCAGCTTGTTCACAGTGCAGAAATTGGAACTTCAACGAGGTCATTTACCTGGTTTGTTTACACCGATATCGTATTCCTAGCTATTTTTCTGATGGAATTCCTAATCAAAATCGTTGCTGATGGGTTTCATTACACGCCCAATGCCTACACGCATAGTGTGTGGAATGTCATTGACTTGCTTGTTTTGATTTCAATGACGGTAACCATTGGAATAGAACTGTCGCATGGTCCATCTAGGTATTCGCGCGGGATTATGGCTTTGCGAGCTTTGCGTCTGCTTTCAATGAATCCAAGGTCGGAAGAAGTTTTTAGGTCTGTCTTTTTTAGCGGTCTCCAACAGCTGCTAGTGGCATCCTTTATCGCTCTCGGTATTATTTTTCCAATGTCGGTGTGGGCAAAAAACATGTTCAGCGATCGCTTGAAATCTTGCAATGATGGCAACGTTGAAAACTTTAGCAATTGCGTAGATGAATACTTGTCATCGCCCTACGCTTGGGATGTCTGGGCTCCAAGAGCAGTCTCAAATCCTTATTTCGATTTTGACACATTTGGTCATGCACTATTTATAACATTCGGCGTGTTGACTCTAGAAGGTTGGGTCGATGTCCTGAATAGTGTGACGGGGATAACTGAAATTGACATGAACCCTGTTACATTCTACCGGCGTTATAATGCCCTTTACCCCATTTTATGGAATTTTGTTGGCACTGTGATTATTATGACTATGATTATTGCCATCATTGTTCGCAATTACACTTTTGCAAAAGGAACGGCCTTTATGACCAAAGATCAGCTTTCTTGGAAATACGCTCTTGGTAAGTTCAAAACGCTGGATCCGTTGCTCAAGCTCCCCTATTGGAAACCTGGTAGTTTGCGATTCAAAGTGACATTACTCGCTCGTGGTCATGGATCGCTCTGCGAAGCCCTACAGCTATGGTGTCTTATCGTTCTCACAGTGACCATGTGTATTTTCCATGCACCTTTGGAGTTATCCATTTTGACTGCTTATTTCATTCTGGTCATCATTACATCTTTCATGTTTACTGCTTTAGAGGCTATCAAGCTCTGGGCTAACGGGTGGGATGCATTCCGAAGAGCCTACTGGCAGTGGTATGCCTTTCTCATGCCATTGATCTTGATGATTGTCACTTGCTTCTATCAGGCGCCCACTAGTACTGTATCAGATTTGCAAAGTGGATTTCTGGTACTGGTACTCACCTTGTGGATTCCCCGCGTCAAACAACTAAGAACTCTTCTCGGGATGGCAACGGCGAATATTTGGGACATTTGCACTCTGTTGCAAACTTGGTTTGTACTATATTTGACATGGGCGATCGCTTTAAACCAAGTGTTTGGTCTTACTCGAATCGGTCCAAATAGTAGTTCAGCGCAGAATTTCAGGACGGTCCCCAAAGCACTCATCCTTTTGGCCCGGATGTCTTCTGGTGAAGGCTGGAACCAGATTCTTACTGACTACCTTGTGTCTTCTCCTTACTGCGTGCAGAATCCTGGATTTTACGAAACTGATTGCGGAGACAAAACAATGGCCTATATTCTTTTCATCAGCTGGAACATTACCTCGATGTACATTTTCGCCAATCTATTTATTTCGCTCATTTACGAGACGTTCTGGCCAGTTTTTCATCGCGCAGTTTCAAGAATTCCTGATGAGAGCGTCGCACAGTTTCAAGCGGCTTGGCAGATTTATGATCCGAAAGCAACAGGTTACATTCCTTTGGATAAATTTAATTTATTTCTGGGATCTGTTGAAGGTTACTACAAGTTAGGAATCTATTCTGATGATCGAGCGTACAGCGTGTCGGCAATCCTGAACAGATCGGGTGCTCGACTCTCTCTGATAAACCCTTATGTGGTGGACATTAAGGCACTAAATCAGGAATTAGCTGCACTCCCAGTTGATTATTTCAAACGGAAAAGAGAGAAATACAACTTGCTATGTGCTCAGATGAAGTTTCTTTCCACAACCGACAATTCTATTTCTTTTTACAAAACGTTGAAAACGATTCCTTTATACCAGAATTTTGACCCATTCAAGAGCCTCTCATTGAAACAGTATTTGAAACTGAGGCTTGTTCTCCACGAGGTTAAACGCATTATGGCTGCAGAAGTGATTCAAAAGCGCTGGAGATTGCATGCCGAGTTCAAGACGGCTTCCGCGAACAGGCTATCGAAATAAGACTGTATAAAACTTCTTTTAATATGTACAAGATGCAAAACTGAAAAAGAAACCTCGTTACTTGCGTTTCTTCTCGATCACTTTTTTCTCCTTCAGCTTCTTGGGCGCACCTTTGCCTTTACGGCGCAAATACTCGTTCCGCTCCAGACGATGCTCCTCCTCGGGATCGACAGTGGTCCAGTTACCGAAAATTTTATTAAGTTTGGCAGGTGTGGGTAAAATCTGCTTGGAGGGATAGTAATAGTTACGGATTTGAGGCCCTTTCAAACTTTCCCGCAGAACTTTGGTGCCAATACGCTTGGCTTCTGGGTTGTGGACTTTCCCAAAAACAAAGCACTGGAGTCTAAACAGCTCCTGAAGTCGTGCCGGGGTCGGTATACGGCTTGACATTTCTGCGAAATGTGAAAAATCGGATGATTAAGCGAAAACGTTGTCCTCAGTTGATATAAAACCCCCTCTCTCCAGCAAACGTGCCGTCCTAACCCTGATTGCCCAAGAGCTCCCAAACTTACTGGTGAACTTGACAATGAGCGCAACTCACGAGCGATATGAGAAGTTCAAGGGTAAAATTCAGAGAGAGCGAGAGAGGTCCAAGAAATATGGTCAATCCCAGGTTCATGCCACAGGCAAACATGAAAAGACAGACACTATCACACCTCTACAATGGGTGTGGGCGATTGGACATTTTTTCATTACGATTTCTGCAATTGTAGGGATTCTCGCTGGCGTGACGCTGCAAGGAAAGCGCCCAATTTTTATGCTGCTGTACCGTTCTACATTTGTGGCAGCTCTTGTTACATATGGAATGAGTTTACGCCAACAATTATCCGGGGAGCTTCCCGGGTTCTTTGCTTTGCTTCCGGTTGAAACGTTCCAGTACCTTATGCTGGCTGCAATCTGGCTTATATCGCCCAAACATGTCACCAAGTTATCCCAGTTTTTGCCAATTTCATTTATGCACGTAATGGATTTCTCGAGTGTGTACATTTCCCACAAGGATAAAACTACACGTGCGTTCAATTGGTACATCGAACACTTTTCTTATCGGGTCAGTAAGGCCATCGGTTATATCAATCTTTTCATGTTTGTCCAGCTTTTCTATGACTGCTTGAGATTTCGGCCTTTCTCTGCCATTTCCCTTGGGTTTTACATTGTGTTCTACCGGGTAAGACTTATGTTTGCACCAATTGCAAGAGAATCTCTTGAAGACCTTTTCAAGTTCGTTGACGAGAAACTATCCCAACCCAACACACCCGAGTTTATCCGCTCAAAGTGGCAACTCATCAAGACCCGCACCCTCAACAGCTCGTACAGTAAGATGGCCGCTAGGCAGCAAGAAGTCTCTGCCATTGAGGATATCAACGCCGAGCTCTAAGTACATTCGAGTAATTGTAAAATAACTATTTATGCTTCTATGGCTATTCTACGTGCATTGCTGTTTGAGCTCTTTGAGTCTCTCGTACTCGGGTGTGTCTTCCCAAAACAGCTTGGCTTTGCTCATTAGGCTTCTGACGGCTGTTCTGGCTTTGAACCTCCAATCAGGGCAAACTACACTGCCTTCTATTCGTCCTGGTAGCTCTCCTAGGTTTTGATACGCATCAATTAGGTCTGAGCAGAAACTCACAGCTTCCTTCCAAGTCTCCTCGTTGGTTTCTAGATCAGGCATATGTGCGCAGATACGGAACCCTTTCTCGTAGTCTGCAAGACTATCCCAAGGTCTCTTGCGCCACATATCAACTCGGGCGACGAGTCTCCATAAACCCGGATCCGATGTAATCACATCAGGGAGTTTAGTGGTGATCAGCTCGACGAAAGATTCTTGAGAAGCAGAGCCTGAGTATTCTGACGAAACAAATACAAAAATAACTTCGTAGAGAACCGCCGGGTCGATGAACTTATCTTGTTTGTCAGATCGTAGGTTGAGCATTTGGTTGATACCCTCGAC
Source organism: Wickerhamiella sorbophila (assembly GCF_002251995.1). NCBI lineage: Eukaryota > Fungi > Ascomycota > Dipodascomycetes > Dipodascales > Trichomonascaceae > Wickerhamiella > Wickerhamiella sorbophila. The sequence continues at coordinate 1,869,468 of NW_020194005.1, forward strand.
AACAGCATCCCAGTCGTTGAGTTCAGCCGCTACTGTAATAAGATTACTCCAGACTCTCCAATTGGGTTCCTTGTTTTTATCGGCTTTGATTGCTTGCCTGAGAGCGTATAAAGACTGGCGTGTTCTTTGCAATTGGAGTAATGAGCTTGCCAAGTTGCTCCAGCTTTTGGTATCCTCGTCATTGATCGCAACGGCTTGTGTGAAAGCTTCCGCTGCAGAATGCCATGCTTCCTTTTCAATTTCTATACACCCGAGAGTGAACCAAGCGTCATAGCTTAGATTGTTGACAGTCAAAGATTCCCGAAGACAGTGAGCAGCCTTGTCCAAATTCCGAGCATACCCTGAATCTTTTGGCGGGCTGAAATAGTATCTTCCAAGAGATCTCATTGATGGTGCATAACGGCCAACATCCCATGCCTTCTCCCAGTATTGGGGGTCAACTGTGATATCGCCTTTAATGCACCACGCTCTTGCATCCTCAGGGTGTTTAGACAAGTGGGCATCAAGGACCTCAAGTCCTTTCATTTCTCGTCCAACTAACGCATAGCATAGAGCAGCATCGCCCCACAGTCCTAATCTCTCGTATATCTCCACTGCAGATTTGACGACACCAAGTGACATGTATCGCTCTGCAAGAACAGTATCCATGGCCCAATGCGGCAAAGGGGTCAACTGATGGATGAACTCTAGTCTCTCTCCACCATTGTCAGATGTATCTATACCACCGAGATAGTTTTGTTGGCCATAGCCTAATTCTTCCACCAATGCTTGCATCTGTAGAGTTCCTCTTTCAACCGTGTGAGATGAATGAGACTCCAGAATGCTGCGAATCCAAAGAGCTCTGCTGTACACTGACCAATTTACTGAGCCCTCTGAGTTGCCAATCACCCTATTGACTAAACAGCGCTGCTGCTCACGAAGAAGGGAGTCATCTGCAGGACTACTTCGGCGCAGGTACTCGCTCCACAATAGCAGCAATACAGAATCAATGTTCCTAAGCGGAGGCTGATTGTTGGGATCAACATTCAACAGCTCTTTAGGCAGAGAGGAATCAAGTTCGCTCTGCGACCCAAGATCGGGCTTCTCCAAAAAAATATCTGAGTTGAGCTCAAGCGCTTTTGGGGCATGATGAACTCCAGACGCCTCGAACTTGCTCACTGCTAAGCATACCAGTTGTGCCGTTTCATGCTGCTGAAACCTTGTGCGTTTGCCCTTAATACCAGTGATTGCAGTAATGAGACCCGACGAGGACATGGCTTGGTCTAGTGTTTCCTTAGCCTTCGTATGATCGTCAAACAATAAATAGGCTCTCGTTAGTTCTGCTAACAAAATTGTGTGTTCTTCTTCAGAAGAGGCAAACTCCTCTATGTTACTCTCCGAATAAAGTTCGACAACTCGCTGATGCAAAGATCCAGAGCAATTAGAGAGCAGGCTTTGCTGAACTACGAGTGCACGCGCCAGCCAAATAGGATGGTTAAGTTCTTCGAAGGCGTTGATTGATGCAACCAAGAGCTGCGGCATATTCGCCAGCTGAGATACAGGCTCGCCATCAACGCTAAGCTCCTCTGTATGCAGATCTTCAAATTCACTGAGGTCAACAGCCGGACCAGTGAAATTAATCTGAATAAACAGTTGCAAAGCATCGATAGCATCGCTGAGCGCGAGCTTGTCTTCTCCACCTTTTAGGCATTCGACTAAAGCGCCTAGTTTGATTTTTTTTCTACTGTGATCTGCCATGCTTAGTCGATTGAAACTTTTCGGTCTATAAAGACCTCGCAGAAGACATTACTCAGCGGACTTCTGAGTGATTCCTTCACGATCCATGTCATGTTCAATGCAGCTTGCAAACGCATGAATTCAGTAGAACTTTCTCTTAAAACGTATAGTATTCAAGCAATTGTTCGTTTATGAAGAGTCTCTGGAGCCAAGCCCCATTGCAAAATGTATTAGAAAAGGTGAAAGTAGCTTTGCGCTGCTGTTGTATGCTTCAACCACAGAATATATAGGGTCTGGCTACTGAAAAGTTGTTCTCACTAAGTTTTATCAGATAACGGGGAGCCGCGGCTACTTTCGATTGGGCGCCTAGAAACATACGAGAGGGGGCATTCTTTTGTAATCCCAATGCAGCCACCGCATGCAACCTCGGACAGATCAGTCACTCGAATCGTAGTATCAACGCGAACAGCGCATTGGCTTCAGCTCTGTATCGAAGATGTTCGAATGTTGGGATTGAGTTTCTAATAAAATGAGACGAGTCTCGGAACGGAGTCACGACCCCTTCGGCGCGCTTCTGCCCAGTGTATTATCTGCCCTTACCCCGTTTAGAAGGCGCTCCACCGTGCTACTAACCATCTTGTATTAACTCGGATGCTTTCCCATTGTAGCTAGCCCCCAAATTACTCCCATATACTTCCCTTTGATCGTGTATTCAAAATATTTCACTGTTCATTCATCGAACTCTCTGTCCAAGTGATTTCTGTAACAGTAGCGCTGCCCAGACCCTATTCTTTTCACCCAGTTGGCCCTGCCACACCACGTGCATTGCTTATATTAGAGCAGAAATTATATGGAAGATTTTCTTCCGTGACGACTTAGCAACAAGCCAGGAAAAAAGTACCACAGAAGCGCCCTAATTGCTTCTGATTGTCGAGTAACCACTTTTCGATGCGATAAGTAGTCGCAGGTTTAAGCATTGCGAATAAAAGGGCAGAATGACCCCGAGTGAGTCTACTCCCGAGGAAGCGGCCAACTCTGCTGCCCCAAGCAGTAGTGTGCGTATTTTGTTTGCTCCTCCGGTCGAATCCCATGAAGCAGATGTTACGGACGATGGAGATCGAAGATTGGAGCTTCAGCGTAAACTTTCTAGGAGATCGGTCTCTAGTATGTCCACAAACCAGTCACAAACAAGAAGCACAAGGGGATTTTCTTTTCAAAGACGACGGCCTCGTGGTCTTTCAGGATCATCTATCCGCTCTGGAGCCTCATCTAATTCGAAAATTTCCAGGCCGCGCTCAGTCTTTGTCGAAAGCGACCATGAGTCTGACGGGGCCAATGATACGGAGGAGGACGTGTGTTTCCCATTTAACGACGACGCAAGCCATGATGGTGTGAATATTACAGAACTTGATCAACTTTTAAACGACTTGACCGATGAAGAAGATAAACCAGCTGTCGAGGGCGAGGGCCCAGATAATAATGGGCAGCATTCTTCCCTGGAAACAAAAGTGGAGGAGTCGCCCAACACGGAGTCCCCTGACACTTTGCAGGAGGATGTTCTCAAAAGCCCTGCTCAACTTCGTGTTCCGTTCATGTTTTCTAGGCGTCACGAATGTATGCCCGATTTAGAGCTGCCAGAGCCTCAGATTGAAAATTCAGATTCCTCAACACGGTTTTCTTTCTTTGCGACTCAGATGGATTCGACTACTCATTCCAGTGATTTAGCCTCTTTGGTTGGTCCCGACGAATCTTTTGCCTCTTTGTTCAATTCGAATAATGGCATTTGGTGGCTGGATTGTGAAAACCCTACTGAAAGCGAAATGAGAATTCTTTCTCGTGCGTTCGGTATACACCCTCTGACGTCAGAAGACATTCGCACCGAAGAGTCAAGAGAAAAGTTTGAGTTGTTCAAGAATTATTATTTTGTGGTCTTCAACACGTTCGAAACGTGTAAAGACGACCCTGAATATCTTGAGCCGATCAACTTTTACATCATCGTGTATAATGATGGTGTGCTATCATTTCACTTCAGTCCAGTGGACCATTGCCGCAATGTTCGTCGACGTATGAGACAGCTCCGTGAGTATGTCGATGTGACGCCCGACTGGATCTGCTATGCGCTGATCGATAATATCACAGATACTTTCGCCCCTATTATTCATGATATCGAGCAGGAAGTTGATTTCATAGAAAATGCTGTTTTTGTTCGTGAGGAGGGTGATTCTCGCGACATGAGCACGATTTTCGATCGCCTCGGCAAGACTCGAGGTGTCACAATGCGGATGTTACGCCTTCTTACAGGAAAGGCTGAGGTGATTCGTGGATTTGCGAAAAGATGTAAAGAAGTCTGGGCCACTATGCCAGGAAGCGAAAATAATGGAAGCGATATTGCGCTTTTCCTCGGCGATATCGAGGACCATTTGGTTTCGATGTACCAGAATCTCACGGCTTATGAAAAAATTCTGAGTCGCTGTCACTTCAATTACATGGGTGTGCTCCAATTAGAATTCGTCAACTCGAACAACAGAATGACGACCGTATTGAGCAAAGTCACATTGATTGGAACCGTTTTGGTGCCCATGAACTTAGTTACAGGTATGTTTGGCATGAACGTCAAAGTTCCTGGCGAGGGTGTTGAGAACCTGGATTGGTTTTTCGGAATCTTTGCAGTTGTGGTATTCACGATTTGCACATTATTATATCTTGCGAATACGTATATTACGCGCTTAGGCCGATGACAACTCCTTTCATCCTACGTCACCAACCCCAAATGCGCGAGCATGGCTGAAGCCCATATTTAATAAACTTTACATGACTCTTACTTATTGACACAAATTTTGGCAATAGCTGATTATTAGTATCTTATAGAATTAAGCCTTTAGACAATTATATACTATACACGGCCCAGCTTGTAAAGATCGCAAATCTTAGCGCAGATCGCAGATCGCAGATCCTAGATCGCAGATTCCGAAGATTGCGAGGAATCCTAGCCAAACTGATGCTATTTGTGAATATACAAGCATGCTTAAACTTAATTGACTTAAATAGAAAAAAACTGGCATTTATACGAAGCAATTAGCAGAACAAAACCTATCAAATTAAGGATCGGAAATTTTTCTCGCGAGCAATGGGATGACTCAACACCGATGCTTTCATCTGACCCCACTTCTGCAGGAGATTTGGAACGAGAAAATAAGCGGTAAGCGCTCGTAGCTTGTATATCTGTACTTTCATAAACAAAAACAAAATAAGACAAGTTTAACTTTACGAAGCAATTAGCAGAACAAAACCTATCAAATTAAGGATCGGAAATTTTTCTCGCGAGCAATGGGATGACTCAACACCGATGCTTTCATCTGACCCCACTTCTGCAGGAGATTTGGAACGAGAAAATAAGCGGTAAGCGCTCGTAGCTTGTATATCTGTACTTTCATAAACAAAAACAAAATAAGACAAGTTTAACTTTTCAGATCTATCTGGTTTGTCACTGTCGACCTTTTTTTTTTCATGATTACCGTCAAATTTAGCTTCAAGCCCTTACCCTTAGGATGGATCGACAGCCCGAGAGGGGACTTTTCAATATTTAAAGTGTAGCGGATCAGCAGATGTCTTGAATTACTTCGTCTGTATCTGTTCAACACGAATGGGAAACTTTCCATTCAAAGAAATTTGCAATCATTCAATGGCGAGGGAGCCCTGCTTGAACTAAGCAGTAACATCAAAACAAAATGCATGCAAAGGACTCTAACAAGAAACCTATCGAAGGCCGTGACCAGCGAGTCAGCTTCTCTACTTCTAGAGCTGATGCTGCTCTGGGTGAAGTTCATGATCCCCAGTGTAGCATAGCGATACACCGACCAAGATCCAGGCAGTCCTCGTTTAGTATGGCTTCTTGCAAATCCGGCAGATCCGGCAGGCGTTATAGCAATTCATCAGACATTGAGAACTTCCGCAGCTTAAGGCAATCTGGGGCTGTTTCTTTAAAATCTGGTCAAATGGCCCCACTGAGTCTCAATTGGAATGTCGGTGAAACTAGTAGTGTTGTCGGCGATGATGTCTGCCTCCCTACTGAGAATCGCGATCGAAAAGAGGTGAACTTAGATATGCTTGATCAGTATCTTCAAGACAATTCCTCGATCTGCTCCAGCACGAATGAGCATGACCGCCCATTTTGCGAAGATGCTAATCAGTTTTGTTACGGTAAAACTGATCGCGACGGTCTTGAATCAGCATGTGGAAGTGCCGCACCTTTGAAATTCACAAAAGAAGGGAACATTCATGTAGCCACCGTCAGCGATAGTGATGAGACTACCGACGGCACCGAAACAAACCGTTTCACTTTTTTTGCAACAAATATGGACTCCACTATCGGAGCTGAGTCTCTCTCCTCGTTGGTCGCAGAAAATGATTCTTTTTCGTCTTTGTTCAATGAACAAAATGGTGTTTGGTGGCTAGACTGTTTCAACCCTACTGATAGAGAACTCAAAGTGCTGAGTCGTGCCTTCGGAATACACCCACTTACTGCCGAGGATATTCGTGCTGAAGAGTCTCGAGAGAAATTCGAACTGTTCAAGCATTACTACTTTATCGTTTTCAACACGTTTGGGACCTCTGAGGATCATCCAACCTACCTACTTCCTACAACTTTTTACATTATTGTTTATGATGACGGTATCCTCACTTTCCATTTTTCTCCTTTGGACCACTGCTACCACGTGCGTGAGCGAATGAAGAAGCTGAAGGGGTACATAGATATTTCTCCCGATTGGATCTGTTATGCTTTGATTGACGCTATAACAGACTCGTTTGTACCGGTGCTTGAAGGTGTGGAGGACCAAGTGGCTTTGATTGAATCGGCAGTGTTCACCAAGAGAAACACCTCTGGTGGCATGGGCTCCGTTCTAAGTCGTCTTGGTAAAACACGCGATATTGTTATGAGAGTGTTGCGCTTGATAACCGGAAAAGCAGATGTCATTCACAGTTTTGGTAAAAGAGTTCAAGAGCAATGGGCCATGATGCCGGGTAAGACCACTGACACGACTGATATTTCTCTATTCTTGGGAGATATCGAAGACCATCTGGTGTCTATGCACCATACTCTCAGCGCTCAGGAAAAAATTCTTAGCCGTTGCCACATGAACTATATGGGTATTCTGCAGCTTGAGTTTGTTAACTCAAACAATAGAATGACGCTCATTTTGAGTAAGGTCACCATTCTTGGAACAATCTTGATTCCCTTGAATCTAGTGCCTGGTTTATGGGGAATGAACGTTCAAGTTCCCGGAGAACAAGATCCTATATGGTTCTGGGGGATTATCGGTGTCATGGTTGTTGCTGCAGTTGTTTTGTTCGTTGGAACCAACCATTACATCAAGAAGCTTACAAGCGACAGTACCGCTCTAGAAGGCGATTATTGACTTTAACTAGGTGTGTATGTTAAAGAGTTTCTGTCCAGCTTCCAATTAGTTTCAAGAGCGTGAGTAATGAGATTTTCCACCCTAGTCTCTAAATAGCCTGAAAGCTCTAAACAGGGTGCTGCTGCCTGCTCATCTCCTGCTAACAGCTCAGCCAAAGTCTCGGCATGCGATTCAATATCGGACACACTTGTCTCGAGAATCGTTTTCTGGTTCGAGCCTGTCACATAGAAAAGTAACACGTATGTCCAAGCTAAGATGCGTCGTGTATATGACAGTGTTGGCACAGCTTTGTTGAGAACTTGTTGTGATGAGAACGTAAGATCACGAACATTCACATCACGTCTTGAATCTATGATGTTAGAGTCAAACCTTATCGAATAATGCTTAAGACGGGCAGACGTAGCTCTTCCTGAATGTTTAGCCTCCGCCGAAGGCTGAAAGTGCACACATTTGAAAAACATTCCATTGTGAGCCGACCATTCTTGCATACACATCCAACAGTATTCAAAGTGGCAGGTCCTACACTTCATATGATTACAACCCTCCGTTCGTTCTATTCTCGCTTCGCACTTGGGGCAGGGTTTCGTATTTTTATCCAGCCATAAATTATTTTTCATTCGCTCGCCATTAATATTCATCCACCTACTAGCCAAGTCACATTTAATGGGCAAGTGCCAGTCATTCTTGCAGCCAAGACAAAACCTTTTCCCGCATGAACACTCAACCATGTACTGATCAAGATCTAGCATAGCAAGACTGGATGTAAGCTCGATGATGGACGTACAGCCCGGTCCCGGACAAGCTTTGAACGACGAGCTATGACTTTGAAGGTAGCTAGCAGCAGTCTTTTCAAGATAACCACTTTCCAAGTCCTTGCTAAGCTCACGGAAATCATCTAATGTAGCGACTAGCCTGCAGTCATGCTGACCCAGGCACCGAGTCGAAAGCAAATCACCAGAGCTTAATTTCTCTCCCAGGTATCTTTCATAGCATTTGATACATGCAGTGTGTTTGCACGCAAGCTGAAACCCCCTAGTATACGTATCGCAGCAAATAGGGCATGTGCGTGGGGAGCACTGAACCTTTTGGCCAGATTTCCTCTGCACTTCTAGATCTGCGTCGGTAAGCCCCACCTTAGCCAACGCCCTCCCCTCAATGTATTCTTCTGAGAGCTTTTCTCTGTTCCAGAAATACGCCATGAGAAGTATGGTACTCATGGGAACCATTATAGAAAACAGGTCTGCAATTTCCGCTACGGTCCTGCGTTCACTCGCTTTGACGTGCTCCATGTTCACTATATTGAAGTAATTATTGTCTGAATCGAAATTTCCAGGATCCTGGAGGTCAAAATCATCGTCAAATTGATCGCTGAACTCGTAGTGATCTTCGCTCGTGGTGTCGCTCATCATCCAGATCTCATGTCGTAAGCTCTCAAAGCTTGTGGAGCACTGTTTATAAAGCAAACGGCAAGATCCAATGCTATATATTTGAGTGTCAAATTTTTAAGAGTAAATTGTGGAGAAACAAACATTTTAGACTACAATTGCTTGAGTTTTTCTACTGGGAGACCTGTTCCAAGGTCCTGCCTCTGCTTGGCCACCTCCCATGCGTTTTAATCATAATATTCAGCTATTAGAGCCTTTACTCAAGCACCACTCAATCATCGAGAGACATGTTCTTCTATCGTCTTCACTGAAAAGCCACAAGCCATAAATTTCTTCCGGCCCCGCATGGATTACTAGGAGACTGTCGTTAAGCTCTACCTCCATCTTGTGTATACTTGTCTTATCGCTCAAAGCCCAAGGCGTAATTCCCATTTTAAAATCGTCGTTGCTTTGTCGGTTCAAAACAAGAGCTGCGTATGGATACTCGTCGTGCGTAATTCTCGAATACAGAAACAATGTACCCTTGCAATCCTTCTTATTCCAGCTCCCAGCAGCAGAATCATATTCGTAGACCTCACAAATAGGCGATGTGAAAAATATTTGCGAAAGCTGCTTGTCGTGTCGAGATACAACGGAATAGTTGAAGGACTCTACCGTGGACGCTTTCGATTTTGTCATGAATAAGCGTTTGCACAGACCAAGATTTCAAATGTTCAGAATGGAAAGCACGAAGAAGGAGAAACTTATCAGTAGTCGAAACATACTATAATCCACTTTTGACCTCAATGCTACGCTTGACCGACGCATAAGTTTCCTTAGTTTTAATTTATATACCGAGTCCTCGACGTTGCACCAGGTAAATAAGTCGCGTAGATCCGTAATGTTTAAAAGTGGAGGTGATCACATCCCTACTACAATGATGTGAGCCATAGTAGATACCAATATTAACCAAAACGATACGTACAAACTAAAGAATGAGAATTCTCGTTCTGGAGTAACAAATTATTCGATTCCTGCTTTCCATTCGACTTTTCGACTAAGCACTTCGGTCAGAATTATGCAGGTTTACATTACGACTGCAGAAGTTTGACTTAAATAATGCCAAAATGACCTTCATGAAAAGAAAATAAAAGCTTGAAAAAGCAAAAGATGAAATCGGAAACGGTCAGTCTGGTTTCTTTTCAAACGCAGCCTAGTTTGGTTGTGAAAAGAGTTGATTCGTTTAACGGCGAAATCTCAAGCACAACCTTACAAAGGTGTTAACCTGAAGGGTCTTTACAAGCACTGCGCTATGTAAAGCACTGATGGGTTCTGTGGATTACTAGCCGATGGCAAGAATTTACAGGAAAACACTCGGGGGCATGCTGCTACAGATAGCCGACTTTAGTCGTGATTTGTAGACAGAAACCTCCTCTCAAGTTATTGATGCTAAGCTTTGCTTAGCGGACTATAACTGAGGAACTCAAAAAGGCAATTGGATGCAGTTGATGTGTTGGCAGTGTAACAACTGACAATGCAGAGACTGGGTGGAAACACGAACTTTGAAAAACTATGTTTCTTCGGAAACTAGGCAGTCTCTTGACTGTTGAAGATAGTTATCTGGTTGATCCTGCCAGTAGTCATATGCTTGTCTCAAAGATTAAGCCATGCATGTCTAAGTATAAGCAATCTATACAGTGAAACTGCGAATGGCTCATTAAATCAGTTATCGTTTATTTGATAGTGCATTACTACATGGATAACCGTGGTAATTCTAGAGCTAATACATGCGTAAAATCCCGTCTGGGATGTATTTATTAGATAAAAAACCAATGTCTTCGGACTTTTTGGTGATTCATGATAACTTCTCGAAGCGCATTGCCTTTGTGCTGGCGCTGGTTCATTCAAATTTCTGCCCTATCAACTGTCGATGGTAGGATAGAGGCCTACCATGGTATCAACGGGTAACGGGGAATTAGGGTTCGATTCCGGAGAGGGAGCCTGAGAAACGGCTACCACATCCAAGGAAGGCAGCAGGCGCGCAAATTACCCAATCCTGACACGGGGAGGTAGTGACAATAAATAACGATACAGGGCCTTTGGTCTTGTAATTGGAATGAGAACAATTTAAACCACTTATCGAGGAACAATTGGAGGGCAAGTCTGGTGCCAGCAGCCGCGGTAATTCCAGCTCCAATAGCGTATATTAAAGTTGTTGCAGTTAAAAAGCTCGTAGTTGAAACTTGGGATTGGGAGTCTGGTCCACCTCACGGTGCGTACTGGAACTCTTGATTCTTTTTGCCTGGACGTCTGTTGCGTTTAACCGCGTGGCAGAAAGGTCAGGCCATTTACTGTGAGAAAATTAGAGTGTTCAAAGCAGGCGTTTCGCTCGAATATATTAGCATGGAATAATAGAATAGGACGTATGGTTCTATTTTGTTGGTTTCTAGGACCGTCGTAATGATTAATAGGGACAGTCGGGGGCATCAGTATTCAATAGTCAGAGGTGAAATTCTTGGATTTATTGAAGACTAACTATTGCGAAAGCATTTGCCAAGGATGTTTTCATTAATCAAGAACGAAAGTTAGGGGATCGAAGACGATTAGATACCGTCGTAGTCTTAACCGTAAACTATGCCGACTAGGGATCGGATGGGTAGTTATTTTAGCTCATTCGGCACCTCGTGAGAAATCAAAGTTTTTAGGTTCTGGGGGGAGTATGGTCGCAAGGCTGAAACTTAAAGGAATTGACGGAAGGGCACCACCAGGAGTGGAGCCTGCGGCTTAATTTGACTCAACACGGGGAAACTCACCAGGTCCAGACACAATAAGGATTGACAGATTGAGAGCTCTTTCTTGATTTTGTGGGTGGTGGTGCATGGCCGTTCTTAGTTGGTGGAGTGATTTGTCTGCTTAATTGCGATAACGAACGAGACCTTGACCTACTAAATAGCTGGGTCAACAATTTGTTGAGTATCAGCTTCTTAGAGGGACTATCGGAGACAATTCGATGGAAGTTCGAGGCAATAACAGGTCTGTGATGCCCTTAGACGTTCTGGGCCGCACGCGCGCTACACTGACGCAGCCAGCGAGTACATAACCTTGTCCGAGAGGATTGGGTAATCTTGTTAAACTGCGTCGTGCTGGGGATAGAGCTTTGCAATTTTTGCTCTTGAACGAGGAATTCCTAGTAAGCGCAAGTCATCAGCTTGCGTTGATTACGTCCCTGCCCTTTGTACACACCGCCCGTCGTTACTACCGATTGAATGGCTTAGTGAGGCCTCCGGATGCGAATTCACTTGTGGGCAACCGCAACGAAGTCGCAGAAGCTGGACAAACTTGGTCATTTAGAGGAAGTACAAGTCGTAACAAGGTTTCCGTAGGTGAACCTGCGGAAGGATCATTATTGAGATTCATATTACACCTGTGAAACAATTAAATTGCTTGGCCGAAAGGCCAATGTAACAAAAACCATTTTACCTATTATATCTGAAAAACGAAATCAAAAGTTTCAACAACGGATCTCTTGGTTCTCGCATCGATGAAGAACGCAGCAAAGCGCGATAGTTAGTGTGAATTGCAGACGTGAATCATTGAGTTTTTGAACGCACATTGCACCTTCTGGTATTCCGGGAAGTATACTTGTGCGAGCGTCATTTCATCTTCATAAAGCAATTTATGTGTTGGGGCTGTAGCCAGCCTTGAAAAAGATGATAGAGTACATGTTAGACACAATGTGCTTTTCTATATTTTTGACCTCGTATCAAGCAAGATTACCCGCTGAACTTAAGCATATCAATAAGCGGAGGAAAAGAAACCAACAGGGATTGCCTTAGTAGCGGCGAGTGAAGCGGCAATAGCTCAAATTTGAAATCTGCCAACAGGCCGAGTTGTAATTTGAAGAAAGCAATTCTGGATGTGTCTTTGCTCAAGTTCCTTGGAATAGGACATCATGGAGGGTGAGAATCCCGTGATGCGAAGGTAGCACGTCTATGTAGAATGTTTTCGACGAGTCGAGTTGTTTGGGAATGCAGCTCAAAGTGGGTGGTAAATTCCATCTAAAGCTAAATATTGGCGAGAGACCGATAGCGAACAAGTACTGTGAAGGAAAGATGAAAAGAACTTTGAAAAGAGAGTGAAAAAGTACGTGAAATTGTTGAAATGGAAGGGCTTGAGATTAGACATGGTGTTTAGTGTTCCACTTTCTTTTGGGAATGTGTACTCGCTTTACACCGGGCCAGCATCAGTTTTGATGGGAGGATAAAAGGTATTGAATGTGGCTGCTTGCAGTGTTATAGCTTTATCAAATACTTCCAATCGGGACTGAGGACCGCGCATTTGCTAGGATGCTGGCGTAATGATCTTAAGCCACCCGTCTTGAAACACGGACCAAGGAGTCTATTGCCTATGCGAGTGTTTGGGTGTAAAACCCGTACGCGTAATTAAAGTGAACGTAGGTTGGGGCCTTCGGGTGCACAATCGACCGATCCTGACGTTTTCAGATGGATTTGAGTAAGAGCATAGTTGATGGGACCC